>NC_142403.1:4862523-5203356 GCF_059441095.1 Idiotropiscis lumnitzeri | reverse complement strand
GACCTTTTGACCAAGTATGTCACTTCAAACCAGGGGCTCAATTTTTAAAACAAAAAGATCCTGCACAGTACTATTATTTGTTCAGACATTTCCTTGCCCCTCTGTTAATGCAAGCCAAACAAATTTTGCATGGTAGTCAGTTTAGTCACTTCATATCATTGTGGGTTGTCAGCAATGAACTTGGTCCTGTCTGACAGGAGTGAAAGAGCAAAGCAGAAAATGTAATCACACCACATCTTAACCTGTTTCCCTCTAGCGCTACCAACTTCTGATTTTTCACTCTCTCAAAGAGACCATATTCATTGAATCTTTCACTTTACTCAAAGTTGCATCTCTTTTGAGGGTTAACGTTCTCTTTGGTGCCGTTAAATTTACTTAACCCCTAATCTCGACCCTTTTGACACCCAACTTTAACCCTTCACACCAGTCACAATGCCTGCTTATTGAAGAAGAAATATAGAATTGTGTGTGCAAGTGTGAGTGTGTATGCTCGTGTGTGTGTCATCAAAGAGATTAGACAACAACGCAGCTCATTGAGGAGAGGGTTTAGTCATCATTAAAAGGCCTTATCTTTCCTCCCTGTAGTTATAAGCACAAAAAGACAGTCAGGCAGTCAGGAACACACACAGGCTAATTTTCTTGAGGCAAACACACATGGCAACAGACAGGTACATAATAGAGTAGGCGTGCGCAAACTACGGCCCGGGGGCCACATGCGGCCCGTTAAACATTTTAATCCGGATGAATAATGAATAAATGAATAAACTTTGTTAATGTTTTATTTTCTAAATACTGTGGTTTTTCATAGACACATATATATTGTTGTAATGCTTTAGTTCACTTTCATTTAAAATTAAATTTATTTATTTTCTCAGATGAGGTGAGGTTACCAAAACACTCCATCCATCTGCTACTGCTCCGGCCCCTCTGTCAAATTTTAGAACCCATCGTGGCCCGCCAATCAAAAAGTTTGCCCTCCTGTGTAATAGAGTATCTGCATGCAGTGCTCAGATCATGTAGTTTTGATGCTCAGTGGCTGCTTTACACGGTTATGGTGACAAAGGGTTTTATAGGCAACAGAATGTATGCGTCTACAAAAAGTAGAATTTGAATAATTCTGGGTTCCATCAAATATTTTTTAGAAAAGACTATCTCATATCACTGTTTTTGGTTTAAAAAAAATATGTGTGTGTGCGTGCGTGCCTGTAAGTGTGTTTGTATATGTGTGTGTGTTTTTACCTAAAAGCAAAGCATCATGGTGACAGTTAATCATACAAATGAACATTATTTTGTACAAGCAATCTGTTTTCATTTTGCTTCGTGTGTCGTCTCCCTCTGCTGGCTACTATGAAAAAAAAACCAGACGTTTAATTGCCAAGCAGTCGGGTTTTAAAGCCAAGCACGGTCCTGATATTTAACAGTGATTCTTAAAGTGAGTAAAAATTTTAATATAAGAATGTGCAAACTTGGGTTTTAAAACTGTCAGAGTTTCAAAATCGGGTTTAAAAGGTGTGTTTAGCTTCCAAGCAGTGTGCCCATTTTAACAGTGCTATAAAATCTTAGTCAAAAACTCAAGTCTGAGATTGTCCCAGAACAGGACTTGATCCCCGTGTCCAATGTCAGTTGTGAGAAGCAATAGACAAGTGTAGTTCCTAATCAGGCAGGCTTTCAAAGGAGCGTTTAAGGTTTCAAAGGTGCTTAATCTCCAAGCAGTTATGATTTTTAGCAGCTTTCCAAAATTTCAGTCATAAATTCAGTTGTCAGGATGTGTGACCTGTGTTTTAAAGCATTCAGAAATTCAAAGAAATGTTTGGCTTTCATGCAGGGTGAAGATTTTAAGAGAGGTAATAAAATTTTGTAAAAATCTAAACCTAAGAATGCATGACCTCGACTGGGTTTGCAGAGCACTGGTGAATAGACCTGGAAATAACACCAACAAGCATTAAAAAAAGTTGGCATAAGTATTCTGCACTCCCTGAGCAGTCTGAGAACACTTTGGCAGATATTGAACAGTCCCTGCTGGTTTCAAGCCGTTTATTACACACCATGTTGATCTTAACTGCATCACTAAAAACACAAAAAACTGAAAATACCACATAGTGTACATTCAAACCAGAGCTGGACTGTCCAGCCGGACTGCCATTTTTAGGGTGGGGAGCCGGGGGTTAACATTTTAAAAAAGGGCTCAATTAATCAAGGCCAATTTTTATGAAGGCCGAAGGGTCTGGGTCGGGTCGCAGGGTCGAGGCCGGAAGGCTTCCCAGATGGCGGACAAAGGGCGGGGGACTGACTGGCAAAAAAGGGTCATGTGCCCAGCTCTGATTCAAACATAAATCATAGTATTTTGTTTTGTTTATTTTCCCAACGTAGCAAACTCGTGGCTAATTCACAATGAAAACGCCATTGACGAACTAATAATTTTTTTTTTTTTTTAAAAGTTAGCTAGGCTACTGACGACACACGACACTTGAATCCCTCAAGCCACAAACGCTGCAGGAAGGCATACAGAGAAGCATCCAAACAATACTCAGAGGCATATGCTCTTCCTACGCTGCCATGAATCAAGTTGGACCGACAAAGCTCGATTGTGATTTTTCTTCTTCTACTTCTCAGTGTAACTACACGTACCTCAATACGAGGACCCACACTGCCCCTTAGTGGCCAAGTTGTGCACAGCTTGAATCGCTCTCCCAACACGCCCATGTAGGGCAATACAAGAAGTTTTAATGCTATGTCTGTGTGAGCCACAAGGCTCGGATTGTTTGTGTATATATGTTTTTGTAAATGTGTTTTCATGGCATCGTTCTTATTATCACGGTCCATAGATTGTGGACTAGTTTTTGCTCTTAGTGTATGTTATGTGTCATCCTCTGTCACTGTGGTTGTCATGGTGTGGCAGCCTCATTTATGCTTGACTTGAATCACTAAACAACAACTGCAAACACACGCATACAAAGTGACAATGTTTGACCACATCGCCGTTTATTTTCACACTGTCATACTGTCTTCAGCCGTTAATTTGCAGTCAGCGCATAACAGTTTAGTGTGTCTGTCTACGTGATGGTTCAGGTGATGTAATTTTCTCTTTTTGTAGCGGTATGTTACTTTCTTTTTCCCTGTAAATTACAGAGATCCAACCTGTGACCCGTAATTGTGTAAATGGTGAGAGACAAACATAAATCACACATAATCAAATAACAACACTGTGTGTTACTCGTTTGGGAAAGGTCAAGCATTTTGGCATGTCAGCATAATGACAGGCAACTTTCAGCACTGACCTTTTTGGAGCTGACTAGTGAATGCTAAGTGAAGGCTTTATTTATTCTTTGTAAATTTGAATACATTTTTCTTCTTTCCCCTAGAGTGACCAAGTTCTCGTTTGGTGTGAGAACCACAGACGCTGTGCACAGGTAGGTACACCCAATGATATTTAACTACAGCACTGAATTAACCTCAGTTAACATCATTCCAGTCAAAAATCATGTTGTTGGGTTTCTGTCTGATAAACGTCCAAGGTTGCTCTGTTATTTCGTGTCCGAGCAACTCTTGCGTTGTTTCAGCTTGATATGCTCTTCCTACGCTGTGAATAATGCGTACTTTCACCATGAGGTTAGAATACTTTAATAGATGAAATAACGCACTTTTTGGTGTTTGTGAACTCTATCCACCTTTCTGATTGCTTTGAAAAGTTTTCCAACTTATGCAGTGTCTGTGCTGGCTGTTAAGCGTCACAAAGTTTTATATCAATTTTTCTCAGCTGGAAGACATAATTCATTTTTTTGCCATTTTCCATTCTTTGCTACAAACTGGATCATGCAATGTGATTTAAATCTCAGAAGGAATATAGAAGTCAAAAATGAGTCTCTGTCTGTATGAACCTCCTCATGCAGGAGATACAATACTTAACAAAATATCACATTGGATGAAATCTCTGAATTTATATTCGCTAGAATGCAGCCCTAAATCATTCTGGAATGTTTTATGAATCAAAACCAACATAAACCAATGTCAGGTGTGACCAAAATCTGTACTCACCCATATCATACTTAGTTAGTTAATAACTTTGTAGAAATACTGTACACAACGTACTACCTACACTGGCTAGTGCACCAATAGACACCCCTGAAGTTGGTTAGCCATGGCAATTTAGTACAGGAAATGTTCTTTATTTATTTCATATTTAATCAGAGACCACTTATTATCATCATGTGCGGGTCATTTTCTTTCCATTCAATGAAAATATGTCGGCAAAAAAACAAAGACATTTTTTTTACTCACTATTATAAAATTCATTTTAGCACTGTAGCATTCAAATCATTTCATGCTTTAGACTTAATCATTTCAATTTTTCTTTAAATAAATTATTATTTAAATAAAGCCTTTTTGGCGCATGTTAGAACTATACTCCTATTTTTTTTTTTTTTTTTTTACACCCAAATGTTTTTGATACACTTGATTTGGATCATTGTCTAGACAGCACCTAACATGTATTATTACAAGAAAGTCGTAAATGCTTGAGTCCAATTCTCATGGTGTTTATGCAAAAACATTTGCACACAAATTGTTGTACACTGAAAGTTATGGGAGGGGAATTTAAAAAAATTTTATCAACCACAGGAAAAATAACTGGTCACTTTGTAGATTTTTTTTGTTTCAAATGATGATTTATAAAGGAATGGAATCACCTCTCCCATAGTGTTATGAACTCCAATTTAATGCCAGCATTATATTAAGTAGATATTAGAGTTACCATAGCTAGATCGCAATCAACAACCAACCTCATACAATTGACTGGATTCTTAATCAATAAGCGTTTGCCTCTCCCTCAAGAAAATAATGATTACGCAAACCTGGTTTGGTGTGGAAAAAAATACTTCAAACACTTTTGTTCTGAACTACAAAAGCAATCCATGGCCTTTGACTTCACATGCTATGTTCTTTTGGAAGAATTTAGAAACATTTCCATAAACTCCAATGTCTTGGAGAAGGTAGTCCCTCACATTAGCATATTATGAAACATTTGGATCAGATGTCATCAGCAATGTACCACAGATACCAGGCCATTAGTTACATATAAAGCACATAAATACTTCATATTACAAAGCTTGTAGTCCATTTCACAGAATACAGGATCAAGGGGAAGCAATAATGCCGCAGCTGATATTGGTAAAATGCGTTTCACGAGCTGTCATGTTTTATCTGTACTTTCGTTACATCAATTCACAGGACTTCTATATCAAAGACATACGCCAGACAGATGTTGTACCAGCACATATGGTTTGTGTCACATCACTTGCAAATCCTTGGAAAACTCACTTGGGAGTTCACTAAGCCTGTACTCCAGTCCTCACTCAAATTAATATTTTCTGCCCCACCCTCTCCCCTTTTTGCTCTGTCCTTCTCTCACTCACATACAAGATCTCAGACACATCCAAGAGCAAATAATGCGTGAGGCGGCAGTGGGATGTCCACTAATAGATCGGCTGGATCAGACCTCACCCTACCCAATTAGGTGCCCTTGGCAATATTTTATATGGCACAGCCATCCATTAGTAATATACATGCATAAGAAATTTGTTATTGACTTCACATTTACAGGCAGTGGTAAACATTTACTTTAAAACTGAATTGCGCAACCAAGACACTTCAAGAGGAAATGACTTTCATTGTGTTGGTATGGACCCAAATGCACGACAGCAAGAACTGGGAAGATTATACTGCTTTCATTTGACAGATCATCCTTGACTGGCAGTGGAACCCAAGGGGAGGCGGGAGTTGAGGGTAGAACTTCCTCAACGCCTATTTGAGTGAGGCACAGAAAATGAAGCACTGGCTCAGGCAAGCAGATGGGCTGGAGGAGACCCTAAATAGAGATTGTTAAATAATTCTGGCTTGGCACTCACTGAATGGCCAAAGGGAGACAAGCAGGTCCGCGATCCAAAATAAGGAGTAGACTGCAGGCAGAGGCCAAGCAAGGTCAGAAGATCGGGTGGGTCCCAAAAAAGGATGGCAAGTACTGCACGAACGCAAGTGACAATCTGGCAAAGAGGACACGGGCAGAGGTAGTCATAAAGTGCAAGGGATGGATTTAAAACAATGGAGGCACAAAAAACTGTCTGCAGCAACTAGTGTGGAGGGTAAATGAGCAGAACACGACAGTACTAGAACAAATGAATCTCAGGTGGAAGTCGGCAAAACCTATAAGTCTTTGGAGTTGTTTGCGGTTCTCAGGAGTTGGCCAATCTTTACCAGCCGCAAACTTGGCAGGTCCATTTTTATTGAGACCTGCTCCAATGACAAATCCAAGGAATGACACTGGCCTGCAATGGCACTCACATTTTTCTGTTTTGACAAATAATTGGTTCTCCAACAACCTTCGCAAGACAGAGCGGACATGGGTGATGTGTTCCTTAAGGTATGGTGAAAAGATCAGAATGTTATCTCGACGTAAAATGTTAGCCATATGGCCGAGAATGTCATTCATCGGGTTCTGGAAGGCAACAGGAACATTAGTGAATCCAAACGGCATGACGAGATAGTCATAAAGGCCAGTAGGATTCAGAATATATTTCTCCCTGGCATTTCTCTCTGGGGCAGACAAAACAGGTGACCCCCGAGTGGTGTGGCAAACCATCCTTTAGAGCCGGTTCAATCCACGCAAGAGTTCGGAGATCAAGAGCATAACCTGCCACAGCTCTGTTACCTTGATTAATTGCATGCCGTCAAACTACGACACTTCTGAATTACATGACATTGGGTTTGGCATCTTTTTCAAAGCTTCCAAAATGATACGGTTAGAGGACCGCTCCCACTGCGCAGTTCCCCAAAAACGAGCGCTGCCAAAAAGCAATGAACTGACCAAGGAAACACGAAGAGCGCTGTGTTGGAAAATGTAGGTGCTTCTGTTTAAGTGTTGAAAGATTTCGCGCATACAGGTAGCCACATCTCTGAAATTCAACTCTTATTGAAACAGAGTAATAGTGATTGTAGTTTTCCAAAAAGAGTCGGCTGAGTCCAAAATTTGTCCAGATTGTTCTGTCATGGTGATGGTAATGATATGGACCTAAAAGCATGATAGCAAGAAATGGAAAGATTCAACTACAATAAGAGTCCAAAATCCACCCCGGGTCAAAAGCCTGTAAAACAAGGAAAAGACGGCAGGCGAAGGCAGGAGGAGTCTGGGAAGATGTCAGAAGATTGGGCAGGTTCAAAAACAGGCTGAGAAAATTCTGGTGAGTACTGTAAAAACACCAGAGACAGTCTGGCAAAGAGGATAAGGGCAGGGCTCGTTATGAAGTGCCGGGTACAGGTGAAAACAATGAGGTGGTAATGAGGTGAGTCAAGCAGAGGCACATGACACCATCTACAGAAACTGGGTCTTCAAAATTAAAGTGTGTACAGAAAATGCGCAGAACTTGATAATGACACAATATTATTAGCGCTTTTAACACATTGCTGTATTTTTCAGTATTTTATCTTTTTTATTTAGTGTCAACTGGTGATGGGGAAATAACTGACCGGAAATGACACATTTTACCTATTTATTCTCCTGTTTTTATCCATTTGAAAGGACAGACATTTTGCCACTTCCTGTCACAATTGCTCAGGTAGCAATCATGGCTCAGCTCGCAAAAGTCACATGACAAAATTAAAAAAATAAATAAATAAAAAGAACAGGTGAGCCATGATTGGTTGTTATCTGAGACGTAAGCAACTGTGATGCAATTTTCAGTTGAAAACAAGTGACAAATAGGACGCTCCCTTTTTACTGCTTAATTCATATTCCACACATGCAATATTAATCAGAATGCCGTGCTTAGATTACTAGGGATTCAATGAACATAATTTTGAATAACATTTTAGGGTTGACTTTGCCTTTAACTAAACTTTTTACTTTGCATTTCTGTAGCAAAAAATACACATACAAGAATTACCACTCCGTTAATCACACGGTGGGGACGCAGGGGATAGGCATAGCCAATATCATATCAAAGTTTGCATTCATCACTAGTGCAGTGCTCAGGACGTTGACAACCAGTCCCATTGGCCATAGTTTTGGCTTCAGTGAGTAACAAACCTCTGATGCTTACGGACTGCACGTCTTTCATGTTTCGCTCCACTTGCCACGACAGCGGAGGCCCATTGCCCAGACAAGGATTAAGACTTTAGTCCCAGATTAAAAGACCATTTATACTTTCATTTAAAAATTCTTGAACAGACATATCTTAAAATAACAAAGATTTTGCAAATTCCAAGATGTTTGAGCTAATGTAGGACTACAAATTGACCAGTCCGAGACCTCGTGCAAGGTAGTCTCAGTAGGGTTCCACACTAGCACTCAACTATTTTCTCACATGGTTCCCACATTGCAGATGATCAAATGGAAAGGGAACTCATGCAGCCATCTTTGTCTCACTGGATCGCTCCGCCAGCTTTCCTCCGGACCTGTTGTACAATTTGTCTTTCATCTTTTCTCCCCTTTTCAACAGACACTCGCTCCTTTCTGTTTTCTTCCTTGCCAAAACCACATCTCCCTCCACCCTCACCCATTGCCTCCACTCCCTTTTGCTGAGTGTGATTGTCATCGGTCTATCGTGGCAGGGCCAGTCAGGGGAGGGCAGTGAGACAAGGTGTCGTGTGTGTGTCTGTATCAGCTTCTGTGATTGTTTTATACTCAATATGTAAACTGCGCCTGCATTCAGAAGTACTGTATACACAGTCATTAATCTCAGCTGCTACAGTGTGTTGGTTCGTTAAACTTCAACATCTCTAACCTCTGACCTAAGCTATGTCGACACTCAACAGTGCTCTTAATCCATACCCACGGGTTTCCTCTGTTGCTCCCTTCAAGGCCAAAAGAGTCTCAGTCTCAAAGTCACAAATAAATACGAACGGGTGCAGTAGTGTTTTATACTTCTTTTATGGTTCTATACTTCGCCCATGCGGAAATTAGGTTAATCATTCGGTGTCTTCTCTTTCCACTCTCTTTGACTAAACAATGTATAAATCGCCTTGATATTCTCTACAGTGCTTTGAAGAAAGTGCTCCTGTACACTTAAATGCAAGTATTGCATTTCAAGTTACAGTACTTCATTCTGAGCTTTATGATGGTTTATCCCAGGCTTAATTGTGTTTTCACAGTACTGTATGTTAACTTTTTCTTTTTATTAACACAAAGCACGGGTGCTGCAGAGGTTGGTATAATTTTTTGTAGCACCAACCAGTAGGTTGGAAGTATAATGTTATTTTGATTTTGCCACCTCTTCAAACAGTGTATCGTTTAACTCATCTCTAAACACATTAGCAGCTTTAATACCTAAAATGCATTGTTGCATTTATGAAATCAATAAACTGCGGCAGAGCACACTAAATGGTATTTATGCACATCACGAAACAGAATCAAACGCTTGGTTGAAGCTTACGTTCAAATATAATCGTTAATTTCTGTTTAAGTCCTCCTCGTATTCAAGAAATGATGGCCAAACTTTATTTATTCAGCAAGAGCGAACCAAAAATGCAATCCAAGAATGTTACCTGCTTCTGTGTTCCATCATCATTTCATCCCACGAAGAGCATGCAGGCAGCTGTCAAACAGAATTCCACTTAATAATGTAAAATATATACTTGTAAAATATTAGCTAATTCAAAGTAAAAAAAATATCAAATATATTTGACCTGGTTAATGTGATTTTTGCTCCTGAACCTCAATGTCGGGCGTCAGCATGTTAGGACAGTAATACCTCACATTCATCTTGACACACGATTGTAAGATACCATCCGTTTGCAATGTTTGCTTTAAATGTAGTTCATGTGGTACGTTTGGTTTAATCTTTCTGTTGAGCGAAAAAAAAATGTTCTTTTTTTATCCATGATTACTAAGCAGTGTTCAAACAGCTTGATAAATCTTGGCGAAAGGTGTCGTACGTCGGCTGTTTGTGACGCACGTTTTGAGCGACAAAGATAACAAAACAAAATGGTTTATTTTAATGTTTCACTATAATCTACAAAATGTAGTTTTGCATTTGAAGAATGAGTAAAAAAATAAATGCACATTTTGATTTAATATTATTTTATTTTCCAAAGTCTCAGAGAGCCACCGTAGAAGTATGACTGAGCCACATGTGGTTTGAGAGCCGCAGGTTGCAGGCCCCTGTATTGGCATCTATCTCAAGTTCCACCAAACAGTCAATAGGCGAAACTACACCCTGAACAGGTCATCTTAGTTTAAACCTACCCAGTAGAAGTAAAACTTTGGTTAAGAAAAGGCCAATATTTTATTTAACTGATATTTAAAAGATAAAGATAAAGATAAAGATGTCCTTTATTAGTCCCACAATGGGGAAATTTGAAGTGTTACAGCAGCAAAGATATAGATACATTTCCAGCCTTAGAGTTTCTACAACTGCAGCTGGTTTACAAGGTAAAAAGAGTACGTATGGATTTATTTTTGAACTCACGATTCATGACAATGGAAACATAAATAAATGTGTGATACTCCAATTTAAGATGTATTTTAAACTGTGCTTGTTATGCTCATATTTTTGGGAACATACTCAACAAATGAATCTCAGTTACGCCAACCTAACCTAACTAAGCCTTTGAATTTAAAATACAGATGTGTGCTATTTCTTTTTTATTAAATACACCTACTTATGCAACATTTCATTTAGCAAATTCCAGATTGGTTATGATCCA
The DNA here is from genome assembly GCF_059441095.1 of Idiotropiscis lumnitzeri. Lineage (NCBI taxonomy): Eukaryota > Metazoa > Chordata > Actinopteri > Syngnathiformes > Syngnathidae > Idiotropiscis > Idiotropiscis lumnitzeri. Next base: position 5,192,661 of record NC_142403.1, on the reverse strand, counting down.
GATGAGTCGACTATAAAGTCTCCAAAAACAATTGTTTTAATATTGTAAGCCATTTAATCCAAATCCAACTCCTGAAGTATTTAGGGCCCAATGAAAATCCTCTGTGGGTTTTGAGGTTTTAGCCTCAAAGGTTAAGTATTAGAGACGGTAATAGAAGCAAAGAGATTATGGGCAGAAGATGATGAAAGACAGAGAGGAAGAGACGGAAAAAACGGAGAAATGGGGTAAAGACAGGAAACAGAAAAGAACAAAGACAGCACAGGGGGAGGAAAGAATGGTGAGGGGGGTGTCGGACAAAAAGGGCTGAATGAAAAATCAAAACATGTCCGGACTCTGATCTAAGTGGCAGCGGCTTTAGATTCTTGGATTTGTTAGACAATTTAAGTATGCTATATTGAAGCTTGTAAGCACTTGGTCACCCATCTGAAATCTTTGAAGGCATACTTCTTGGGTTTGGTTGCAGTCAATTGTGTATTCGTGTAGTGTGTGATCTTCACAGTGAGGAAGTGGTTGATATGTGCATAGCTCATTCTTAAACTTGTTTTTAGTGATCCCAAATTCCCAATGCACTTTACAAATAATCTGAAGTTGGTGCATATTTATATTGACAGATGCAGTGATTTTTAGTTTACTGTAAAGTAGCTTCCGCTAGTGTAGGGATGGACAACTGGCTTCCTTTACCACACCTAATTACTTTTAAATTGTAATAACACCATTCGCCACTAGATGGAACCAGTTCATCTCCATTAGAAAAGAATAATATGGAGATGTGAGCCACTCCGCCACACCATTCATTATTTAATTTGACTATAATCACTCTTGTGGTATATTTAAAGCCGAATTAAGAGCCTACCCCAGGTGTCTTCGGGCAGCAGGCACCCGGAACTGGTTATCAGCCAATCGCAGGGCACACAAAGACAAACAACCCCTCGCGCTCGCACACCGAGGGACAATTTAGAGACTCCAAATAACCTACTGTGCACGTCTGTGGAACGTGTGTGTGTGTGTGTGGGGGGGCGTTAAAGTTTCATGAGGCAAACATGCAAACACCACAACAGTCGGCCACCATGCATGCATTGAAGCCCAATTTCAGCATCACGCTAATCCACTGCTCAACTGTAATAATGGTGTGCAGTTGTCACACCAATAATCACCAACCTATTTGGAACAGCTGCAATTGTTGGAAAAGCCCTTTATATCAAGTGACCATTTCGTTGTTTAAACGTGAATTTTTATGGCTTTTTGTTCTGTTTCTTCTCCCGAAATCAGTGAGATGGAAGAAATAATTAAAGCCAGAAACACAGCGTAGCTGAGGGAGACGGATGGACAGAAACAGAAAGGGGCTGGGGGAGGTTGGGGCCAAAACCTCAGTTTTTATATGCTGTCTGGTTGTGATTTGCAAAGAGCCATCATTCAGCAGTTCTGTCAACCTTTTGTGTGTTGTTTGAGCTCTTGAAAAATACGATCGCCTTTATCTTCTCTTGCTTCTTCTTCATAGAGGGCCTAGAATCAACATTTTATTTTATTATATTCTCCTTTTCAACTCTGCACATTTGCAGCATTTGCAGTTTTTAATTCCCTTTCTCACAGAATACCATAGCTCCTTACGAGGTTCATGGAAACGCCATGCGTTTGATAATCATCCATCCATCCATGGTTCATGAGTACGCTAGAGCCTTTCCTACCTGTCTACGGGCAGTAGGCGGGGTACACCCTGAACTGGTTGCCAGCCAATCGCAGGGCACAAACAACCATCCACACTCACAATCATACCTCGGGACAATTTAGAGCGTTCAATCAACCTACCGTGCATGTTTTTGGAATGTGGGAGACAACCGGAGTACCCGCAGAAAAGGCACAATGAGAACATGCAAACTACATAAAGCCGGAATCGAACCCTGCACCACTGTACTGTGAGGCGGACGTGCTCGCAAGTCACCCACTGTGCCTCGCCCAGTTTGACAATTAGTGATGTAAAAATTAAGCAGCTTATTGTTTTTCTTTTTGTTTTTTTCAAGTGCCTCCAACCATGCAAAGAGGTTTGGGAATCCAAGAAGAGGCTTTCCCTGAAGTCCTGTGAGGTAAAATAGAGGATGCTTGTTTGCGTGTGTTGTGTGTGTGTGTTTGACTAATACAACATCCAACTAGGATTAAAAACCTGACATTTAAAGTGAACTGGGAAATAGCATTACACTATTAATAGCAAGATAAAAAATTAGCCCGTCACATGTAAGTACTATCATCAACAAATAATAGCGTACAGTAACACAATTATAAGGTAGACACCATATTGAGTCCTGTTAATCTCTACAAATTAGTTTAAGAGACCCTTTGCGGCCCAGCTACACAAAGGGTCAAGGGAAGTAATTGTGAGGGGGATCAGGTGAGTTGACGTCGGGACCCATTTGGAATTTTTTTTTTTTTTCATATTCCAGTCATTGGACATTGCTTTGCATTTGAATCTATAGGCCGACTCCCCCTTCCATTTTAAGTGTTAATAGAAACATTTTAGGTGATATCACCCCACTCCACCTCACCGGACTTGGACTGCCAATAGGCTCTCACGGCTGAAGCCAGCGGTCAGCCATCTTGCGTTGCCACTTTTACTGACAAATTCTGTTATTTCTTCGCTGAAAACAGTGTTGTCATCGCATTTTTATGCCAGGTTGCGTGTAGGGAGTGATGAGAGCCTCCAAGATGGTGAAATTCACTGGCGGCAAAGGCCATTAGTAATATATTATCTCAGGATCGGGAATCGTGACTGACAGGTCAGGTATACATTTCACAGCAAATTCTTTCTTTTATTTCTCTGTTGATGGTTCTGAAAACATGATACAAACTTGAGCAACGCAGTTGAGTCAACCAGTGCACACTCGGAGCGTATTTGGCAATGCCCCCAATATATGAGCGAGTCCTATACTTGTTTTCGCGCCCCCTGATGTCACCAATGCTCCCAGCATCTGTCTGAATGGCCTTATGGTCAAGCCAGCACTGTGCATGTGTGTGCGTGCTTGTGTCAGAACATATCCGCGCAGGGAACCTCACGTTTTACTTTTGCCATTGTTTCACGTGTACTTGATTTGTGCATTTATTTGTAGTAAAAACCTCTTCCTCTGGTGCGCTCGACAGAGGCAGACAGAGTGTGTGACCAGCAGTGAGTTTCTGACATCTTTGAGGTCATCCAGACAGGGTGACTGCCCTCCACCTCAACGGGCGACTGGTTTTGCGGCCGCCTGTGTGGAAAGCTGCTCGCTAGACCGACATTGTCCTTCCCCCAGAAAGTGTTGCTTCAATGGATGTGGACACACATGTCAAACTCCAGCCAATCTTTACAAAGGTGACCCCACCTAATTGATTTTCTTTCATCAACCCAGCCCTGTCTGCTGATTAGAAGGCATTTGTGTTTGTGCATTTTTTGTTTTTGTTTTTTAAGTACCAGAACAACTGTTAATGTAATGTACAGTAACACAAATGTTAACATATTTAGTTTAAAAAACATTTTTTAATATTTTTTCTGAAATTCTTCCAAATCAAGTTGAATTTTGATTTGATCCTCATTGTTCAACTGGCAGCAATTTAAATGTTTTCAAATTTGATAGAAAACCCAATTTAATAGATTCAGATGTTTTATATCATAGTCTCTTGTGTTGTAAATACCGTACATCTGGCAGGCGCATATAAAGTTTTTTGCTACTTGTAATGTAATGTGATGGAAAATAAATGCTGGTTTACCAACAACTGTTTAAGCCATGGCAATGACACTTTTATAGCGAATACTCAATGCACAGCCTCTATTTGCACTGATCTGATTAAATGGACCATTCCAAATATAAGATCATGTATGATTGGAGTCGTGGGAATAATTAAAAAGCAAAACTGTTGTCTTTCTCCTGCAGGTGTTCCTCTGAAACCCCGCAGAGACATGAGCTTTGTGGAAGATCCACTGGGTCGGGTAAAAGTGACGTGGGTGTCGAAGTTCAATGTCACCATAGAGCCGGCCGTTTACGTCCTCCAGTCACGCTGGAATACAGGCATTCACCCCAGTGAAGATAATGCGTCCCCGTGGATAACTGTTGCCATGGTAAATAACCACCAGACTCTTTATTTTTCCCACAACCCAGGCCAGCCTTTGAGGATTTCATATTGGCGAAGGTTTTGCCTTTTAAACGGTTTAACAACCTTAAAAGGTTGTGCAACATATCTTTACCTCATAATTCACTGTGTAGATGATGGACCATTTCCACCTCATCAGTCGACTGCTGTCTAAAGCTTTTCTCTAGCCTGTCTGACACTTGGCCGGGGTAAACTGTTCGTGTGAATGTATGGGTGAGTGTGTGTGTACTGTGTATCCGCGTGTGTGTGCCTGTGTGAGGTTAGGTCAATAAGCAGAGCTTAAAAAGGAACCACCGGTAGCCACAGTCGTTCCAGCGACTGACTCTGAATGACTGAACATTCATTATGGACTTAAATAGACAGCGGCTCGTGTCTGTGTGTGTGTGCTTTTGTGTCACGTCGCCAACTATTGTACACAATGTGAATTGGTAACAGTTTGACCTATAAATTGTGTTTTTTTGTTGTTTTTTTCTAATTACTTTTGCCCGCATTCATCTCTCATATACAACACCAAGGGGAGCGTGGTACGGGTCTGGTTGGTTTCACGTCTGCCTCGCAGTGGAGATGTTCTGCATTTGCATCTAGACTCAGGCCTTCCTGTGTGGAGTTTACATGTTCTTCCCGCGCTTGTGTTGGTTTCCTGCCACATTTTAAAGCATACTAGCTTGGTTAATTCATTTCAAGGCTATAAATTGCCAGTGAGTGTAAATTGTTTTTAAATAGTGTCCAAACATACAAAAAATGGAACGATGCAAGGAACACTTTGACTTTATTGGCTTTGTTCTTTATCATTAACCAAAAATCAATATAATAAGTACATAATTTTTTTATACTGCATTATGTGTGGTGGTACGGTGGACTCACAGTGCAGAGGTCGTGGATTCGATTACGGCTCCGGCCTTCCTGTGCATGTTCTCCCCGCTCCTGCGTGGGTTTCATCCGGGTACTCCGGTTTCCTCCCACATTCCAAAAACATGCATGGCAGGTTGATTGGACACTCAAAATTGCACCTAGGCTTGAGTGTGAGCGCGGATGGGGTTTTTTTTGTCTATGTTTGCCCTGCAATTGGCTGGCATCCAGTTCAGGGTGTCCCCCGCCTACTGCGCGAAGATACCTGGGATAGGCTCCAGCACCCCTCTGTGAGCCTTGTGAGGAGAAGCGGTACAGATAATGGAGGGATGAATGGATGTTTTATGTGTTAGTTGTTTAGAACCAAAAATATATAAATATAAAATGTATATATATATATATATATATATATATGTAAAAATATAAAAATAATATATATATATATATGAAATAATATAAAATAATATATAAAATATTACTAAAGCTAAAAACACAACTGTAAAACTACACTACAATATAGTAGTTTACAATCAATTTAATTTTATCAGTATAATAACTTGAAATGAATAAATCATACTCACCACAGATAATAATGCAGAAGTTTCTGCCTGTCTTGTAAGATAACTGTCCCACTCATATATTACTGCTGTGAAAGTGCCCCCCCCCAAAAAATTATCTGCATTGAAACAAGTCACAAGTACCCTCATAAAGTCCAGTATTTCTTGAAAAGTGCTCCTTGAAAGTTTATCTTTAATCATGGTGTGATTATCATCCGCTATCATAAATCAAGCTTTGATGCAAATCGAATAAACAATCAATCAGGATTGATATGTAGCTGAACCAATGAGAGGACTGTTTTATGCGACACCTCCCCCATTTTCTTTGCACTGGAGACAAGGTGGCATAGCTCAGTGGTAGATTGGTAGACTACCAAGCCAAAGGTTGTGGGTTTGATCCTCAACCTTTGTAACTGCGTCAATGTGTCCTTGAGCAAAACATTGAAACCAAATTTGCTCACAGTGGACCTTGCAGAGAGCAAGCCTCTGTTTTGCGCACGTATGGGTGAATGTGAGATGAAAGCGCTTTGGGCGCCATATGGTATAGATAATGTGTAGTCCATTTATGTGATGACAGTCATCACATTGGTTTGATGACTCAAGTGATGACAGCATAGTTCTATGAATGGTTTTGAACAGATGACTAAGATCAAATGTATATTTTCATTGAATATGAGTCTGATTTATGTGTGCATTGCAAAAGCTGTTCAACAATGAAGTGCGCTGTTTTAATGTATAATGTTAATGTGTGTTTTGTGGAAACATGTTTTATCCTGCGACACATTGCTTCACGATACGAACAAGTCCTACGTCTCAGCCCGTCATAGGGAGCCGTTATTACACAAACATGGAACCCTTTATGTCAGAGGTATTCAATTAAAAGTCACAGAGGTCCACGACGAAAATTTCTTCCAATTAAAAGGTCCGAACCAAAGTCCAACTTCCCGAAATGTCTAGCCTATGTTCACATTTTTATATAGTTTCGATATTTAGTCATTTTCAACAGAGCGCACTTATATACTAAATATGTAGCAATGTTCCCATTGAACACCTTCGCCAGTCAAACAAATATAAGGCGTTTATTTCACATTCAAGAAAATGTGGCTCCAGGAATTTAAGGGTGCCACTTCCAGAAAAAACAGTAAATTATCTCCTGCAGAAATATATCAAGTGCTAAGCATTAAGTTAACAATGTTTACCTTTTTTTTTAAATAAAAAAAACGGAAAGCCTAATTATCCAAGTAAAACAGGTCAACATGTTCAGTACACAATCAATAAAAATGGCTGTCCTCATGAAAAACTAATTCAAAATGAGCTTTGACACCACTTTTTCTTTTGAATATTTTTTGAACTTCTCTGAATGAGAAAAATGAGTTTGTGACTTCCCTGCCAGTGACTTAAATCTGGGTTGGAACGGAGTCAGGGCCATTGGGATTTGGTAAATTATTTCATACATCTGGGCTTTGTGTTTTCCTTTAAATAATGTTTGTGCAACCACATTTAAGCACTCCTTCACAACTTCCCCATCACTTGAAGGTTTTTTTATGTTTCCTCAAAATCCATGATACTTTTACTGAATATTCGTTTGCATGCCGCTGGGATGTAAACGAAAATGTAAAAATCTGTTATACTGCACTCGAAGTTCGAGGTTTTTGCATGCGCTCACCTCAAACATCAGCGGATAACTGTGCACAAAAGGGCGGTGCTTTGTTTCGTAGTGGCGCTTCGCAATGTCGCGACGGTTTCGGAGCATATGATGCACATTGGTTTTGAATTGGCTGCTGCCAGAACGAAACTAAATTTCTCCGTCCATTCATTTAAAACAAGACGCAGCAACCTCGCTAACTTTTTAGCAAGGCAAACTGTCAGCAGCACTCTCTTCCGGTCTGCTGCGCAATTGGCAGTGGATCGTAAACAAAAGATTTGATTGGCTCAAATCAGTGACGCCTTTTCCGTATTTACTAGAATTGCAGCGCCAACGTTTGCGAATGCGCCCTGAAAAAAATTAATCATAGATTGGTCATGGGTCCGGTCCGAACCATCCGGACCGCGGTCCGCCATTTGGCGATGCCTGCTTTATGTCATTGTTCATGCAGTATATTTTCTTGTGTTTACATTTTTAGACCCTTTCTGAGGATGCGCTACTGTCAGATTTGAAACCTCAGCGTTGGTATCAGTTCAGAGTGGCGGCAGTAAACAGTCAAGGAAGCAGGGGCTTCACCACACCAAGCAAGCACCACATCTCCAGTAAAGGTCAGACTAGCACACTGAAGACACTCAAGTATTTAACACTGAGAGCGATAAGCTGTGCTTTACTCGCTTGATCGTGAACTTTTCTTGAGACTCTGAACATCACAGTTAGCTCACATTTATGCCAGTGTATGGGGGATAATGTAACTTTCTGAGGACAAGTCAGGAACTGAGGAACATTTTTGTCTCTTTGACGCATTTTTCGCACTACGTGAATAAAGATGAAGGTGGTTAATACAATCTGGGAGCTCATTAAGAACACAATAAGCACACATGTACATTATGCCAGGGGCGCTGCCAGGGATTTTGGGCCCCATGAAAAGAAATCTTACTGGGCCCCTTCATTTGGCCGGTGGAACATTTTGATACATAAAACAATGCATTTTATTGATATTTTTAACTATTTCCATATTTGTAAAAACTATATGACTTGGTGGTGTAAGCACTAAAAATATAATGAAATTCATGTCGAAATTCAATTATTTGCTGCAATTCTGTGACCCTATACCCTATCTTTTTCTTTAAATAATTGAACATAAAATCCTTAATATTAATTACAAGAAAATTCAAAACCTAAATACATAATAACCATAAAAACACCACCAAATACAAAGTGGCCAATTGCCTTTTATAATTTATTGTAATTTGAACATAATCTTCCATAGAACAAGAATAAACAAGCAAATAAAAAATAAAATAAAATTAATTAAAAAAAAAACAAAAACAAAAAAACTAATAAAAATAATAATAATAATAATAAACAAATAAAATCAGAAACATGTTAAATGAGCTAATTAGGCTTAAACAAAAAAAAAATAATAGCAGTACTTCACAAAGAATATTGTATCTACTGCATAAGGTCACAAGTAGAGCACTGATGAGATTGAAAGCCAAACTATCGCTGGGAGTCTTACTTAAAATAAGTACACATTTTTTAAAGCTAGAACTTAGTGTAACAATATATCAAAGAATCACAACAGATTATCTTCGCCTCCGCATATAGTCTGATAACGTGAAAAGCTGCCTGTCTCTGCAGGTTGGAGCGGTGTACTGAACCATTTTATGTAAATGGAAAGTCGGAGGCCACCAATGCGTTGTAAATGAAATATATGGCTGATTGCACGTTTATTGCTGAGTGTCGTATTATTTTGTTCAGGTTTATAATTTTATTTGAGGCCCTTCTGGGACCCTGTCTATAATGTGCCCCTAGAATCCTTCTCCTTATTCCCCTCTTTTCGGCACCCCTGCATTATGCTATTCATCAGACTCCGTTTTTATATGGTATTATTGGTGCTGATCTGTAATTATCGGAAGCATCTCTGCATTTGACTTTAGGGTAACTGGAAATCTTTATCTGTTGACACTTTCGGAAAAAGGTTTCATTTGCTTTTTTTTTTGTGGGGACTCAAACAGCAATATTGATACCATTCTCACATCTGTCCTTCACACATGAGAAGCTCCTTAGCAAAATGACTGGAGACAGCGGTGTGAATCTGGCTGTCTTAAAATGAAGGAACACAATAGGACTGCCCCTAAAATGTTCTTAATGTGTTCTAATCACCTTTGTTTTGGTCTGGAAAAACTAAAGTGCGAAAATCTAACATTTTGTTTATATTTGCGCATTCCAAATCTATCTTTTGTAACCTCTATTCTCCATTAATATTTACGCAGAGCCAGGATAGTGCTTTAGCTGTTTCCCTTGGTTTAAGATTATATCTCTTGACTTTTGATCTGTTGACTTCAAACTAATTCTGTGCATGCGTGTGTGTGCGTGTGTGTGTGTGTGTTAAAGTGGGGTCGTGGGTTAAAGGTTAAAGACACATACACTGACATTCCAAATAGCGTCTGATTGCAGTCAGACTGGTGTGTTTCTAGTTTATTGGACTGATTTGTCAGGGGTTGGGGGTCATGGGTTACAAATCAGGAAGCTCGCAGATGTCAAACAAGTTCCTCCTGTGATTTGGGTCCTCTAGCGTGACCTCACCAGTCGACGGTGCCGCTTGACTTTGGTAATCACAAGAAAATGTGGATCGCAGGACTCATCTTGATGTCTTCGTCTAGTAAAATATTGCAGTGAAATCCATCTGGCTGACGGGGAACAAAATAAAAAAAGGCCTTCAAGAAACAGCCAAACATTCTGTATGCATGCACACAGAAACAGACCAAGACCATCAATTCTAATATTAAACTTTGGCCTGTGCATAAAGGCCAAGCAGACAAAGTCTCTGGCCAGTGGGCAGCCTGCCATGGGGGTTGTGGATCTAATCAGGTACTTTTTGTAGTTGTAATCAAATACAGCACGGGCCATGAGGGACTAACGAGACACAGGCTCTGTGTTGAAAGAGCAGCGTCCTCACGATTTGTTCTTCGAGGCAAATGTCGACTTATAGTGGATGTATTCGGTCTCCGCTGTGGTAGCTACTGAAAGAGTTATTGTCATGCTTCTTCAGTCTCGCTCACCTTTGATGCTATGAATCAAATTGCCTGAGTCCACTCCAATGAGACCAAGATAAAATTAGCATTTTCCCCTTTGCTTATCCTATTCCGGAGTCGGGAGATGATGGCACTTTTATTTTATTGTACTACTACAGATTGTTGCATATTGTTAATTAATGTTCAACATATTGCATGACTAGTTGGTGTGGTAAAATGTCAAGATATCTCTCTCTCTCTCTCTCTGTCGCTCTCTCTGTCGCTCTCTCTCCTGTTGCAGACCCATCTCCTCCAGAACCTCCAATACATATTCGAGTGAGCAACCAAACTCTGGTTGGGATGACTTCAAAAGCAGGATCTCACTTCACAGGAAGGTAGTTTCCCTTAAAAATAAACGGGTCCCACCGCCCATGCAAGGACAAAGCGGTCAAAAACATGTTACTAAAGCCACAATGAAATCAGATGACAAACCAAGAGCGATTTCACTACATCAATTACTTCAAATTTTTTCCAACTTTATTTTTTATTGACACAAAGAGGCCATAACCAGACAACCTTTATGTTCCAAACCGCTGACATACCATAAAACAAACACCATAAAATGGAAATGCAGAGACAAGGACACTATTCAGAACCACAACAGGAAAAAAAGCAACAGACACAAAACACAACCCAAAAAGAAAGGGAGGAATAACAAAATTACAATAATCATTCACATTCTTCAAAACTTGGCATCAATTTCATTTCCTTTTATGACATGTTCATTGAAATGTGTGTAGCCTTTTCTTTAAGCACTTCGCCAAGTGAGGGTGATGACTTCAAGCCCACTGTGGAAACTGGTTGCTGGAGAAATGCTACTTTGACTTCTTATCGTAATCTTCCCATTCACAGGATTAGATTAATAAAGAGATTTGATCTTTTTCAATCGAGTTTCTTGTTGCGCACCGAGAGTTGGCTGACTTTTATGTATGATGTGTTTTGACATCTTGCCCTCTCTCCATAGGTCAGGGGGAAGTGGGATCACTGTGGCCGTCCGAATACTCTGGGACGCCCCTCAGAATGGAGACTTGCCAGTCCACAACTACAGAGTCACGTGGATGTCTCGGCATGGGACTCAAAAACGCAGACACGCAGTAAATGCAAACACATATGAATTACAAAACAACATGCACACCCAGTTTACACAGCTCCATGCAAACCAGGAGAGTCAAAAACGAAGCAACAGCAGGTTGACTCGGGGGGTAAGGAAATGTTTCCTACCTTTATTCACACTCATTAGACAATCAGTGATAGACGGGAGGGACAGAGGAAGCTTTGGTAATCTAATAACCTGACATCTGAGTTTGTTTGCTCATAAAAAATGCTTGAAAGGAACCATTGCTTTAGGACAGTGTATGAAAATTTGAAAGAATTGTAAGCCTGTCTGGCATTTTTCATGCACAATGTCCATCTATTTTTTGTATAACCTGAACATATTTATGCTCATGTGTTTAATTAAGGTGTGGGTTAGTATTGCACACAGGCAAACATACAGCATAGTTACAGATACTACAGATACATATTGTATATAAAAAAACATTTCCGACATAAAGAAGATAATAGAGGCATCTCCTGAATTAAACCAGTGTTATATTAAAAGCTTAATTTAGGCATCAAAACTTTCTACACATTTTCAGACTTTGTTTTATACTTTGAAATTTTGCGTCTATTACAAGCAAATATCATAGGCCATAACTTTGTCAAGAGCGTAGATAACATATTGGTCTGGTATTAAGCAACTGACATAACACGACAACTCAGACACACATATTAGCAGTACCCAGAGCAAATATTCTGAATTGCGTTGAATTTAGATTAGCACGAGAGAATGTTGCATTGTGTGCCAGCTAGTCACTGTAGTATAGTTAGTCACAATGTGCTTGTTTGGAAAAAATGGATGACATGCCAGTATTTGTTGAGTATACACAGGAATCAAAACTCTAACAAATGGAGTTAGAAAAACATTTATATGTAAGTCATGAAGTGAGTACCATCAAGTGCTTCTCAATAAATTTGTCACTTTTCTTAACTTCAGATGCAGAATGTTTAAAAAGTGCACTAGTTCTGATAAAGGGGTAGTCTATATTTTGAAAATTAACTTCTAAGCATACTATACCAGTGCTTTAGACTCAATATGAGCATGCGCCTTTCAAGAAAAACACAAAATTTACGATCCCAAACATGAACGTTTCAAACTTTTTAATTTTAAGTTTGCTCATATGGACTTAGGTATCCTAAGTGGTGATGGCGATCCCAGCCCGAGCCCACTGGAGACATTTATCTTTAGTCAGGTCCTCTGTTCTGCTTGGCTGGGAGGCCAGGAATTTAAATGAGGTCTCCTAACAAGTGTTTTTTACTTGCAGCTGCAGCTACTTACAAGACACACAAAGAGACAGGAACGGTACAACAGGTAGCAGAAACCCACAATGTGTTATATGCTTGTGCCCATCACAAAACATCATCAAGTCAATTTTGTGACAAGCATATTTTATGCAAGTTGTGGGATATACAGTATTAAAGCTGCCTTACAAAAGAAAATTGAAGGAAGCGTCTTCAAACATGTGAAGACTCCTGCAGAATTAATGGTTATGAATTTACATTGGTTTCTTTCATATAATATCCTCTGACATTAAGCACTAAAATAGAAATCCAGGCTTTTCTTTCTAAATGTCACATATACATACACGCACGGTCGCACATACACACGCAGTTGTACAGGCCATGTGTTTTATCTATCTTGGTTGCACTAGAAATACGCCAAACTCATTTTCTCTGCTAGTCACCAAGGAACTGCTCTTAACCCAGGTCTGTGACATTTTGTCTTACACGCACTGCCCCCCAGAACCACCACCCCTCCCCCCTCCACACACACACGCACACACAATCACTCACAAAAGTGTTATCGTCTAAACATCTCTTTGTTGTGGCTGGTTCAGGTCCACACAAGCAGACAGACTTGATTGACTCCGAGTCAGTAATGAGCTGTCAATCAAACAGTTCTCTAATGCAGAACAGGTCTTGCCTGTCAGTCAAATGGTTGGGCACACACATCAGTCTCTTTGTGAAGCGGAGGAGAATATTGAAGAATATGAAGGCGGTGTGGATGATGACTATAACATTCACAATGACTGTGGTGGTTTTTGTAGCCACAGACTTTTGGCATAGTTTCCATAGGACACCAGTCAGGAACCTGAAAAAACATTGGAATAGTAACGTTTCATTTTTTTTTTTTATCATCTTTCCATGTTTATGTTGTGTTATAGGTGCAATGTGAGCTGTGGCTTCAGGGTCTTCGCCCTGATACTTCCTACTTCCTGTCAGTACAGTCAGTAGCCTACTGGAGCCAAAAGAGACTGAAGAGCCGAAGAGCCCACATTGTCTTTACGACAATCCCTTGTAAAGGTGAATTACATCAAATGTACTTGCCTTACTTTGATGTTGATGTCTGCTGTGATGCATTATAGGATGGTACAATAAAACCCAATACAAGAGCTGGGTAAACTGCGGCCTTTTCAACGATAACTGGAATGATACCCATGAAGGCAAATCTATAAATTGGGAAAAATGTGGTTGTGTTATTTTTGTGTTGTTGGCAATGCTGCTTTCTGGTTTGTAAAGTACAACAAAAGATGTTCTGCACATATGCAGTGTGCTGAGAACATAAATTCATGTATCCATTTTGTATCATAAGGCTTGCCAAAAAATATAATGCAGGGTTCTTCCTTGGCCCATGCAATGTTTCGCCACTAAGTTTCATAAAACTGTGGTGCTGGTGCCTAAATTGGTGTAAGGTTTAAATGCCCTGACGCCTTTTGGGAGAGCTTACTGAAATAACTTACTCAAGGTAACGGCCGAAATAAAAGATGGCTGAGAGGCCAGGAGCAACCAGACATCTTACAATTTGATCTTCAGCACTTTACATAGTACTGAAGATGGAAGAAGCCAAAGGGCAGACTGGACTGTACCATTTCAATTTTGGGGGCCAGGGGCAAACTACCATGATGGTGCAAAGAGGGAAAACTACATGAAAAAGTACCTCTCACTTTCACAATTGGCAGAAATTGTTTGAGCAAAATTGACACTTCTCACATTCAAATACACTCACATCAGTCATCAGATAAATTTTCTTATTTGCTACGAGAACCAATGTGGTTAAATGAAGTGGAAAAAAAGAGAAGAAAAACAGAAAGTGGGCACGATAATTTAAGATGATGTCTAGCAGTCCAAATCAAGTTAAAACAAGTATGAATAATTCTAACATTCTGGGTTGTAAAAATAGAGTACAGTAATGCTGTGCGGTGTATGCCATTTTCTTTTTTTTTTACAAGGAGTCCGACCTGACTGAGAGCTCTGATATTGTTTCTAAACTTTTAATATCATGTTTCATTCCATTAATTGTCGCCATCTATGAGGTTCACAGCACATTACACTGAGTCATACATAATTGAGTTTATGATATTCCAGCCAGATTTGTCAGCATGCTCTCGTTCCCTGTTTCTAAGACCACTGGCACCTGCACAGTGTGGAAAAGAGAAATTTTATAGTCGTCGAGGCAACAAAGGTATTTATAGGTGACCTGTCGATCTATGCAGTGCAACATTTTAAGCCAGCTGCAGCTCAATTATCCATCCACGGAGTACAAATTTAATATGGAACATGTTAACATTTGTATCTCATAAAGTAACCATATGTGGATGAGGCTGAAAGGTCAAAAGAAGCCAATTAGTATCACAGAATGAACAATAATGAAGAAGATGAAAGGGATGAAGTAACTACTTTGCAAGTGTGACAACGTATTTGGTATCACGTTATGTATTGTTTTTGTTTTATCAAAACAGTATTTGCTTGAGAATGAATTACACATAACTATATCGTTTTTTAATTTATTTCAATGCTGTAAGTTAAATGTGTAATCTTTACACTTTAAAAACATATTTTTCCCCATCCCCTCTCAACTAGATTCTCCCAAAGGAGAAGATTTCACCAATGAGCTCCCCTCGTTGTCTTCGTCATCATCCCCGTCCCTGCCCTTGTACCATTCCCCCTCATCTACTTCCCCATCCTCTCCTGACCACCTCCTTTCATCTTCCCTTCCTCACCCTGAATCCCCTCATGACCCTCTCATCCCTGGTGACCTTCGCCTGGAGGTTGCGGCCCCCCATTACCATAGCGGTCAACTGCAGGTCAAGGTGTTCTGGAAGTGGTCTAACCATGGTGAGTTGATCTGGAAACGCAACTATACATCATATTTACATCCATGTAGCATTATAATGGAATAATAAGCATTTTCCTCAAGTGTGTTGCCGATAGACGTGAGTAATTTAACAACCAAACACAAAATAGAATTACCAACAAGTGTTTCTGGTAACAATGCACTTTATCCTATTTTTACGGTCCGTCTTGCGTCCTCCGTCCGCGACCTGGGCACCTTTCAGTCATTCTGCCTCCATACTAATTCATTAACTAATCACATGATGAGAGGCTAATGGTAGAGGTTTCATAATTCATAAACATTATTTAAAGCTCATTAACTGGCTATTCAAATCCACTTACCGCGATTTACGGACAGCAAAACACACCTGTTTAAAAGCCACAATAGCTAAATTTAGCCGTAAAAACGAATTTGTACATACATTAACCACTTCGGACTAATAGCCGTGGGTCTCCATGTTATTATATTATCTATATTATAAACACTGGTGGACACTTTTCCCCCAAATGATGCAGAACGCAGCTATCGTTACACAGCGGACACAACCTTTCTCAGACTTGTTGTCACATGAGGCAAATTAGCAGATGAGCTCGGACCGGGGGTCATATTTTAGAGATGGCTGTATTTATTGCACTTCATGCATTTGCTCAAATTAAACACAACTTAAGATGCTTATTTTGGCTCTCAAGTGCTTCTTCACACAGGTGCGCGTATCGATTCTGTGTTTTTGAGTCTAAGTGAACATCCTGTTTTATGAGTAATTCCTTCATGTTTGTGATTGATTGTGACATGGATGGTAGCATAGCAGGAATTTTCTTGTTCCTGCAGGCTTCCTCTTCTGATACAATCTACTGCAATCAGCATAGAACAAAATGTATCTTTAGAAATTAAACCCATGGGAGCGTCTTCTCACTCGTCTCTCCTGTAGATTTTGGCAGCTAGCCATCATAAAAATGAATGTACAAAAACATGATTTTGACATGTTGGTTTTGCGACTACTCACTTACAATAGTTGTTTTGTTCTATTTCAGCTCAAAACCGTCACCCTGGTCCATACATTTTGCGGTGGCACCCACATACCTGCAGTGCTAATGTAACAGCCACTGAGGGCACAGAAAGTGTGCAGGTACATTCTCATGGTTGATTAATGATGTGTCAGAGTAGGTGTTTTGGTGTTATATATGTGAAGGAGAATCTGGCAGATTGGGTTACAACACCATAATTCATTGTTCCCATTGGAATGCCCCCATCTTCTGTGTTTGTGTAATCATGTCTCTTGGTCATCATCACTTTATCCGGCCTCACTTTTGTCATCATCTCTGTCTCAGATTACTTAGCTTCTATTGGAATGTGCCATCTGCACAGATACCAAAGAACTAAAAAAAAAAAGAAAATAGCGCCTCGAAGAAAAAAATACAAAAATTAAAAAATCCAGAGCTGGGCGCTTGTCCCTTTTTTGACGGTCAGTCCCCCGCCCTCCGGCCACTTTCTTGGTACCCCAGCCGGGACAAATTGCCCAGCTCTGAATAAAACATAATATTTAAGGTTTTTGCTGCATTTGAAATCATTACTCATTGAAAGTGATTTGTTTTGTTTAGTGAAATACATACAATACATAAAAAAATAAATGTATTACATAAAATATATCTTTCACTATTTTATAGTGCCATTGTACTTAGCTGCCAAGTTCACATTGTTGAAAGTGATCTTTATTCCAATATAAAATAAATATCTTTGACGCTTCCAAAGGGGGAAAAAAAACCAATATGTCACTTAAATCATGGGTTCTCTCACAAACCTGGCCATATTTTCACTCTCCAGGGTACACATTACACCATCACAGACCTTCTGTTTGCATGTAAGTACTGGGTAGCTGTGGCACTGAAGACCGATCCTGAGTCAGAAGCTGTTGCCTGGGTTACGACCCCAACTTGTACCTCCATTAGGGTCAAAGGAGGCAAAGCCGTGCCCTGCAGCACCAAAGGTACAATCAAATTATTCTGAATGGTTATTCATAATCACAATTTTAATGACTTAAATCAGATTGCAACATGATGTAAACGCCTGTATCACCCACGTTATTAGAGCATGAGAACAAACACTGCTTTGTGTTTTGAAATGAACTTTTCTTATCCTTTGGGTAAGAGCGCTCACCAGCAGGCAGAAAGGTGATACTGCGCCCAGAGCGTCTGACGGCAGATTTTCAGTTCGTCAATGGTACACTGCTGACTGTGTTTCGCTGGAGGGTATCTCAACATGCACTGGCTCGGGCAGAGGTTCATGGATTCCAATTCACTTGGACACTGCAGTCAGGTGTAACCTTGGTAGCAAAAGGCCCTGAGGACACGCTTATCTCTCAGACGCAGACAATCGCACCGGTGAGACAGAGATAATGTACTGTTTGTACAGCCTGGAGTATTATTTATGCAGCCACTCACGTGTCATCATTTCCATTGTTGTTTCCATGTTTCTTACCTCTCAGTCTCAGCGGGCAGTGATAATTCATGGCCTCCATAGTGACAGTGTTTACCAGGTACAGCTTCAGGTTTTAACAACCGGAGGCAACAACGGCACTGCAGTCTTCAAGACTTTTCACACTCCTGCACTGTGAGGTATCTTTTCATTATGTTGATACTAATATCCCTCTCTCTCTCTCTCTATATATATATATATATATATATATATATATATATTTTATTTTTTTTTTTTTTTTTTTGACAAATTCTCATCATTCCCTAATGTCTCTTTTAGGTACAAGTGCGACAGGACTCTGCTGCACCACTATTGTGTTCTTTCCCGACATATTCCAAACCTTTCCAAATGCAACAGTTTTTAATTTAGGTTTAATTTAGGTAGTAAAATGAACATTGTCCCTCTTGTATTCGTTGTTTGCCCCTCTCTTTCTCTTAAAATCAGACAACAGTAAATAAAAACCAGCACTTAGTTTTTTTCTGTAGCCAACCATAAATAGATCAGGTAATAATACTTTTCACACAAATTGTATACAGTAGATACAAGTCTACTCTTCATATATGGCATATGTCTTATTGCTGGGCTGAATATATATGTTAAATATTCAATTTAATTAGGCATTCTTATTATATGTTCAATAAATCAAATCAACTCTACGTCACTGGACCCAAATGAAATCCGCAAAATGGTGTTGGACACCAGTTTTGTATAATTACGTAGAAATAAAGAATCCCAAATTGAAAATGTTCTAGCACTGACCTCAAGTACAAAAAGAAATGTATAGCTATATTGAAGTTGGACTGTAACATTGTTTCCTTGTGGTTCATTTTACTGGCGTAAAGTCAAATAGTCTGTATTTCAGATATTTATTGTTTTTAAACATTTGTACTCAAACGTGTTTGAATATGTGTGCTTTATATATTGTCGGTCCAGCAATAATATGCATCATGACTTTTCCAAACTGTTTTTGTTGCAGTTGTGGAGGAAACAGAATTCATGTTGAAATACCCTTTATTTTGCTCATTTTTTGTGTTTATTTTTGAAATTCTATTTTAATAATGTGTATAATTTTGTGTATAATCCCTTCTTCTTCTTTGGCTGATGGTTGTATTTATTGTCTTTATGTCTTTAATTTTGTAATTAAATGGAAAGTAACTATGTGTTGCGTCAATGGTCTTTATGTGTGAAGTGACACTTTTGAATTATACTGTACTTTTCTTTGAGGGACTGTTAAAATACTCTCTTCACCACCCAAAA
Source organism: Idiotropiscis lumnitzeri (assembly GCF_059441095.1). Taxonomy (NCBI): domain Eukaryota; kingdom Metazoa; phylum Chordata; class Actinopteri; order Syngnathiformes; family Syngnathidae; genus Idiotropiscis; species Idiotropiscis lumnitzeri. Next base: position 5,173,479 of record NC_142403.1, on the reverse strand, counting down.
AGTACACATAGTGAAATTGCATTCAATTATACACGATACATACATACATACATACGTACGTACGTACATACACGTGTATGTATGCATACATATGTACATATATTTATATAAAGAGAGAGAGTGAGAGGCCTGTCAAAGTTACTCATAATTTTGACTTTGCAAAACAACACCTAAATAACTTTTTTTTTCAAATACAACAAATGAAAAACGAATGGATAAATAAAAGTGACTTGATTTAGGGTCGGAGGCATCGTCTCTTGCTTGTGGAGACGAAACTTTGCTCGTGTTGTTTCCGGAAACAGCCGAAGCGAACGGGCATCGTGACGTCATCAATGTGCGTCGCCAGTCTGATGCTTGCATCTTAACATTATGTGAGACAAAACTCTTTCCATCCCAACGACAAGGTAATGCATACGATTGCTTCTTTCGGGCGTTTTCTCAACCTTTCACTGTATGCACAGGAAGAATTTAAAGTTCCTACTCAAAACTTCCTCTTTGTCCTCCGACGCCTCGTCTCTGTTTTGGCTGAGGCTAAAGCTAAAGCCGTTAGCTTCAGGATGGCGACTAACTTTAAAAGTCCAAAAAATTACCCACTGGCGCATGCATACAGAAGTTTGAATCCTAAGACATGGATTTAAAATAATCGAAATTACGCTGTCCCTTTAGTTTGGCGGAAGTCCGTCATGACTTGACCCCTGATTTTGCATTAGCAAGTCGCTATGACGAGGTATTGCAATGTTTGCAAATGATCAAATTACCTCCCATGATTGATGACAGTAATTTTTGAGTCCAAAAGAGCCGTTAACTGTGTTTTCCTAAATTTCTGTTTGGTATCGAGCTCTTACGTTCACCCAATGGCAATTGTGTTAGACTCAACAAAGTACAATACTTGGAATAAATTAATGCAAAGAACATGATTGGATTTTGTTCATTTTCAATTGTCATTTAATATATAGTCACAAAAGGTGAACAAAAACACTGCTACTTGTCAGGATATCATCATATTAAATTATATATTTCTTAAAATTGTATTTTATGCTGTGTTTGACGTGTCTGTGCTCTCAGGGGTTATAGCTATTTTTTTTGTATCATGTTGTCACCATTGGAATAATTAGTTTCTTTTCCTCATTAGGAGTCAATGGTGGCGTAATCCTGACCGGAAGTAGAGTATATAATTGCATCTGAGCCACACTCAAAACCGCCAAGTTGTGTGCTGCTACCACCACTATCATTGGCTGGGAAGAGGCAGAGCACAACTACTATTATACATTTGAGCCCAATTTAATAGAAAAGAAGTAACAGAATCAAGTTCATACGACCACATGGGCAATAAAAACAATAGGGGCGAGGGGATCAGAGTTTGAAGACTTTGGGATGGGGTTAAATTACCAAAGGAGTACGTCATGGTTCACAGCAACTCTGCTTCCCCAATGAAAACATCTCTTACACCTAATATAACAGAGGCAGCACCCCCTGAGCAAGCAGCACCTCCTCCAGTGCTGCCTCTTAGAGTTACTTCGGACAAGGACCCATCACATATCCCAGCTAAACTCCTTGATTCAGATATTACCTCCATTTCAGATGTCTCCCAGTCCTCTACACAGACACTTGCAGAAGCTCGGTCACCATTTATAACCCCTAAAACGGCACCTAATTTTAATTCAAGTCCCGCATCGGGATGGTCCTCGACCCAGTTGACAACCCCCACTCCGGGTACAATCAATGGCCGCACATCAGGCAGGAAGAGGACTCCCAAGACCTGTGACTGTTGCGTCCCCAACAGACGGGGACACGATGTCAGAACCTCAGGCAGAGGAAGAGGAAGGGGCCGGGGCAGAGGAAGGGGCACCGGAAGGAACATCGACACCCCACAACGGAAAAGTGGGGACAACCTTGTGAGAATTACTGACTTTGACCTGACAGGGGATGAGTTGGCAGAAGCTGAGGATGAAAATGGCATGCTTGGGGGTATGAAAATATCAAATACCCACTCAGGGTCAACTGCTCCTTCAGGTGTCTGTATCTCTCTACTGGATGGAGATGTCTTGGAAAATGGCCAGATGAGTTTTCCAGAAATAACAATGCCAGCTATGCTTGCTTCAAAAGGGGAAACAATCATTGGAATGAAACCAGGTGTTGATAATGCCGTTTTTGTCAATTCTAAAGATGCCCAAACTCTGTCAGAGTTGGTGTCTCATCAGGAACTTATGAACAGAACGGATACATTACAGATTGGAAATGGAGATTCACTAAGTTTGACTGAAACGGAACCTGAAGCAGAGACACTTGAGGACAAAAGCAGCATTAGTGAGCCAGGAAATGGAACACTTTGCTCATCCGAAGTATCAGCTTCTCCCTCAAGACCAGAAAGCCCTCCGAACCACGACTCAGAGATGCATGTATTCCTCGATCCTGACAGAACAGACTCGTCATCTCATTGTCTCTCACCCACTCTGTCGCCCAATGGAAACGGCACCTCACCCGCGGACCACAGTCCCAGATCCACTCCAATGGAAACGGACTGTGAAAATCAAACTGTGTTTTCTTCTTCGCATTATTATCCTATTACAGTATGCAGCACGCAGCACTGCTGCGCACTCATAGATCACCGTTTGTACTGTAACCCCGGAACTTGGGAGAAAGAGGAAAAGCCTAATAAGAATCTGTCCGAGGAAACTTATGTACAAGACATGGATGGAGACGTGCAGAGTGGTGATAGCCTGGAGAGGCTTATTAATCTGGTCCATGGTAAGAAATAATTTTTTTTTTTGGGATGTTTTTGTTTGTTTGTTTAAAACAATCCTGCACGAAAGAAAAAACAAGTTAGAGATTTCACTTATTTAGTATTCCCAGTTCTGTCTGGCATATTTTTGTCTTGCCTGATAAAACCAGGTTGTCAGTTTGTGTGTTTTGAAGCGGCGGTGGTGTTTCCGCAAAAGCTCACAAAAAATATATAAGAGTAAGTAAAGTGTGAAGTACATATTGATTGTTGAACTATAAAAGTACACGTGGACTTGAATTGTGAGCATTGAAATGAGTCATAATTGTATCTGCATAGGAGGCGGGAATGGAAACCACTAATATTGTGACAATGCTGTCTACATTTTAGATTTTTTGGAGAGCTTCTACATAAAATATGGCAGTTTCATTCCCCTCAGTGAGACAGATGTCCTGGAATACCTGAAGACGAACGGCAACTGCAACAACTTCAGCAATCTGTCAGTGCATGCGCACGCAGCATCGAGTTTTATGTTTGAAACGTTTAATGCAATCATGCGCCGTGCATTTCTATTTTAGGGGACTCAACATCCAACGGGAGATGGCGCGGTATAAGGCCGCACTCGCCTCTGCACCAGTTGCTGGCTTCATGGTCATCTATAACAAACATACGTTGAGCCTGGAAGATCTTGGCACGCTGGAGGACCAGAACTGGATAAACGACCAGGTAAGGGAAAGTTCAAATCGAGACGCAGGGGTGGGTAAAATAAATGGAATCATCAATGCATTACAATACTTCCACACGTAATTCATTACCGATTCAGCAAATCCTTGAAATTGTGCATTGAGTCAAATCGAAAGTCCACGTTCATAAGCAAGGATTTTTGACTGTACAGTGTTTTGGAATAACAGAAGTTGAAGAACACGATATAGACACTTAAACCACAATATGCAATACGAACATGAAAAAAACCCATCGGCGGTTGCTGTCTTAAATGTGTATATATATGGAGTTGACGTTACTGTCTGCAGAGAGACTGCCTCTTGCATGTGACAGAGTTGGTCTTTCAGAGGGACTGACCCCTACATAACGATCACTTCATCGAGTGTAAAGAAATATTAGGTTTGAATGCTCTTTTCTTCTCGATATGCACAAAGTTCTGGTGCATTTTTTATTCCAATTTCCAAGCCAAAAAGCATATTAATTGCACTTTTTCAAATTTAAACTTAAGGCTAATATTTGCCTCGATGAGCTCATAATGTAATTTAAAAAAGCAGTTAATGCTGTTTTTATTAAATTGTACCCCTACCCCAGATCGGATTGCGGGAACCTACGATACTGTACTGTGATGTGGATGTGGCTGTGTACCGACCTGCAAAATCACATTTTAAGTTGATATTAAATCGTAAGCAGTTGCTATCTTTCAAAATGACTTTTTTAACACCAAATGAAATTGTAAAATTGTGCTGTTCTGCACTGTTCTGACAGATGTCAGTCTCAAGATTTATTTGTCCATTCCTGCCATTTTGATAATGTCCATTATAGTACTGAGCCCTGCCAATAATAGCGAAACTCTGCAAGTAATTGCCCCCCCCCCCAAAAAAAACCCAAACTTTTGTATTGCCTATAGATGGCGCAAGATGTGGCATATTACTATTTAAATCAAAATTTAAATCCGCAACTCACTCCAACATACACGAAGATATCACATTCAACATCGTAGAGTAGGTTTAGAAAAAAGGCTAATTTGCAAATACCGAACTACAAATTTACTGGGTTCATTGTACTACGCCGTTATATAATGTTTAACACTGCCGCGTTTTGTTTCCTTTTGTTCAGATTATCAATACATATGGAGACCTGATTATGGAAGCAGCCCAGCACAATGTAAGTAATATTTGTAAATGTCCGAATTGCACTTTAATGATCCGTTTAGAAATTCAAATACTCCCCCCCCCCCCAAATTTATGGTTTCCCATTTCTCCAGGTTCATTTTTTTAATAGTTTCTTCCACAAGCAGTTGGATGCCAAAGGGTATGATGGTGTTAAGAGATGGACCAAAAAAGTAAGGGCACTCATAATTCTGATCAAGATTAGATGTAAACGATAATATTGCAGGCCAGCTAATACAGTTCCTCCTGCTTCTGCTTATGTGTTTAGATTAGTACTACAAACTGTTAACTAAGATTGTCAATATTGAATTTAAACTGTTGATTTATCATGTATTGGTGTGTATATTGTACATTTTTTTTTTAATTCTGGGTAATAATTTCAGGTGGATTTATTCTCCAAGTGGCTACTGCTCATTCCTATCCACCTAGAAATCCACTGGTCTCTCGTCACTGTGACAATGGCAACTAAGACCATCAATTACTTTGACAGCCAAGGCATTGTCTTCCGACACACTGCAGATGTGAGTCACGTGTTGATATCTTTTCATGCAAAACATCACTAATAAGATAAGTTGTCATCTTTTACACAAGCAGATGAATGTTTCTGAAACAACACCAATTCAAGATCCAACTCTTGAAACTGTGATCACGAACATTATAGCCTGTCTATTTGGAACTAGGCATTTGGGCTGCTCAATAAATTGAAAAAATATCCATATTTCAAAAATGGCCTATGCAATATTCATATCACAAAGACATCACTTGCAAACTGGTCACCTGCTCATGTAGTGGTGTTTATTCAACAATATTAAGTCAGTAGATGACTGTATCAATCCTTTGTAGTTGTTGCTCCTCGCAATCTGCTTGCTGTGACAGCTGTTGGTCGATGTTTAAAGATTTTCTTTCCTATGATATGTTCGGTGTGCACCCATTAGTCTGAACCCAGTATTCTGATCAATATTGCATTTGTGGAATACGTAAGTTTTGCCCTGAGTATCACTTTAAGATAATATTGTGTTTTTTGTGTGGTATTTTATTAGAACATAATGAAGTACCTTCAGTCTGAGGCTCAAGAGAAGAAAAAGACTGATTTCCTGAAAGGTTGGAAGATCGCAATCATCAAGGTAACTAGTAAATAAAAGTTGAATTGTAATCAAAGGCATATCATCTTCCCAGCCCTACCGTGGAATTTGCTACCAAGGATGTTGGTCCAAAATAATTGATTGCAAAATTTACCTCATCGCTACTGAGTGAATGCTATAGTTCCCTTTCCTCGGTTAATTAATATGCTTGTGCTGATCAGGATTTTTAGTGTAATTAATTTTATTACTGCTCATCACATGGCGCTAGCATTGTATCCATCTCCAGTGGGAGCACCTATTTGATGATTTTCTTTTCACCAGTATTTGATACTTTTCCTTAATTTAATTTTACAGTGAAGTCTATATACAATATGGATTTTGTAAATAAATTGAGAAAATATGCCAGAAAATTGCCATTAATTCTGTGTACATTTTTAGAAAAAAAAAATATATGTATATATATTGATGCATATTTCAAGCAGTTCATATTGATATTAAATCAATTTTCGATGATTCTTTACATCTTTGTTGTTTATGTATTAGAGTTTAATCTTTTCACCACAGATATGGAACAATTCACGGAAAAGAAAAGCCCAAAATCATAAGACATTCATTCCCATGTTGAGTGTGTATAAACGTATGGCCAAAGCTGTACCAGCTAAATTAACTATGTTCTAAATGTGCTTTTATATACTTGCGTCGCGGAATGCATGAGTAATTGCAAAGATTGTGTGTCTTCATGGCTTATTTTGTGTTCCCAACTAAGTCAGATGAACAATCATTTTACCTGCATGTACTCTAATGACATTGAAATGAATTCACATGAATATAGCCTTTTATGAACTGGACTCGTTGACTCCTCAGGGTATTCCTCAGCAGAAAAATGACAGCGACTGTGGCGTTTTTGTCCTTGAGGTGAGACATTATGATTGCAGCACTTAAACAACCACACTTCTATAACAGCTAAATCAAACTTTCCATTTAAATATGTGCCTTCTGTTGTGCATGTTTGAATATACATAATTTCATTGCCTTATTAGTCTTCTGTCCAGGCAGAAGGACATAAAATAGGAATTTGTGTGTCCAGTGTCTTCAATGCTTGACATCCTAACACAGGTCCCCAGATCATTTGACTAAGTCTCCTTGTGTTTTTGCATTTGCCAGTACTGCCGTTGTCTCTCGGTGAAGAAGCCTCTGTTGTTCAGTCAGGACGACATGCCTCGCATTCGCAAACGAATCTATAAGGAGCTGTGTGACAGACACCTCAACTCTTAACTGACTGAACTCCGGCCGCCTCAGATCACAGACTGCCCGCCTTTTTCCATGCAGCGCTCTCCTGGCTCGTTGGACGGATCTTATTTTATTGAGCATCTGTTACATAAGGTTAACAAAGAACCGGGCTGTCTGTTTTCCAATGAGCAGCAGATTTCTTCGCACGACTTGGAAAGAACTACTGACGTGGCCTCCTACTGATGCTGGACTCCTTTGTCTCATGTTGCCTTTCCTTTTTGCAATTAACATGGCCAGTTGATATGAACCGGCCACTCTTTAGGACAGAAAGGATCTTTTCCTTGGACTCCTACAGGCACTCCACCTGCATGGACCAAATGGAGTGGCCATTTTGAATATAATGACGTTTTAAAGTGTGTGTTTTTGACAGCAGTAGCTCTTAAGTTTGTGTTATCTAAGATCTAAATCAAGAAAAGAAGTGTGATTCAGTGGACCAACTTTTCACCTAAAACTTGAAGATGGAAGTTGGTTTCTCTTTCTTGGACTGCTAATATTTGCACGGATACTGAAGCTTATACTTTGAGTTTAGAATAACAAGCGAATGTACTGCCCGTGTATCCTTCCTTTCTTTCCTGCAGGGCTGTGACGTAGTGTCATACAAGCTAATTGCTCATTTTGGCTGCGGATCAGCGTAGGGGTACAGAGTTTACTTGGTTTTGAATATCAGGTCTTTGTCCTGTGACACCAAATACGTTTTTCTGACCCCCCCCCCCCCCCCCCCCCGGCACGCAATTTTTTTGGTTCTCGTATTTACCAGATTGTTTAGCTATACTAGCTAAACTCTGATTTGCAAATCCTTCATGTGTGTCCATCCATTTAAACTATTGTATACTTTCTCATTGTTAGATGTGCACATAAAGCTGCTGATGTGAAGGCCACAGTTGTAGGTGTTAGCCTAGAAGTTAAACTTTCAGGTGTTTGTGTAGATGCATTGATGCAGGTTTATAAAGACTTCCTCGGTTACCTGCCTTCGAGAAACAAGTGGACCTCGCTTATTCGTTCCTGAGCGTCGCTCCCATCTTGCTTTTGCTGTTGTATCCTCTTGTGTGGACTTAGAGTACCTTAACTACTTTAAATGCTTGCTTTGGTTAAACAACACATGGGAATTGTTGCTGTTTATATTTTTTATTATAATTTTTTTTTTTTTAATCCAAGACTGCTGCCAATGCGATGCTTTTCTCTTTGTATCACTCTTATATGTCTTTGATAAGGTAACATTGACGCAACAACATGCAGTGACTGGGTTGATTGTTTTACTTGTACTTGAACTCATAACATATGGGTTTTTTTCCATTTTGTTTCAGATGAAACCTTCCAGATAAATACTCAACCGTGGTTGGTGAATTGAGTTCATTTTATTTATTTTACCGATTATCATATTTTAGATGTCATCTGACGTTAAAGATAGTCAACTGTATCTTTTCTTAGGTTGTGTCATTGTGTCAATATTTAGGGGGTCCTTGGCTTATGACAAATGCAGTCCTGATTACCGAAATATTTGAAAAACATGTTTAGTTTTCTGGCATCAGATGAGCGTGCTTTCTTGTGTCGGCTGACAACATATTCTTACGCCCTTGTGCAAGGCAAGATAGCTTATGGTATGCCATTAATAACCTCGTATAATCCTTGTATTGTCCCAGGAGCTTTTCTATTATGCTTTAATACCAGCCTTCTAGTCATCCACGACGTTGCTTTCCATCTCGTAAAATAATCTTCATGCTTCAGATTTATTTGGCGCTTTTCTGAAAAATCAAGTATATTTAGTTATTAAAATATAACGGTGTAAACATTGATAAACAGTAGGTTATGCACCATAAGTAATTAACTACAGGTACAAACAAAATAAGCAAAGCAGAATTTCTGTTTGCATCGCCGGAACATGACAAGCACAAATGTGATGTGATATTGTCAGGTTCATTCACCTAAGCATTCACTGAACATAGGCAAAATGAATGGAAGGAAGACAAGAGTTGATCTTTTACTCGCGAGGAGAACGAACGGAGGTGTGCTCAGTTACATCTCCAACTTCATTCTGGAGCACACTCCGCCGAGCCCTCTATTTTATTAGGGAAGTCCCTAACAATACAATGTATTTGCACTAAAGAATGAAGGGGGGAGCACCAGCAGGAACATGTAAACATTTCAGACACGAGAGGCAAAACGGACATCACTGTCGTTAACTGATTGACAGGGCAGATATGCCTTTTAGTGCTCTTGCACTAAAGTCACAGTCCTTTTGTTTCAGAGGTTTGGCTCGGGCACACCTCCTTTGATGTTGCAGCTAATGAATCCAGTCTTTAGGCATCCGCTTCTCTTGAAGTCTTCTCATCCATATGGTCAAACATAGGGCACGCTGTGGAATAATTCTTTTGCAATACTAATAGAGTAAAATATGGGATAACATATATATTCAACCTAACGGATATGTACCGTTATATAATCACAGTTCTGAAATGAATCAATCAAATCAACCAGATTGTGTTAGCTTTGAGATATTACAAACACAGGAATTCTTTGAGATCAGTCCACTTAACTGTGGGCAGCCACAATCTTTAATTGTAATGCTAAATTGAGGTTTCCTGTTATTTATTTAATCAGGGCCACATTTCTCAGCATACTTGCACTACTAACAGTGACCATGAGAGGTGGCTCTTTATCAGAATTTATCATAAACTCTTTGGTGGTTGGTTGTTTTCTCTATAGCAACTCATACAGAGACAACTCATTACGTTGGTTCTCAACTTGTGACTGCTGAACAAATGGGCAAATTTACAACAACCTATAAATTTAGGTGGCTTTTAAGAATATGGGCGTCCGGTGGTTATGATAATCACCTCTTATGTTCCAAGAATGTTATTACATTATTACAATACGTATTACAAAAATAAAAAAGCGTGACGTCATCAACAGGCGTGCAGGGCACCGAAATAGACGGATACAATCTTTTAGCCCGATCAAATCTGGTACCCTTAGCAGCAGTTCAGAGCTCACCGTATCCGCGGAGAGTAGCTTCATGTCGGCAGGATTTATTGAAATCTGTCCCTGGTTGCTTTTTTAGTGCTTAAACCGCAATAGATAAAGTTTTACGTGCATCTGACGCGTTTGGCTTCAGAGTGTAAGTTGTTCATTGCTCACATGCTATTTGGGTCGGGAAAAAAGTTCAAGTTGGAACATATTATTGTTTGCTAGCTGCCTTTGTACATTTAAATTATTTTCTTGCCTTTGTTTCATTCTAAATACTTAGCATTCATATCAGATTGTAACTGTGCATTATGAATAAGGTTTGTGCTATATAGTTTACTGGAGGATCTCGCCCCTGACTGAAGATGAGCAGCTCCATTCGGACCAAGCACAATGCTGTTAAAGGGAGAGTTGATTGACGTGAACATTGACATTTATACAATAGTTTTGCATGTAAAAATGACATCAATACTCAAAGATGGCTGTTGCCTCTCAATCAGTCGAGTACGTTCACGTCCGTCACCGCTTGCAGCCGCCAGCTTCGCAGTGCGAGTGAGTGGGTGTCGATTTCAGATAAAGGCCTCATCGAACCCCTGAGGTGGTCTTCTTGAATGGTCCGCATCTTTGGAGCTGCATGTGCTTTTAGCAGGGGATGCTTCGTGAGCGGCATTGACGGATAGCGAGCTCCACAACCACGCCAGTCGTATGCCTTGGTGAAAAGTTGAACTTTGAGAACATCCAGCACGCCCATACACGACCGTGATGATGATATGCAGTGCAGAAAGCCGATGGAATGATGGACAGACTTTGAATAATTCAGAGCACAAAAGGTCTTGTATTGTGTTGCGGGTCAAAAGTGACCCAACTACCATGTTTAGCTGTAGAAAAAATACCTTAATCTTTTTTCAACTAGAAATTTTATGACTTTTGACCTGGGAATTATAAAGCAGGCGACTCAAACTCTCTCTAATACACAGCTACGCACACATGGCAACCCCCACACATATACGCAGACACACGCACGCGCACACACAGTCCTCATTCAGCGATCACAGCCATCAGTCACGCACAGGTTGTATCAATACACGCAACGCACCACGTTTTTCAAAATGAAATGTAATTACTACCTACCTTTTTGTGAACCCTTTATCGTAAGCAAAACCGTTGAGAAAGCAGAGATATTTGAAGTGCTTGTGGCAAAAAACACTCGCTCTCTTTGCCAGAAAGAAATTGGTCCATTTACATGCGCTATTTTGTTTGTTGTGGCCATTCAAACAGATGCTTCCCAGGATGCAAACAATTCATCACCACAAAGCGCTGAGGCATTTCGCCGAATAATGCAACAACAATGGTAGTTGAACAGTTCCTCGTCATTCTGTGAATGGTGTCATTCCCGAAGAACACTGGAGATTGACAAACAAAAGCATATTTGTTTTTAGGCCGATGCTATGGGTCTAACTATGAATCTTGGACGTTTGCGTAAAAAATAAAAAAATGTATTTATCTATTTTAAGTACTGACTTACTTTTTTCAATTTCTTAGAAAAGCTATTGGCTTTATTCATAATGACCGACCAATTAAAACAATTTATTTTAAGATGCAAATCTAAACTCATCATCATGACTCTTTCCCTCAAGCTATAGAGTATTCATTGTCAGTATTTATAATCAGCTCCTTTCTCCCGAATGCTGCTGAACTCTTTTGGCGCCTTCACGTTGATGACACGAAATGAGGTCTTTTTATACAAAGCTCTGATTTGACAGTTTATCCTTCCTCATTGAGACGCGTGAATGGTAAATATTTTGGCATACTCGCTGAGATGTGTCAGCTGCCGGCCTCACATCCTCATCTGAGCTGACTGCTTCGCAACAGATGGACATCTTAATCTTCCTCATCTCCCTCACCACAAAACACTTCTGTCCTAATAATATATAATCTCAGCTGTTTACAAGCAGCAGAAAACGAGCGCAAGCATTCATTTGACAATGAAAAACATTGTATTGCAGAGGATATGTATGCAATCAAACAGTGAGTGCCTGCCATCCGATGTGATTGTTGATTTGACCCGACTTCCTCCTCTCTCCAAATATAGCGCAATCAGACACCACTACAGGGCTTTGGCTCATCTCCCTCCTCATCACCATGGCAATAGCCTTTCCCCCGAAAGAAAACAAAGATAAATGCTTTTGTCATTGCAGCCTTTTGATGTTACCTTAGACAGGTAGCTGTTTGCTCCTGCTTAAACCGATATACAGAAAGTCACAAACAAGGTGCTTGAGGCGATGCTGTTTCACCACCTTACTTTTTGGTGCATCATTTCAGTGCAGCCACTAATTCTGAAGATCCTATTTATTTATTTACCCTAAGTATTAACCCCCCTGTTGCCCTGTTCAACAGCATAAAAAAAACTTTAAATGTCATGGCTTTTGCCTAATTTACACCAGCATTAGAAAAAGGAAGATATTGCCCAAGTTCCTATTTCCATGGAAGCAGAGCTAGGCAGTCCGTTTCATCTTTGGGCCAGGCAGCAAGGGTGACAAACAAAGGCCGAAGGTTGATTTTTATGAATAAGGCCGCAGGGTCGAGGCCGGAACCGTACCCAGATAGCGGCCGAAGGGCGGGGGACTGACCGGCAAAAAAGCGTCAAGTGCTCAGCTCTGCATGGAAGCTATACAAAAAATGTACATAAATCATCTTTGGACACAGAGGATGCATCCGAAGAACATATGAAGAAATTACAAGCCAGTGCATAATGAATCAACTCAAGGTCCCACAACGTGCACTATTCAGAAAAAGTTCAGGATGCTTGGCTTTCAGGTGAATTTTCAGGATCGTCTTCAGCACTAACAAAGTGCTGGAAGATCATTCAATGGTGGGAGAGCTTATTGTTCTCAGCGCCCGATTTATACTCTTCATTTTTAGACCTTTATCACCTCATTAGACAAGCGATTCTGTTTCCATTTGGAGTAGAACATAAATCGTGCAAGTCAAAAGAAAAAGTAGTTGATCTTATGTAGTGTGGGGAAAGTTCTGCATTTCCCTCTGTGATGATAACTCATTTTGGCTTTGTAATGGAAGCCCTTCAAGAGGGTGACTTGCCCAAATTTGGTAAAACTTCATCTGGGTAGCAATATCGGCATATAGCGTTGATATCTGATATAATTAGTTCAGGGATGATAAAATATGATCTTTGGTCGATCTCCAGAGACACATCAGGAAATGAAAAGATTTGAATCAAAGCATTAGTGCAGCTTTGTTCCTCTTTTCATTGAACACAATCCTTCTGTGTGTAAATACAGTAGATTGTAACTCCTTCACAATGTGTACTCTTTCTTTTATTAATTTATTTCTCTTTCTTTTTCTTTCTGTGATGTGTTTTGGTTATTAATAAACATGAGTTCACAACTAATGATTCTGCAATCTTTCGTAGACGCTACAGTACGTTAGCGTACCCAAACTTGACATCATGTTAAAATGTTACATCAAACGCAGTAAACTGTGTGCTAATGCTAGCTTCCAGCTTCTGTCCCAACGTCAGGAATGGAATCTTGCATAAGCCACGGTGTGCTTCCTTCTTAGATTCTTTTTCATGCCTGCCATGCTGCCATAAAAGGCATATTTGCATCGCATAACGTTCTTTGAATTTCGGCCGAACTTTTCGTACTCTGTTGCTAACCACGGTTAGCCACGACGCCTCTGTTTACAGCACGGGCGACCCGGGTTACCGCTTCACAGACAGGCAGACGGCGAGCAGGAACAGCAGGAGCTCAGATAGTGTCATGAAAAAGCAATGTGGCAAAATGAATGAATGCTGTTAATGATTAAATTCATTGTCCACATCGTCACAACTTGTTGACTAATAGTGTCAGACCTAGAATGAACTTGTCAGGAATGTAAATGTGGTATTTCTTTCCAAAATATAAGATACAGTATCGCTCCAATAAAATAGATACCTCAGTATACATGAAAGTGGAATTATTCGGTTCAGATAAGATAAGATAAGATAAGATAAGATGTCCTTTATTAGTCCCACAATGGGGAAATTTGAGGTGTTACAGCAGCAAAGATATAGATCACACAGAGTCGGCGGCGTAATGTAGCCGTTGATGTATAACATTAGCAGCAGACATTCAGAAAAAGCATGCAAATATACACAGTATAAACGTATCTAAGTGTAAGGAAACTGTCATGACCCGTGTCTGCCACGTCAGTGTTTTTGTTGTTATTTTCTTCCCTCCTTCCTGCCATGTGCCTTTTGTTATTGTTTTCATCACCTCCCTGCCATGTGCCTTTGTTATTGTTTTCGTTCTCACCAGCTACGCACCTGTTCCTAGTCATCATCACGCACCTGTTCCTAGTCATCATCACGCACCTGCTTCCCATCTGCTCCCCTAAGTACCCGGACTATTTAAACCTTCCAGACCGACAACGCAGGGTCGGGTCATTACCCTGTTTGCCTCCTGTTGCCACGTCACCTCGGACTCTCACGACTTGCGCTTCGCTCCCGTTGTTGCACTTGTCTTCGTTCCCTGTCCGCCTGGCTCGTTCCCGTCTCGTGTTTGGTCCTTGTCATCGTCCAGTTAGTCTCGTTCAGTTGCCTGTGTTGTTTCTTTGCCCACGCCCCGTTGTTCGTCCCCACCAAGCTCCACAATAAATCTCCTTAAAGCTTCACCTACCCCTGCTTCCTCGCTTCTTGGGTCCACCTCCTCATCGCCGCAAGGCGACTCCTGACAGAATGACCCGACCTCGAAAGAAGGACCCAGCGAGGGGCTCGCGGCAGCGTCATGGACACCGCCGCACGGACCCCCCCCACCAACCCGCCGATCAGCTCAGCGCCACGTCTGCCACGCTCCCCGCTTCCCCAGATTACGAGGACTTGTTCGAAAAGACCGCCTACCTTTTGGACTCCCGCCGCGCTGAGCTGGGGGCACGACTGGCCCAGATAGCGGAGCAGGTGGCCTCGATCGCGGAGAAGGGCGCCGCCGCGGTACCACCCCGGGAGGCTATCATGGAGCTGACAGCTCAGATGGCGGAGCTGGAGGTCAAGATGGTGGAGAGCATGAGGCTGGCACAGCTGGCCGACCGACAGCTGGCTGAAAGGGGTCCCGCCTCCACGTCAGCTGCAGCAACCCACGTCGCCTCCACCCCAGCTGCAGCAACCCACGTCGCCTCCACGTCAGCTGCAGCAACCCATGCAGCCCTCACGTCAGCTGCACCGACCGTGCAGCCTCCGGTGCCTGCCCCTCACCAGCCTGCCGACCAGCCCCGTACCTCGTCTTCGTTTCACGGTAACGCCCTCGACTTCCCTCCCAACCTTCCTCCCCACTGTACCATTGATTCCGATTCCGACGACAATTTTGATCACCAGGCCAATTCACCCACTCACGCTTTAGTTGATAATGATTTAGCAGAAGTTTTTGAGCACTACGCCCCGCACGTTTTTGTCGACTCGGATCACGAGTACGATGCCGACTACATTTACGCCTTGTTAGACGCTCAGCGCACCCCGGACACAGTTAGTACCAGTCACCTTCTTCCCCCCGAACCATTCCTGACACCCTTTTCGTTCGAGTCTTTCAAGACCACCTCCCACTCCACCTCGCGCGCTTCACGTCCAAAATCTCGGAAGTCACGGTCACGTCGCACACCTCGTTCACCATCGGTTTTAGCACCTGCTCACGTTCCCCTGGCACCCCCTAGCTCACGTTCACCAGCCCCAGTAACCTCGGTCCCTCGTGTTCCCCATTCCCCTGATTCCCTATGGCGGCAGGCTGATAGGGATCAGGGCCCCCGGTTCGGCTGTGCCCGGTCCGACTGCTGCGCCCGGCCCTCTGTCGCCCCCCCGCCAGCTGCTGAGCCCTGCCCCGGCTCCTCTCCAGCCGCAGCGTCCCATCCCGGCTCCCCGCCAGCTGCCGAGCCCCGTCCCGGCTCCCCGCCAGCTGCCGAGCCCCTTCCCGGCTCCCCGCCAGCTGCCGACCCCCGTCCCGGCTCTCTGCCAGCTGCTGAACCCCGTTCCGGCTCCCCGCCAGTTGATACGCCCTGTCCCGGTTCACCCCGAGCTGCGGGGGCCCGTTCTGGCCTCCTGAGAGCTGCTGACCCCCGCTCCGGCGCCTCGCCAGCGTTTCAAATCCCTGGTCCGGCGGACCCAGCCCTGCGTCCGCCACCAGTCCCTGTTCCGGCGGAGCACGCCCTGCGTCCGCCACCAGTCCCTGTTCCGGCGGAGCACGCCCTGCGTCCGCCACCAGTCCCTGTTCTGGCGGAGCACGTTCTGTGTCCGCCACAAGTCCCTGTTCTGGCGGAGCACGCCCTGCGTCCGCCACCAGTCCCTGTTCCGGCGGAGCACTCCATGCGTCCGCCCCAAGTCCCTGTTCCGGCGGAGCACGCCATGCCTCCGCCACAAGTCCCTGTTCCGGCGGAGCACTCCATGCGTCCGCTCCAAGTCCCTGTTCCGGCGGAGCACGCCATGCCTCCGCCACCAGTCCCTGTTCTGGCGGAGCACGTCCTGCGTCCGCCACCAGTCCCTGTTCCGGCGGAGCACGCCATGCGTCCGCCACAAGTCTCTATCCCGGCGGAGCACGTTCTGCGTCCGCCCCCAGTCCCTGTTCCAGCGGAGCAGGCCCCGCGTCCGCCACAAGTCCCAGTTCTGGCGGAGCACGCCCTGCGTCCGTCACAAGTCCCTGTTGCAGCGGGGCACGCCCTGCGTCCGCTACCAGTCCCGGTCCCCGCTGCGCCCGGCCCGCCACAGCTCCAAATCCCTGCTTCGGCGGTGCCAGACGGCCCGCCGCCAACCCAATTCCCTGTCCCGGCGGCGCCCGAGGACACGCCATTGCTTCCCGTCACTGCCTCGGCGGTGCTCGACGATCCGCCGTCGCCCCAAGCTCCTTTTTCGGCGGAACTCGACGATTCGCCGGCGCTCCAGTTTCCTGCCTGGGCGGTGGACGACGACCCGCCGTCGCTTCTCGTCTCTGTCACAGCGGCTCCCGACGAAGCGCCGCCGCTCCACGTTCCTGTCTCAGCGGGGTTGGAGGACCAGCCGCCGTGCCACGTTCCGGTCTCGGCGGGGTTCGAGGACCAGCCGCCGCTCCACGTTCCTGTCTCGGCGGGGTTCGAGGACCAGCCGCCGCTCCACGTTCCTGTCTCGGCGGGGTTCGAGGACCAGCCGCCGCTCCACGTTCCTGTCCCGGCGGGGTGCGATGACCTGCCGCCGCTCCACGTTCCTGTCTCAGCGGGGTTGGAGGACCAGCCGCCGTGCCACGTTCCGGTCTCGGCTGGGTTCGAGGACCAGCCGCCGCTCTACGTTCCTGTCTCGGCGGGGTTCGAGGACCAGCCGCCGCTCCACGTTCCTGTCCCGGCGGGGTTCGATGACCTGCCGCCACTCCACGTTCCTGTCTCAGCGGGGTTGGAGGACCAGCCGCCGTGCCACGTTCCGGTCTCGGCGGGGTTCGAGGACCAGCCGCCGCTCCACGTTCCTGTCCCGCGGGCACTCGACGATCATCCGCCGCTCCAAGTTCCCGTCCCGCCGGCGTTCGACGACCAGCCACAGCTCCACGTTCCTGCTTCGGCGGGGCTCGACGACCTGCCGCCGCTCCACGTTCCTGTCTCGGCGGGGTTCGACGACCAGCCGCCGCTCCACGTTCCTGACTCGGCGGGGCTGGACGACCAGCCGCCGCTCCACGTTCCGGTCTCGGGTGCGCCCGGACGTCCGCCTGAGTGTTCACGGGTGGACTTGTTGATCGGGCCTCCCGGACGCCCGCCTGAATGGCCCCGTCGGGACTCGCTGGTCTGGCCCCCTGGACATCCGCCAGACTGGCCTAGTTCGCGGGCCTTGGTCCCGCCTCCCGGACGTCCGCCCGAATGGCCCCGTCGGGACTCGCTGGTCTGGCCCCCTGGACATCCGCCAGACCAGCCTAGTTCGCGGGCCTTGGTCCCGCCTCCCGGACGTCCGCCCGAATGGCCCCGTCGGGGCTCGCTGGTCTGGCCCCCTGGACATCCGCCAGACCGGCCTAGTTCGCGGGCCTTGGTCCCACCTACCGGCCCCCTTCCGCCCACCCTCGTTCTTGGACTTGGTTTCATTTTTGACTGTTTTCGTTTGGGACGTCTGGAAGCCGTCCCTTGAGGGGGGGGTACTGTCATGACCCGTGTCTGCCACGTCAGTGTTTTTGTTGTTATTTTCTTCCCTCCTTCCTGCCATGTGCCTTTTGTTATTGTTTTCATCACCTCCCTGCCATGTGCCTTTGTTATTGTTTTCGTTCTCACCAGCTACGCACCTGTTCCTAGTCATCATCACGCACCTGTTCCTAGTCATCATCACGCACCTGCTTCCCATCTGCTCCCCTAAGTACCCGGACTATTTAAACCTTCCAGACCGACAACGCAGGGTCGGGTCATTACCCTGTTTGCCTCCTGTTGCCACGTCACCTCGGACTCTCACGACTTGCGCTTCGCTCCCGTTGTTGCACTTGTCTTCGTTCCCTGTCCGCCTGGCTCGTTCCCGTCTCGTGTTTGGTCCTTGTCATCGTCCAGTTAGTCTCGTTCAGTTGCCTGTGTTGTTTCTTTGCCCACGCCCCGTTGTTCGTCCCCACCAAGCTCCACAATAAATCTCCTTAAAGCTTCACCTACCCCTGCTTCCTCGCTTCTTGGGTCCACCTCCTCATCGCCGCAAGGCGACTCCTGACAGAAACACTCCTAATGTTTGTCCATTATGCGGAGGGGGAAACGCTGTAATGATAAAAACTACTGAATGATTGAAAATACTGCAATCATAAAAATATTGCAATGATAAAAGTACTGTAATGGTAAGAGTACTGAAATGATAGGAAAGTACTGCATGATAGAAAATACTGCAATGGTAAAAGTACTGTAATAGTAAAAGTACTGCAACGATAGAAAAATACTGCAATGATGAAAGTACTGCAATGGTAAAAGTACTGCAATGGTAAAAGTACTGTAATAGTAAAAGTACCGCAATGATAGAAAAATACTGCAATGATAAAAGTACTGCAATGATAAAAGTACTGTAATAGTGAACATCCTGCAGTGGTAGAAATACTACAGTGATAGAAGTATTGTAATAAGAATACTGTAATGGTAAACAAAATACATCATTGGTCGATGTTTAAGTACACCCTTGGCTGAAAGTACAGTAGTAGTGTATATTGCATCCTAGGACTGCACAATTGCACTAATGCCCTCCCGTTTGTAGGCCTGACCCAATGTTCTTGTTAAAAAGTCTGACAGCAGTTGGCAGGAAGGAGCGGCGAAATCTCTCTTTGGTACAGCGAGGGTGTAAAAGTCTGTCACTGAAGGAGCTGTAAAGTGTTCTCAGAGTGTCATTGAATGGGTGGGCTGGTTTGTCCAGCATTGATGACAGTTTTGCCGTCATCCTTCTGCCCCCCACTGAGTCCACAGAGTCCAGGGAGCAGCCCAGGACAGAGCTGGCCCTCCTCACCAGTTTGTCCAGTCTCTTTTTGTCTCGGCCCGAGATGCCTCCTGCCCAGGAGACCACTCCATAGAAGATGACTGATGAAACCACCGAGTCATAGAAGTTCCTGAGGAGTGTTCCCCGAACGCCAAAGGACCTCAGCCGCCTGAGTAGGAAGAGTCTGCTCTGACCCTTCCTATAGAGAGCGTCTGTGTTGTCGCTCCAGTCCAGTTTATTGTTCAGATGAACACCCAGGTACTTGTAAGTTGAGACCCTCTCAACGTCTGTTCCCTGGATATTCACTGGTGCAGGTGGAGAGTGCCGACGCTTGCGGAAATCCACCACCAGCTCTTTGGATTTCCCAGCGTTGATTTGGAGGCGGTTCTGCTGACACCAGTCCACGAACCCCTGCGTAACCCCTCTGTACTCCCGATCGTCATCATCAGTGATGAGGCCGACAATCGCAGAGTCATCAGAGAACTTCTGCAGGTGACAGGTTGTGGAATTGTATTTGTAGTCCGAGGTGTAGAGGGTGAACAGGAAGGGAGCCAGCACAGTTCCCTGCGGCGCTCCCGTGCTGCAGAGGAGCACGTCAGACACACAGTCCTGTGTTCTCACGTACTGTGGCCGGTTTGTGAGGTAGTTGTGAATCCATGTGATGAGGTGGTGGGCCACTCCCGCCTGCTCCAGCTTGTCTCCCAATAAGGCGGGCTGGATGGTGTTGAAAGCACTTGAGAAATCAAAGAACATGATCCTCACCGTGCCCCCCGCCTTCTCCAGGTGGAAGAGTGAAGTGTGGAGCAGGTAGATGATGGCATCATCCACACTGATGCCAGGCTGGTATGCAAACTGGAGTGGGTCCATTGAGGAGCTGACCAGGGGGCGCAGATGGACGAGGACCAGTCTCTCCAGGGTCTTCATCAGATGAGACGTCAGCGCCACTGGTCTGAAGTTGTTGAGCTCCTTCGGATGGGGTGTCTTTGGAACCGGAACCAGGCAGGATGTTTTCCACAGCTGGGGGACTCTGCCCAGCTTCAAGCTCAGGTTGAACATGTGCTGGACGATTCCACACAGCTGGTCTGCGCAGGATTTGAGGAGCTGGGAGCTGATCCCATCTGGGCCTGCCGCCTTCCTCGCCTTCATCTTCCTCAGCTGATTCTTCACCTGAGATGTTGTGAGGAACAAGGCTGAGCAGGAGGAAGTGGTGGTTGTCTGATGAGGCTGGGAATTGGAGCCTGTGGAGAGAGAGAGGGGCGAGAGAGGGGGAGAGAGGGTCTTGTTCGCAGTGGCAGGAGGGGTGGGTGGGGGCTGCATCAGGGAAGCCTGAGCGGGGTCAGACATTTGATCAAACCTATTGAAAAATAGGTTCAACTCATTTGCCCACTGAAGCCCCCCCCCCTTCTGGGTCTTACCTGCTTGTCCGTGGCCTGAGATGGTCTTCAGGCCCCTCCAGACATCCCTGGCATTGTTCCGCTGCAGTTGTTCTTCCATCCGCATCCTGTAGGACTTTTTCCCCTCTCGGATCCTCCTTCTCAGCTGACGCTGCACTCTCTTCAGCTCGTCCTTGTCGCCTGAAACAAAAGCCCTCTTTTTCTCCTTCAGGAGAGCTTTAATGTCCGGTGTGATCCAGGGTTTGTTGTTGGAGAAACATCTTACAGTCCTGGTGGGAATGGTGTTCTCCATGCAGAAGTTAATATAGTCTGTAACTGTGTCTGTTAGACCATTAATGTCCTCACCGTGAGCTTCGCTGAATACCTCCCACACAGTTGTGTTGAAACAGTCCTTCAAGGCCTCCTCGGCTTCTCCGGACCATCGCTGAACTGTGCGTGTCACAGCTGGCTGCCTGCGGACGAGAGGTTTGTACACAGGCAGGAGAGCAACCAAGTTGTGGTCAGCTTTGCCCAGCGGGAGGAGGGGCAGTGACGTGTACGCCTCCTTGGTGTTGGCATAGAAGAGGTCCAATATTTTATTGTCTCTGGTTTGGCATGTTACATATTGTGTGAATGAAGGCAGAGAGGAGGAAGGAGAAGCATGATTGAAGTCACCAGAGATAAGGAACAAGGCATTTGGGTGCTGTGTTTGTAGCCTGCTCACAGCTGCATTCAGTACATCACAGGCTGTCTCACCGTTAGCAGAGGGTGGCACGTACGCCGCCACCGCGATCACATGACTGAACTCTCGCGGTAAATAGACCGGACGCATGCTAACAGCTATCATCTCAATGTCCCGACTGCAAAGTTGATCCTTAACAGTTATATGCCCAGGGTTACACCATCTATCATTAACAAACACAACCAGCCCTCCCCCTTTTCTCTTACCGCTCTCCAGTGTCCTGTCCGCGCGTAGTATTTGGAAGCCGTCCAATTCCACGACGGCGTCCGGCGTTAGCTCTGTTAGCCACGACTCCGTGAACACCAGCAAGCTAGCCTCCCGGACAATCCTCTCGTGCCGGGTTAGCGCTGTTAGCTCGTCCATTTTGTTGGAGAGGGATCGAACATTCCCCATAATAACGGACGGGAGGACGGGGTGATATCGTCTCCTCCTTGCCTGGCGTTTAGCCCCCGCACGACATCCCCGTCTCTTCCTCCTCAGCTCGCGGGGAATATCGGGTCTCGCTCCGGGAGCCCACGCGGGGTTAGCATGGAGTGCTAACAGCTGATCTCTTGTGTACACGATCGATCCGTAGCTCCGAGTTTCGTCTCCGGACACGATCGCGCAAAAAACAGCCCCCAACAGTAGTAAAACCACCGCAAGTTGGATGTCCATTGCTGAGGTGAGGTAAAAATAAAATAAAAAAGGGTAAAGGGAAAAAACACACGAAAAAGGCTCAATAGTGAGCCACGCTGCTGTAAACAGGCAGCCACTCGCGCGGCGCCGGAACCGGAAAAAGTTCGTTGCACTTGCATCTTCTAAATCAAAACCGATTTTCTTAATATTAATTTCTTATTAATTACCATGGTCATGTAGTACTACATGTGTGTAACATGTGATGTGTGTTCAACATGGACACTTTTACCAGTTTTGCGACTTCTAGTTCCACCAGACTTTTTCCAAATCCTCCTATCATAGAAATTTTGTCTACTGTAGAACGTGAGAGGCCTAAGCTGCTTTCAGTTTATTTGATTTTTTGGTTGGGTCAAAGGGACAAAAAATGAACTTACTTTTTAACAACAGTTTGCAGTGAGAAATGCCTAAAACATTCCCCTGCTAATTCTCTAGTTTACAAAGATCAGTAAATGTAAGTACCACTCATGTGCACTATAGCACTAATTTATAGTGGGAGATGTTGTGAAAATGACTTGAGACATTCATGAGTGTAATATATAAAGAAGGGTTTAGGCCTTTCCCACATTATTCTTCACTTTGTTCATTTATGCAGCCCAGTCGAGTATTTTATGCAACATGGGAATCTATTAAGTCATGTCTAGTTGAAAGAGACAGATTTAACTTGTAAATTATGCAAATTGGCTGAGTTACTGAGTTGATAGTTGCTTCTGAAGTGCATAGCATGCTATGACTCGGGGCGTGAGAAAGAAACTTGCATGTCCTCGTGTGTGTTCATCCCATTGATGGGAAATCTCTAAAAATGTATGATAGATGAATTAGGCCATGGATAGCGCAGACTAAATTGTGTGTTTGTGAGGGCAGAGAGGGGCAGGGTGAGCCTTTCAGTTACTTGCGCATGAGGGAAATAATCTCTATGTGCGCACCAGTTCATTGCGACGCTTCGGAAACTTCCATCCATCCATTATCCAAGCTGCTTACCCTCACGAGGGTCACGGGTGTACGAGAGTCTATGCCAGCTAATTCAGGCAGTAGGCGGGGTACAACCAGGACTGGATGCCAGCCAATCGCAGGGCACACAAAGACAAACCATCCACGCTCACAATCACACCATTGGGACAATTTCGAGGAAACCTGAGTACCCGGAGAAAACCCACACAGGCACGGGGAGAACAGGCAAACTCCACACAGGAAGGCCAGAGCCCGGAATGGAACCCTGCACATCAGAACTGTGAAGCGGACGTGCTAACTGTGAGGTCACCGTGCTGACCTGTGGTTCGGAAACAAACCAATTTTGTCGCTCCTCTATTTAGAGTGCACAAAAAATGTCGCTAGGTACAAAGCACTCTGACTTGGGGATATGTGCTAGTGCTGGCTTTGTTTGGAAATGAATAAGAGCAAAGTGCACCCACTTCAGTAGTGCACGGGTGTCAGAGTGAATTTCCCAACACTTCTTGAGTTGGAGTGATTTAGAATGCAGTCCACACTGTAAAAAATGGGGAGTGATATTTACTTGAAAAATCCTAGTAAGTTATAACACAAGGAAACTCAGTGTGGTGGGGGATTGGCCCAATAACCTCCAGGTTGGGAGAAGACCACTTCACACATGAGCCATGCTACTGCTTTTCTAAGTTAGTGTATTACTGGTGTCTGGTGGAAACCTTGAAATCCACCGCTGCAGTTTTTGCTCTACTTTTGGAGGCATCCACAATAGTAGACCCACAGCTCAGGCGTATAGTTGCCATCTCCTAATCTGGAGGTTGTGGGTTTGTTCCTCAACCAAATTGAGTTGCCTTTCGTATAAAATGTGCTATGTAAAAAAAAAATAATAAAAAAATACAAATATTGACTTTACAATTTTTTTTCAAGAAAATCGCACCCCATCTTTTTACGGTGTAGCTCTCCAATGCATCTCTCCCAGCACTCTAAAAACACTTATGTTAAAAATAACAAATTTTGGGTAAAAAAAAATACAAAATAAATAAATGAAAAAATAATAAAAGGACCAATCCACCACCTGCATGGTTCAATTTGACCCAGCTTTCTGGGTTGTTATTGCAGAGAACAAACCAAAAATGGATAGTTTTGGACAAAACAATCCAAACAGATTGAGAAGAGCGTGTCGATTTACCCCAATTAGTGGAACAGTACATTTTTGAGCCATAATTGTGCTCTTTTCAACCCATCTGTTTTTAGGGTGGTGGGAGTATAGAGGAAGTGAATGATTGGAAAAATGAGCCCGGTCCAACTCCTGAAGGAGCAACAGCTCAACGGGTCACTGAAAAATGGATGGCGGGCCGCAAATGGCTCCCTGGGATGTAGTTTGAACATCACTGCATCAGAAGTTGAACAGATAATAAATATAATCTGTTTATATGAATTATCATAAAATTGTTTTTCTTTTATTTAGTTATTGTACTGTATTCGTTTTTAACCACACCCACATATAAACAAAGCTTCGTCCTGTAGGATTGGCACAGATTAATCCATCCATTATCTGTACCGCTTGTCCTTACAAGGGTCGCGGGGGTGCTGTTGCCTATCCCAGCTGTGTCCGGGCATTAGGAGGGGGACACCCAGAACTGGTTGCCAGCCAATACAGATTAATTCTAAATCCATTAATTTCAACTAATAAAGTTCATGCACCGAGGTTCCACCAATGTTGTCATTGCTACCATCTACCTTTACGTTCTTCATTTCATTTTGGCTCATGCCAGCATTTCTCAGTATTTGTATACAATTTCTGACGTCACATTTTTTTTCTCGTGGTACCCTTTCTATGAAGCATTTAACAACTGACATTTTTCCTACTCGATTCCCTTTTATCCTGCCGTTCTCGTCATACTACAACTGACTGACAGATGTCATTGTCCCACCAGCCCAAGATGCTGTGGCTCTCTCTTCCCTCTTGAAGCCTCTCAATTGGTCCACACAGCGGAGGAGGAGAGGAGAGGACAGGAGAGGGAGGGGAAGGTTATACAGGACCGAAGAGAACGCCGACCCACGAACTCGCGCTGATAGAGCTCCGCGTTGGCACAGGACAACTTTCAACCGGGAAGACATCGCAATTTGCCGTTTTCGCTTTTATTTGTGGAATATTACCAAATTAAGTGGCAACGAAGTGGATTTTAACACAACCCTCAGCCAGATGAAGTAGTGAGAGGCTAAGTACAAAGACTGACTTATTCCATCAGAGGATGACAGAATAATATAAAATAGAAAGCGCTAAAGGTCATGTAGGCTGTCTTAAATAAGATGCTCCTCGTCGTGTAAACACACAAAACAACGCGTCAGAAGCGCCGGGATTCCTTTTGTCCCCACGTGTGGAGGAGGCTCTACTGAGGTAAGCAAGACTCGCTTTGTTTCTGCTTAGTGAACTGTATGCACGTTTGTTGTGAAACAAACGGCGTTGCTAATTGACGAGTTCAACCTTACAAAATGCAATCGATGGAGAAAAAGTTACGCGGGAATACAACTGAAGACATTGGCGCTGGATTTGTTTTGTTTTTTTTGTGTGTGTGTGTGGGGGGGGGGCAAGTTGATCTGCGCTGCTGCTGTCGTGTTATAGTAAATTTGTACTGTTTTTACTGTCAAACGGTACTCTGGCAATATAATCCTTTGTATTGGTTGATGCCTACAACGTTTTGCATGACATTAATTATGCTACGTTGAAATATTTGATTATGGTCTGTTTTGATGAAGACTATTTATTACATGTAAATCTACCTGCGTTCGGGGCTCAATGGCTGTTGATAAATAAACAAACTGCTAAATGTGATATATAGTTTAAGAACATACGTAGGCATTTTGACCCTGAAAATGTCAATAAATTATAAAGTATCTTATGAATCACATAATTGTTAGGGGCCCATGAAAGCAAATAAAGTATGTCTGCTTCATTTTTGATGATCAATGTAATTTGCAGAGCTGGACGCTTGACCCTTTTTTGGCGGTCAGTCCCCCGCCCTCCGGCCGCTATCTTTGTACCCATCCCCTCAACCCTGCGGCCTTATTATAAATTGTTTTTACTCAATAGCATGAATTGTAAAATCAACGCTTCTAAAAGAAACTAGTGCCCCCACTTCAGTGCCAAAATGTTGCTCACATGTTCTGCTGTCCTCTCACCAGTTTGATTATGTGTTCAGAGGAGGAATAATGTAGACTATGTGCTCTGATTAAATGACCTGAGCAATCACTGGCTTCATTTCTCAAGTTCTCAGCACAGAGCTAGTCAATTTACTGCAGTGCATCATGTCCTATACCAGGGGTGTCAAACTCATTTTTGTGGACGGGCCACATCGTAGTTGTGGTTTCCCTCAGAGGGCCGGTAAGACTGTGAACCCATATGAATTGATTGGAAAGCCAGTTTTGAAATCAGAAGCTAGTAATAAGCTAAGTTATTGTTCAACAATTTTTCAATTTATTTTAAAAGGGGAGGATTGGTAACAAATTAATGGCAATATCTCATATCTCGGTGTTGTTAAAAGTCAAGAAAATATGCTAGAAACAGGAAGTTGATGCAGATGATTTGACCTTTGCGGGCCACATAAAATGAGGTTGCGGGCCAGATCTGGCCCCCGGGCCTTGAGTTTGATACATGTGTCCTATACCATGGTGTCTAACTCAAGGCCCAGGTACAATATTTGGCCTGCGGACCACTCAAGTAAATAAAGTTCCTCTGCTTCATTGTTCTTGCTAAAATCTGGACCAAAATTGCACGTTGTCTTGTTTCGTAATAAATTTGAGATTGAGTGCGAGCATTTCTTTTTGTTACTTAACAATTTTGCAAAATATATTGAACAACAGTTATTTGACATTTCAAAATAAGTTATCTTTCATTCTGTTGCATACAAGTAAAATGATGAGGCGATTTTACATTTACAGTGGTGCCTTGAGATACGAGTTTAAGTTGCTGCGTGACTATGCACGTAAGTCAAACTGCTTGTATCCCAAATCATCTTTTTTTTTGTACTGAAATGCAATTAATCTGTTCCAGTCTTCAGTCAAAAAAGTTTTGCAATGTGTTTTTTTTTTAAAATAAGAAAAAAATGGAGTGTATAAAAGCTTAAAGGAATGACAATACCTTTTACCACATTTTTTAATTTCACTTCAGTTTGCATTGTGCTCCGACTTCTCCTGGCATGTGCACCTGGGTCATTCAATATAACACTACACACAAGAATAAAAGTTTCACAACTTACGCTATAAGCTGGAGAGGTATTATAATTTATTTGTGCAAAGGATAAAAAATATATGCCTGTGAGTATTATTTATATTGTTTGTCTACATGTGTTGATGCACCATTTGTTTTCAAATATCTCATTTAAAGGATTTTAACACTAACAGTGACATTCGTGGAGCATGGCGGTGGTAGAGCGCCATCAGATATCTTTCTCTCCCCCTTTCCACACCCCCAGCAATTTATTTATTGATTCATTTGTTTATTTATTAAGTTCAACATAATTGAAATTTTTTTTTTTAAATACGTATGTAGCCATTCTGTTGCACTACAATTCCCGTTTCCGTGTTTGTGCTGCAGTAGTACCCGTGTGTGTTTGTGAGGGCAGGCATGAGTCTTTCAGTTACTTGCACATTAGTGGCACGTTTGGAAACAATCTCTGAGTGCCCACTGGTTCACTCCAAACGTATAGAAACTTAGCGCATTGCTCAAATTTGTCATTTGGGTATTTAGAGTGTACCAAAAACTGAATGCCGGTGCTCCAACTAGGGACACGGTGCGCCGGTGCTGGCTGCGTTCGGATATTAATGGGAGCAGAAAAATCTACGTCTTCAAACACACCGACACTCAAGAGTAATGCACGTACATCAGAAGGAATTTCCAAGCGCACTTTTAGGAGTCCATCTCATCAATGGATTGCTTTGTAATAAATAAATGCAAAAAACACATTTCTCACAAAAAACTCCCAGTTTACCAGGGGGTAAAGAAGAAGAGGGTGATTGGATAAATGTGCCGGATCCAACAAGGCTTCAAAATAGCGTGCAACAAGTATTCCCCAGTAAGAGCAGCGAAGAACAGCAAGGTGATGCGGGCGTACAATTTTATCACACTGAGAACTAATCAAACATTACGCTTGGATGGTACGGTCCAAATCTCTACTTTTGGGCAAATTCATAGTAAGTAGGTGTAGGTAGGTAGGTAGATAGTAAGGTAGGTGAGTGGGTATTTAGGTAGATAGATAGATTCCTCTGGTATCTAAGTTGTTTCAAGTGTACAGTAATAATGATCACTTCCACTTCCACAAATCATGTTGCAGTCAAAAGGAAAAACTAAAACAATTCGTTTCAAGTCCCAATACTTAAAATAAGTCAAAGAACGAACTAGGAAAAATTCAAATTCTTTTGAGGCACGTTGCTAACTTCAATATGCCCAGTAGGCCTTACTCGTTCCATTCATGTTTTGGTTCTATTCCCATCTCAAGTTATGTTTTACAAAAGGTTTTCTGTCCAACACCTACCCTTGGGTTAGTTGCCCCATGCTCGCGTTTTAATTGCAATTTGGATTATCAGAACATGCTACACAAAGGCTCAGTTCAGCTCTTATTGGTCTGGCTTGTTCCCGAAGCACCAAAAAGGAAGCGTTAGGGATGAGGCAAGCACTTGTAGTGAGGAAATCAGGCGGGACCTAATGTGATGTAGGCCGGTAACTCAATCAAAGACTTGGAAGTGAAGGGAAGTGGGGGCTTCCTTTCCTAGATCTTGATGCCTTGATAGGATCATTGTAGTGCTTCATTTTGAGCCTTGAATAATTACTGGAGACATTCTGTTCAGCTTGATTGGGGACAATTTTTGCCAACTGGTTGGGCTCTCCTTTGGGTCAATGTTTATCTTAAATCATTTTAAGTGGTTTGAATGAGACACTGAAGTCACACAATGTTTTCATAGAGATCTAATTTAAAATCACATATCTGACCATGATCAGTTTCACTGTATATCACGGGAAACCCTTTCTTAGATCTCAAGGCTTGTAAAGTTTGATTATGGATGGTTTTACCCCACACATTGTGTGTGCGTATAATGATGCTATTGATTGTTTGAGGTCCATATTATACATCAGCTCTTGTTGGTCAACCAAGTATCAAAATGCATTAGTAAATGGAAACCAAGTGATTTATTTATTTTGAACAGCCGCTCTATATGACCTTCTATCTTTTAGTGCACATTCTACTTTAAAGGGCGTCCTTTATTGGCTTCCGCAAATATTGTAAATGTACAAATAGAATTAACAAAAGGAATTCCAGTAAAAGTCACCATCATCCAAAGATGTTTTACAGACATCAAGACCTCACTGGTGCTCAATCTGTTGTGGGATTTTGACATTTGAGTGTAGCAAAGCAAATGCTTTCCTAGCAAATCAAATTCCCTCAGATGGAACCAGGCCACCCATCAAAGACAGAAAGAAGCAGAAGTGAGCATGAGAGGATGAAGACAAGATTCTTTGGTTTCAATTGTTGTTACATTGATGAATTATGTCTTTCCTTGCAAACTCATCTGACCCTTCCTAGTGACGACTGCAATCCCCAGTGTATTGCTGTCCATGGTATAATTCTACTCAAATGATTTCCTTGAGGGAATGGTTTTAAAACAGACAAACTCCAGAATAATGTCAGAAATGATCTCATATCCACTACATCCAAAATAAGGAAACAAGAGCAATTTAAGCAAGAAAATGAAATTATATATATTTTTTGGTGACTGCTGTTATTATATACAAAAACACAATATTGTGCTTCTTTTCCAATAATATGAGCTTTTATTTGTGTGTGTGTTTTTTATATTATTAAGTTTTTCTACAACATCGCCAGATGTTTTTTTTTTTTTATATTGCCAAACTCCCCAACTTTTAGATAGGCGAGTCCACCTCGAAGTCTTCAGGCTCTACTTCCTTAATGGAAGGCATGTAATTGAGGAGGTCTTCGAAGTATTCTCCTCTCCGACTCACCTTGTCTTGAGTCAAGGTTAGGAGCTTACTCGTTACTATAAGCTGTGTTAATGGTGCACTGCTTCCCTCTCCTGAGATGCCGGATAGTGGACCAGAATTTCCTCAAAGTTGTCTGCAAGTTGTTTTCCATGGCCTCCCCGAACTTCTCCCACGTCCGAGTTTTTGCATCAGCAGCCGCCAAAGCTGCATTCCGCTTGGCTAGCCGGTACCTGTCAGCTGCCCCCGGAGTCCCACAGGCCAAAAAGGCCCAATAGGATTCTTTCTTCTGACTGACAGCATCCCTTACCACTGGTGTCCTCCAGCAGATTTGGGGATTGCCGCCACGACAGGCACTGACCATCTTACAGCCACATGTCTGATCGACTGCCTCAACAATGGAGAACAAAAATTGCTCCACTCTGACTTAATGTCACCTGCCTCCCCTGGGACGTGAGCAAAGTTCTGTCGGACGTGGGAGTTGAAACTCTTTCTGACAGGGGACTCTGACAGACGTTCCCAGCAGACCCTCTCAATAAGTTTGGGTCTGCTGGGTCGGACCGGCATCTTTCCCCACCATCGAAGCCAACACACCACCAGATGGTGAGCAGGTGAAAGCTCTGCCCTTCTCTTCACCAGTGTCCAAAACATGCGGCCGCAATGATAGGACTACAAAGTCGATCATAGGACTGCGGCCTAGGGTGTCCTGGTGCCAAGTGCGCATATGGACACCTTAGTGTTTGAACATGGTGTTCTTTATGGGGTGACTGTTCCTCCCAATTACGCCCTTCCAGGTCTCACTGTCATTGTCCACGTGAGCATTGAAGTTCCCCAGCAGAACGAGGGAGTCCCCACGGGGCGCACACTCCAGCGCACCCTCCAAAGACTCCAAAAAGGGTGGGTACTCTGAACTGCTGATTGGTGCATAAGCACAAACAACAGTCAAGACCTGTCCCCCTACCACGGGGGAAAACCCCAAAGTACAGGCGCCAAGCAGGGGCGCAATAAGTATGGCCACATCCGTTCGATGCCTCTCATGTTGGGCAATGCCAGAATGGAAGATTATCTAAACCCGCTCAAGAGGACAGATACAAGAGCCCAAACTGAGTGTGGAGGTGAGCCTGACTGCCTCACACACCAGCTCGGGCTGCTTCCCTGCCATAGAAATGACATTCCAAGCGCTCGTTTCTGTAGCCGGAGCTCGGAGCGTCAAGGTCCCTGCCTCTTACCGCCGTCCGGCTCACAGGCACCTGACTCCTCAGGTAGTGAGCCCATGGGAAGTGGGACCCACATTGCCATTTCAGGGTGAACCCCACCAGGCCCCATGGGTGCAGGCACGGCCACCAAGCGCTCAACAACGAGTCCCTCCTCCAGGCCTGGCTCCAGAGGGGGACCCCGGTGACCTGGATCCATTTATATTTCTCATCAATGGGTTCTTTCAGCCATGGTTGGTCTGGACCCTCACCTAGGACCTGTTTGCCATGGACGATCCTGCCAGGGGCATGAAGCCCCAGACAACTTAGCTCCTAGGATGAATGGGACACACAAACCCCTCCATCACGGTAAGGTGAGGGCTCATGGAGGGGTTATGTTCTACTGATATTCTAATATTCAAACACAAGTATTACGCTGTAATTTTCAAAATACAGCACCAGATGCGCACATCAAAGTCCGCGGTCACTATGAGCTCCCGACCATACAAAATCCCTTCATACTTAACAAAAGCAAATGCCCGTATTACATTATCACTTTTTTACTTTTTCACAGGTCGATCAGCCATTATTGATCAAATTGATCAAACAATGTTCTGACTGACTTGGTGTTTTAGGCAGACTGCAGCGAAGCATTACAGCAATCGATTTTTCGCAAAACAAGCCTCCTCAAATGAATCTAACCTCCTTCTCTAACCTTCTTAAAACACTTCCAGTTTTTAAGCTTAGGCGGCATTTGGAGCATTCATGAGTGTTAATAAATTTCTTCCCAAGCAAATTTCACCGCTTTAAATTTGTTACTATTACATAAAAATAACAGAAAATATACCAATAATATAAATTTGTGAAAAAATATGAACAAACCAAACATTGTTTCTAATCTTTATTGGCCAAGAATG
The DNA here is from genome assembly GCF_059441095.1 of Idiotropiscis lumnitzeri. Lineage (NCBI taxonomy): Eukaryota > Metazoa > Chordata > Actinopteri > Syngnathiformes > Syngnathidae > Idiotropiscis > Idiotropiscis lumnitzeri. The sequence continues at coordinate 5,141,284 of NC_142403.1, read as the reverse complement.
TAAAACGCACAATAAATTTGTGTCTGGCAGTATAAGCTACACTAGTATTACTAAAGTAAAGTATTATTATAGTAACAGGCAACTACGATAAACATAGACATGACATATAAGTAGAGAAAGTCTTTCCGGAATATAAGGGTCGTACCATGCCAATGACAGCTGTGATACAATTTGAAGAGTCATGAGAGCAGAGATAAAGTGATCAGTGGTGCAGTATGTACAAAACTATGACAGTTGTGCAGATGATGCAGATAATCGTTGCACTATTTATTAAGTGTTCAAAGATTGTCTATCATGCAAATATTATATCCTTTAATCCTGCATTCTCATAAATTAGCGATCGATTATGGTGCTTTCCGAATTACGTCCCCACAGTCGCAACGGAAATTCATCAAAAATTCATGAGCCTTTGTCATACTAGAACCTAAAAAAAGTTAATTAACTGATAAGTAATTGACAACTGAAAAGAGAAATGTTCATTTTAAGTAGATACCCTGAGTTAGTCAATTTTCAGTTATTTTTTATTAATTGAACTGCATTGTAAATCATTAAATTTTGTGTTCAACAATGATTGAATAAAGTGATCACTTGGATGACACTGAGGAATTTTGTGTATTTCAGACGCAACAAGTGTCCACCTTCATATTCATCCAGCTGTCACGACACTGTGGTCACCGGGCATTTTAAGTGGACTTTGACTTTTCTAATCGATTAAACAATTGCTTGGTCATGCCTGAAGTTCTGCAGGCTAAGTGGAATTGACATTTAATGCAGACAGATGTGTGCACATGAATTAATATTTTGACAGAATTGAGGCAATGAATGCAGACTGAGTGGTCACTAATGTAATCACATCACTGATAGTCAGGGCACATTTTATTGTAAATGGCTGACTTCTGTTTTTTATTTTATAAGGGGAGTTACATTTTATCTGTGTGTCACATTTCATTATGATTTGCAGCATCTGATAGACCACTAATCCATGATGTTCCTTCTAAATTGTAGGTATTTATTTTTAAGTAGTGAAGTGTGTGGGTGTGTGTGTGAGAGAGAGAGAGCGAGAGCGAGAGAGAGAGAGAGAGAGAGAGTGAGAGAGTGTGAGAGAGAGATAGAGAGAGAGAGAGAGAGTGTGTACTGGCCTCACAGAACCTTTCTGCTAACCAGTTAGTTAAACACCTCCACACAATCAGTCACTGACGCCAGGATGGGTTTAGACCTTCTCTTTATATGGCAGGTGTGAAACTGTAACAAATACATCACAACAATAAATAAAATGGCGGCACAGTCGGCAATGCAAATAGTTCACATCCTAATTTGCGATTTACAAACTCTACTAATTAGCATCAATCAATGGTTAAATATTTGGAAAACACTTACAGGGAATGCCGTTTTATGGACGTAAGCATCAGACACAACCTAACTGCTACTTGGCTTCGTGTATAACAGACTTTGTGTGAGCAGGAAGCGCTTGTTCTCGCGCTGACTTTTGACACTCTCTTAAAGGGACAGTGCACCACCAAACTGGGACTTAAAGGGGAATGGCATGCAACATCTCTTAACTATAAACAATTGAAAAAATACTAACGGCCAAAACAGAGAGAGCGAGAAAATGTGACACTGTGACATTTTATTTAGATTTTTAGTTAACTTAGACGGTTTTACCTCTTGATAATTTTGAATTCAATGCTGACACATTCCAGCAGAATTCCCAGAACCCTGTTTGTATGTAGTTTTCATGTAAATGCTTTTTGTTGAGTTTTTTTAGAACTTGTGTTGTTTTTCCATGCATTAGATTATTATTTGATTTTATTTTGATGTCTCTGGGCATTTCCCATCTCTCCCAGTTATATTCCCTGAAAAACCTAAAGACCCATTGTCCTTTTGATCAAGCTTGGTTGAGTTGTTGTAAATTTTCCTTTTACCTTCTATTTTTTTTGTTTAGCATGTTTCTTCCAGAGTGTTTCCTTATTGCTATTCCTGATTCAAAACAGAAATAATTAAGTGCAAATCGGTGTGCTCATGACAGTGTTTTGTGACTCGCTCGACACGTATCAGCGCATTCATATAACAGAAGACTAAAGATGTTAATGACATCCCCAGTAAGAAAGATGGTCCTCAGTTCATTAATGCGGGTGCATACAATAGCTGTCTTCCCATACAGCATGATGTAACACCTGAAATTGATATTCAATTAGCTTTGGCGGAACTGACATCAACTCCAAACATTCTAAATTGACTGTTCACGTTTGGTATTCTTCGTCAAACACTGTGAATATACTGTTCTATAATCACAAGGATAACAAGGTTAATCACATATTAGGACCACTGTTGGGACTTTATTGAAGCTAACGCTCCATCCTGAAGCCATATTAGGTGGGTTGGTGTCAAGGATGTGTTGTGAACTTGTGACAGCAGCAAACAGATCGAATGGTTCAGCATCAGTATGCTTTGCTGATGAACTGACAGACGATGCCGCCTTGGCTGATCAATCGGTCTCCTCTCACCTAATGTTACAAGCTTTGGGTTGTGACTGATGGGATTAGGTCACCGACACAAGCGGCGAAAATAATATACCTTAAGATCGGGTTGAGCTTGACCCATGTACGTTATGTACAGAAATGAGACGTGCGGAATTTGACCTGCGCAACTTTTGCAGCCTAAAAGTGGCTTGATCCAGCTGTTAGTTGATATTCTAAGAGACGGTGAAGATTGTGACCAACACTTCATCACAGGAGAAGTAGAAAATGTTTGTTATTTTTTTAAATATACTAAACTTGAAAAACCCTTTGGGGTGAACAGTCTACATAATATTTAACAGATAAATGAGAACAAAGAATCGGGAAATATAAAACACTTGTTTACAACAGGTTTTATCATATCCACCATCTTTTTCTATGCGCACCGTCGTCATAGGTTACCGATTTTGTCGGTGCATTGTGCGGTAAATGTAATTTTTTAAAAATGATGTAATTTGGCAGTGTGGAGCTGAGCTTTGGAGAGGAGATGCTCAAAGTAGACCTGATTCGCGTTCACATCAAAAGGAGCTAGGTAGTTTGGGAATCTTGTGACGCCTCGTGGATGCATTCCTGGTGAGTTGGGCATGCCCGACTGGAAAGAGTCTTCAGGAAAGGACTCAGTCTTACAACTCTTCTGGAACTCAGGGAGGTGCTTGGAGACAGGAAAAGGCAGGGCATCCCGGTCCTAGACAAGTAAAGAGAGAATAATGTATATATATATATATATATATATATATATATATATATATATATATATATATATAAATCTTAGCTTCATGCAGTTTTTTTAAATATATTTTTTAATTAAATTGTGTACCTATTGTTGTGGTTGTGAGAGCATATTAAAGTAAATTTGCGGCACTCGTTATGAAGGAGTATGTATGTAAATAGAGCTCCAGCCTTTGAGTCGTATTTGAATGGCTTGGATTAAGAAGCAACAGCAGTCTGATGATTGTTCCAAATGTAGGTTGATCACATGCACATAATCCGTCACTAACTATGCAGGCTGCGTGTGAAAATGGCATGCTCAAGTGCTTATCTTTGGAAAGGGTGCTCATGTTGACGGATGAACAAATGTGCAAGGCTTTGCCTTGTCAAATGTCACTCAGCGTGTGTGTGTGTGTTTGTGCGTGTGTATGCGCGTGTGTTTGTCACGTGGAAACACGAGTTTCAATCAATATAGATGTGTCAAATTTGTACAATTAACAAAATGCATAAATGAAAACCAATCCAATAACAGTCGTAGAAAAATTGACATGCCAAATCCATCCATCCATTTTCTCTACCACGTATTCTTATTTGGGTCCTACTAAACATTTGAGTATGTTCCAGTGATAAGAATCTCCCTGCTAATAATATAATTTGCTAACTGTAGTCCGGACGAACACGACAGCTCTGATTACCTTTTAGTTTTCCAAGGTGTCATGTCATTGGCAGAGAAACTCATTGTCAGTATTGACAGTATAATGTAATGTTGCCCAACAGTGACCGCCAAAAATTCTGAACATTGACTTTATACGCAGCTCATAAATGATTTATTTAGTCATCAGATTCCAATACCTAGTGGGTGGCCCAAGATACCAAAGGTATCCCTATTACATTATTATTATACCAGTTCTATGATTCTTTTCTCAAGTGCATGCTTAACTGTTGTGCTGTCTTTTATCGAACCGTCCTTCCCCACTTATACTTTCAGGTGAATGGAAAAAAAGGCATGCTGGGCTAATCAATGTTTTTAACGTTGCTGTAAGGATCAAATTGTTAACATTTAAAAGAAAACCATTTTCGTTATATAATCCCCTTGGACTGAGACTTACTTAAAACTGTCAACTGGATAGTGTATGAGAGAAAAAGCAGAGAATGTCGTCCACTGATATTGTACAGCTATTCATAACATAAATAACATTCAGGTTAGCTTTTCTAAAAATATCTTCACGTAACATTCCACGTTGATTCTAAACAATGTGGGTCAGAGGTGAGTGAAATATATAGATGCGTGCAAATGATGATGTCGTCACCCTTTTCCTCTCAGTATAGTCAGGTTGGGAGACGAGCAGAAAAGAAAGCAATGTATATTGTTGTTGCTCTTCTACAACGTGGGCGGCTTGGAGAGGCTATAAGCTGACGATTGCCTATATAGTTGGTATTAGTCACTGTGTGTGTTATCAATGTGTCATACATTTTTGTTGGAGACAGTTTGAAGGGTCGATTTATGTTGCGTGTTGCTGACGATTGGGTAAACATACTTGTTATTGTTTAGTTGTACAAGTGTGTGTCCTCTCCTTTTATATATTATTACCCACATCTAAATTTGACCTTGTTAAATACCATCTGCATGTCAGCATTGATCCTGTTGAGAAGTTCATTTAAATGCTTTATTCATGCTCTTTGGTGCATTGTGTGCTTAATGGCTGATAATTTACCTGTTTCAGGCAACCATTGAAAAACACTGAATATTCAAATTTCAACCAAGTAAAAATATTGGAGAATAGTACATCTGTGTTTCATTCAGATCATAGCATTCCCTTAAATGTAGGCTACTATTAAAATATGTGTGTCTATAATTCCATATATGACTGCACATGTGAGTTGTATTTTTCGTTGTCATCTTTAGTTTTACATATTTTTTTTCCATGCCAGAGAATGAGCTTCATATTGTAAATGTCACCCATATTAGCTGTTGTATCCTGAAATTGTACCCCATGGGCTAGAGATCTCTTGACTAAGAAGAGCAAAACAGCAAAGGGTAAGCATATGCATGAAAGGCTTATCTGTATGGCGAGTGACATTTTCATTTATGGATTATTTCATGCGAAAGTCCCAAGTAGTACACAATGAATATGCTATTAAGATTCCCTGTTGAAAGTCAATTGTGACACCTTGAAAACAATTTATTGAACCTGAAATTTAATACAAGTACTAATGTATTTCATTCAAATATCAGTCAGTCAAATGCAACCGTAACATTTACTGTGCTTCTTATGTGAATTATGCTACCATATTTTTATTCCTCATTGTTTATTTCTTCTTTTTTTTTTTTTTTTTGATAATATGCTGTTTTGATAGAAGCTTATCATTTATATTTATGTGTTGCGGATGTCACTGGATTTCAATCAGAAATATGATATTAGTGCTTCCATAACGTCAAGCATGGGATACTCAGGGGTACTACGTCTTGTACTGCCCTGATTTTGATGCAGATGAGGTAAAGACTGCTTCCATCCCACAACGGTGCACATATGCCCAATTACATCCAATTCTGCCTGTGCAAAGTCTATCAAAATATCAAAAGAAAGAAAACTCCATCAAGGCGCACAGTTAGAATGTGCTTTGCACTAGACTTGTGAAAATAGGGTCCATGGGTTTTTTGGCTTTGCGGCAGATCTTGCCTCATTATACCACTAGCAGCCCGGGCTCTTGGAAAATCTAAAAGTCTGTCAGAGAGGAAGATAAGGAGCTTTTCTGTGGCAATCACCTGCAAAAGTCTTTATACTAAGGATAGTCATGCACATTTTCTCTCTTTTATACCAATTCCATGTTTCATTAGCATAATAGCTGGTGGAATTGATTCAGAATTGTCGTTGCTTTTTAACTGGACACATTGATATTAAGAAAGTATAGAAGAGCTGTTTAGTAATCAAATACAGTACATGCACAAAGTCAAAGAGTTGACAACCAAGTCGATAACAAAACCTCGACAATCTGCCCGGTGTCCCACTGAGTCAGTCAGTCAAAAGGATGCGTAGGCTGAGCTTGTTATCTTCGCTCCATTAAACTGATTCACAACTTAGTCTCCAATGATGCATGTGACCTTGACATGCACCACAGAGTGGAGCTGAAATGTGACAGGATGCCTCATACACTGTGCCATGGCTTCTTCCTTTCAGGTCTCTCCGTCCAAATTACATACCGTAATGTGACGGCAGGCATGATAGTTATGTGGCCTTATAATTTATGCAAACGATACAGTATGTGTGTGTGTGTGTGTATATTATCGTGTGATCTTATTGTCAGACAACAGTATTGTTTTAATTCATTCATTATCCATCTATCCATTAATTATTTTGATTGAGCTCTCGTGTCATTTGGAGTTGTTGTGCACATGAGCTCAATGTGATGAATCAATATTGATTTTTCTGAGAATTCACATACTGGTGCCAAAGTGCTTCAACCCTTCAGTACCATAGACACTAAGAATGAGTAGATACGACATCCCTACTTGAGCTATATGTGCAACCCTTTGTGGTTGACCCCCTGGTGAGTGTCAGCACATTTCGCGCAAACTAAAATAAGGATACTTTCACACAACGATGTAAAACCAAACCTAACGAGGGAGATGAGAATTATCTTACATAGGTAAGACGCGAAAAGCGGTCATTTGAGTGAGTGTGTTAGTAAACTCACTGTCCATGACCGTAAATATTACCGTTAGATGTTGACTGACTGACGGGACGATATTTATGGATGGATGATTTAACTGGCGTGCCCACCGTCATGTCTAAACCCACCTAATAAAAAAAAACAAAAAAAATGAGTGTTTACACCAACGATAAAATGAGGGCTTATAAATCATTAGAAGCCTGTGACTATTTTATATGCTATCGCCTGGACACAACTGAAGCATACAGTTAATGTTAGCAAGCCGTAGAATATAAAAAGAACCGTTAAATAATGACTAAAAGTAATTTCAGCCACAACTAAGTCTAGCTCATAGAATTTTCCAGGCGGAAAAAGTTTGGTACATTCCCTGATAGTATACTTTATGTTAAACCTTCCTGATATGAAGTGTGTGTTGCAAACACGAATGTTATTAATGAAACTTATCGACCCGCGATAGCGACAGGGGGAGTGCCTTTCGCACTCTTCCCCCGTTTAACGTCCACATGTAGTTCACGTCCGCCTTTCCTCTACAGAGTTTAAACGGTGTGTTAAATGCTCCCAGTCAGTCGAGAGGAGCATTCATAAAATTCCAAACAACATTTACAGATTTTGGAACTCGATGCACCCATAAGGCCATTATGAGGTGCCCCGTCCATTATGGAGAATATTTAAAAGTGCATGGTTGTGAAATGTATGGGCACCCCTGCACTCAAGTCTTGTGATCCACACGGACAGGTACCATTTGGGTGGAAGGCAGTCTCCAAGTGCCTTTTGCGCAACAATGATCTGTAATCGCCCTGGCCAACTTCACAACATAGGCCTGTAAAGGTCAGCTTGCAGTTTTTTATAAACTTTGCATACTTCGACATCGTATAGTGACTCCAGCCATTCAGTTCCTGCTTCTGCCATGTCAAGGCCTCTCACATGCCGCTTCCACTGGCTGTGATGCCAGTCGGCAGTGTTCATGCCCACAACGGTGCAACCTGCCTGTTTCCAACGGCACCACTGGATGTGTCTGTGAAAATAACGTTTAGTAGTGTTGCCCGCCCAGGCCACGCTTTGCACCAGCATTGTAATGAGCATGATTATGAAGCCCAAGGTATCATTTCCATTCCACTTTACAATTATGTGCTACTTTGTATTCAATCTGAAAAAAAAAATGAAGTTTGTATTTGTAAGGTGGCAAAATATGATAAAACTCAAGGGTGTCTGAATTATTTTTCAGTGCTCTGTAAATACTGAAATGAAGGACAAGTACTGTCATTACTTAGTTATCATGAATGCATTATTCTTTCTGAAGAATACATTTCCAAAGAAAAATATGCAAATGTTGTGTTACTGACGTGGTTTACTCACCTCCCTTCCACGCAAGCAGCGTACTATATTCGTACTCACCGATGGTGTGAATGTTGAGTGTGAAAACATTCTCTGTCTATTAATCCTTATGATTGACTGCTGACCAGTCCAAGCTGCAGTCTGCCATTCACCCAAGTAAACTGGGATTGCCTCCAACTCCCCGTACTGATCAAGACAAGAGCTATGGAAACGGATGGATATGTTCTATGGTCTGTTTCACTTTCTATGTCCTGTCCCAACATTACATTATTCCTAACTGCCCCGCCTTCCCAATATATTATCCTCAGTATTTTTTTTCAATGTCTCGCCATTGTTTTAGATCTCTCGTTACCACAGCTGAAACTGATTATATCTGTTCTTCATTCATTGAGGAAAAAAATCATAGATATACAGACAGGTCTTTTAATGACTAAATCCATTCAGGCTGCTTCAAGTCTCATTAGCTTGCTGATTAATTTTGTTGTTCAGAGGAGAGATTACAGGGAGAAAAAAAAAACATGAACTAATTTGTCTGTGATTAGAACTGTCATTGGAGATATCGTAGTCAAAATTATATCGTTTGAGTGAGCAAACACACATGTATTTACTCTTTTTAGAGCCATTTGCAACAAAATTAGGTCATTTTCCATTTGTTTTATGACATGGAGTATAAAAAAAAATCTGAGTAGCAGTAATATTTAGTTGAAATGTGGAAGCTATGCAGGTATTGTGCCCTCTCCTCATTTTCAACGTTTTAGGCCACAGATCTGGGAAGGTAAACATTGGTTTTAGTGGTGTGGAAATGTTTACAATGTTGTTTATGTTTACATAGTTTACAAAAATAGTTTTTTCATTTTTTTCTTAAAATTATTTTATTTATTTTATTTCATTAATATTAATACAAAAATTATTACATTAATATATTATAAATTACATTTAGAAATTATTTTTTTATTTTTGTTCCCAGCGCAAGTCAAGCGCAAAGCACAGACTAACTCTGCACATAGGTGGAGTTTTCTTTCTTTTGGTATTTGGCTATACTTTGCTTACGGTACAATTGGCCATAACGTGCATCGTTGTTGGATGCAACGCAGATATAGTCGGCCGTCCATGTGACAAGGGCAATTAGAGACTGCCTTGTACCCACAACCGTGTTGCCTGTCTTCCAAAAATAGCATTTTACTCGATGAGCATTTAAATAGCTTGATCATCACAACTTATTTCAGATACTGTACAGTATATACAGTATATTCAAAACCATGGTCCCCTCTCTCTCTGTCTCTCTCTCTCTCTCTCTTTACCAATTACGTCTCGTATCATTGAGGCTGAAGTAAAGGAGAATATTGTGGCAATAGCTACGATTGGTTGTTGGTCTAGTCCAGGATAAACAGCGCCTCTTGCGTGAAGTCAGCTGGGAAAAGCTTTGGCCCACTAGCGACCCTAATGAGGAGAGGCGCTATAGATTATATTGTGGAAAAAATGTAACCTCACCAATTGACTCCATGTACTGAAGTTTACAAGCTCTGTAATCCTGTGAAAGTATTATTGACATTCCATGTGTGGCGCTTAACAGAATTTTCACTGTATTCTTAAGTGTGTGTTTGTATTTGGCTTGCAGGTGTGTATGTGAGGCCGCCTTGGTGGACAGAGGAGTAGCCTACTCAAGGAAAGATGAGAAAGAGCCGAAGTGTCCTCACAGTGTCTCCTCACAATGTAAGACATTGAGTCATCATAACAGCAATATCACAAGACCTCAGTGAGCATGCATATTTGAAATGTGGATTTAATTAAAAAATACAGTAGTTCAAATCAAGGTAAGGGCCACTGTGCAAAGGGATGATTGCTGTTTGAAAATAATTATGGTGGGTGTGTCAAAAGTTTTGGCCCTTCAAGGACCTCGCTCATTATTACAAGCCTATCACCATTTATTCCACAAGATGAAACATACAATTACAAAAGAATTAATAAGGATAGAATCGGGGTTATAAATGGTCACAGATGCGAATAGTAAGACACAAAATTCCAATAATGATGTGGAGACATGATTAAAGCACGACTAGTGACTTTACAGCATATTGTAAAGGCCAACACTGCATCAATAAGGTGAATAATGATGCAAGCATACTGATAGCTGAAATCTGCCACTTTCTGACAGATGTAATGACGGGAAGAGACAAGTTAAGAGCAGTGGGTGTAGACAAGAAGAAGCCATCAGAAAAAATCTGAGGAGCAGCCCCAGAGTTCTTAAAAACGAACAAAAGTAGAATGGCAGGAAGAATGACCATTTCAAAACTGTACAGACGGTTGTCGAACAAAATCTCATTTACTGCTGATTGTTTCACTTTGCCTTGAAATTCAGCTTGATCGGAACATTCTAAATGCCACTTCCCAATTTCATGAGTGCGTTCATCTCATCTGTGTTATTTAGTGGAATAGTAACGTGAGCGCAAAGATCCGATCTTTCTGCTTCGACTCTATCTTATTAGTAGCATGACTTGCCCTTGTTTCCCAGAGATAATCTATTTTGGCTCCTAAGGAGGGTAGCACACTAAAATAAAGAGGCACCTCTATAATTTGTGATTGCCATCGACAATTATGGAATTAGTAAAGATTTTTTTCAGTCAACTATATTATGAAGTCCTTGTAAAGGCATGCTATTAATTAAAGGGGACGTCAAGTCAGAAAAAGTATTTTGAATATGTTCTGTTATCCATATTAAAATTTGAATTTTTTTACCCGATTTATCGATTAAGGAAAATAATAAATGAGCATTTAATCGATGATTGTTGTATTTGTTAGTGGCAGTCCTAGTAAACTGTTAAAATAGCAATCCTCATGTTTCAGCACAAATGGTCATGCTAGAGTCTTACCACTACTGCCAAATTCCCCAAATACTTTACAAGCCCATATTTAATTCTTTCATTCTCACTGCAATGTGTTTTTGTGTGACATCACACATTGTAATGGTTTGAGCTCAGGTGTTTTGTGTAACTCTGGACATGTAGTTTTCCTATGAATACATTTGAATTCAGAATTATATGGCATCATGCATGTTGGATTTTAGAGCTTTCATTGTAAACTAGCCAAGGTTGTTATGATTTTTGGATTTTTAATTTTAGTTAAGCTTTTATTCCTTTTTTACTTTTTATTTCTATTTTTATAAAATCATTTCAAAAGTTACTCCGCTATTAACGTGACCTATAATCTCTACAACTCAATTGGAAAAAAAGGAAAATTTTCTGAGAGGGGGAGTAAAAACAAACAAATTAATGACTTTGAACAAGTGTGCAGTTTACGCGCAATCTTATAATTGGGTATATAGCCTTGTTTATAATTGGTTCCAGTCCCAGCAGAAGAAAAACAGACCCAAAGCATGATGTGTCACCACCATGCTTTGGGTATGTGTGTGTGTTAGGTTTGTTACCCACATACCTTTACGAAATATGGCCAAAACGTTCAGCCATGGATTCATCAGCCCATTAGACATTTCTCATGTGTTAGGGAAATTTTATTCTGGTCATTATTGGTAGAAATTTGGGTGAATTTTTTTTTTATCACGGTCTAATTGTTTTAATTATAAAAACCTGGCAATTGAGGAGTGTGCAGACTTGTTAAATTACTATACATAGTCGTCAAATTTAAGTTTATGCTGTTTCAAAGTGCGCATAGAACGAGAGAGGGCGAGAGAAATCAAGTACATACCGCAACAAATTCTTTTCTGTAAAGGTTTAACAATATTTTTAAAAAATCCAAAGCAATCCCAATTTTTATTTCAGGTTCCTTTAGCACAGTACATCTCCCTAATTTTACTCATATAAATTCAGTCCCTTCAACATTAAATAACAACAAAAGTGAAACATGTTTACAAGTGTTCCTTTTAGTATTCATAGGTAGTTTCATAGTATTAGTGAAACTCAGCAGAGTTTATAGTTTTTGCTCCCATTTAAAATGCAATAAACATTTACACGCTTGCGTCTAACATCAATATCAGAATCAGAATCAGAATCAGAATCAGAAATCCATTTATTGTCATTGTACTCAAGTGTGCAACGAGATTAGAGGTGCAGCACCACACTAGCGAGCGAAGCATGCCAGCAATTTAAAAAAATAAATAAATAATGGAATTTGGGTACTGAAAATCAAAAATCAAATCGGGGTTTGAGTGAATTGTTACATCCCTAATGTAAACTGTAAAATCACCTTGCCTCCCACAAAGCTCTAATGTATAAATTGCTCTAAATGACTCATCTTGGTTAGAGATTAGCATGTTTCCTTCTTAATGTAGATCCTCTTTTAAAATGAGCTTCAGTATTTTTAGGATGTGCAAGTAGCTTTGTGGCTTGATGTGAGTAGCACCTGTACACTTTGTCCTGCACTCTTGTGTGGTTGTGGGTGTCTAATAATGTTGCTCAAATAGTTTATAGCAGAGAATGTGGGTGTGCATTACTCAGTCACTCACTTTATCTCCTGATGCAAGTTTGAACATTATGTGCTTTTCATTCTGTGTGCGTGAGAAACACTTTCTCTTACTTTGTTCATTTGTTGTGCATCAACTCTCGGATTTTAAATGTATATTAACAGTGGAATGTATATTTGTGTCCATTTTCTAGCGATTGGGATTGCGCTGCAGGACCAAGTGCCCACTTGCAAAGTAATGCCAGTATAGACACCTCTCAATTTTTTTTTTGCAGTTTTACCCACCTTAAATGCTAAACATTATGAAACAAAAAAAAAAAATCTAAACTATATAAAAATAAATCTTATGAAAAATATAAAAAAGAACAGGAAACGTAATTTTTTAATGATGATTTTATTAAGGAATAATGTTTTTTGAAAGCTACACGAGCCTGTTTTATATATATATATATATATATACATATATATATATATAAATATTTTTTTTTTTGGAAAGCTGAATTCATTTTACTGACAACAACCAAGCCTGACGAGCTCCAGAGATGTTTAATCAAGAAATCATATCAATAGAACCTGTCCGTCAAATGAAGTCATTGACGTCTATCAGTCTGGAAAGGGCTAATAAGCCATTCTTACGGAATAGCTAAAGTACTGCAGGAACCACACTGATAGTCATTCTATATCTTTGCTGCTGTAACACTTCAAATTTCCCCATTGTGGGACTAATAAAGGACATCTTTATCTTTATTATTCATACATGAAAACGTGAAATAGTGGAGAATAGCTGCTCTACAGAAATGACCCCAAGACCACAACAATGACTCACCCAGGAGGACACAAAGAAACCCAGGGTAACGTCCAAAAGAACTGCAGGCCTCCCTCTCATCAGTGATGATCAGTGTTCATGACTCAACAAGAAGGGAGAAACTAGAAAAAAAAAATGACATCCATGGAAAAAAAAAAATTATCCAAGGTGAAAAATCACTGCTGTTCATTTGGGTTATCATTGATTTTTACATCTCTTTGATGATTTTAAACACTAAAGTGGGAAAACTATGCATACAAGTCAGACTTTAAGAAGAGAGCAAACACTTTTTCACTGCACTGTATCAATGCATACGGATTTCATATTTTTTTTCCATTCATGTTCACATTTCGAGAGACACATTTCTGATACGACTTTGTCTTCATTCACTAAATGCATTAAACAATCTGCATTTTCCCACGAAACGAGCATTGTCGGTTGTTAAATAGAAGGGCCTTTGGCGCCACCTCCTCACGCACCAGGAGTTAGTGGTGTTCAGTGTTGTGTGGGTGTGTGTGTGTGTGTGTGTGGTTGGATTTGTTTCGAGTAGGGGATGGACTCTGCCAATGGTTCCCTTTGTCACAGATTCTGTTCATAACCTTTATAGACAGAATTTCTAGGTGCAGCCAAGGTGTCGAGGTCGCCTGGTTTGTTGGCCTCTGTATTCCCACTCAGTTTTTTTTCAGCTGTTGTGGAACTGTTGGCACCATCAAGCTTCAATCTTCATCTCTTGCGTGAGATGTGAAGCTGTTGGGATAAAAATCAACGCCTCCAAATATGAGGCCACGATTGTCAGTCGGAAAAGGACCGAGTATCCTCAAGAGGGAAACCCTGCCCCAGTAGATTTTTCTTGGGGTCTTGTTCATGAGTTAAAGATGAATAGAGTGGAGGTCAGCAGCCACGTTGGTTCTGTATCTGCAGTGATGCAGACACTTTATTGGCCTATTGTGCTGGAGAAGGAGCTGAATGTAAAGGCGAAGCTCTCAATTTACCTGTTGCTATACATTCCCGCTTCCAAGTGACTGAAATGATTTTCAAATTAAGTGGCTCAGGCATCTCGTTAGGATGTCCACTGGACACCTCCCTTTGTCTTCTGTCTGGCCTGGAAACAACTCAGGATGCTTATTGAGGAGCAGGACAAAATGACAGGAGAGGAAGTTTTCCCCAATTTAGTTATAAGAAAAGCTACGTTAAAAAAAAAAAACCCTCCCGGGGCCTCATTCATAAAGCGTGGCTTCTGATATCCACATGATGTTGGAGGAATTAACGGTTTATTCATTCTCCAGAATAGCCCTTTGGATGTGCGCCATCAACAAGAAGTTGAGGAGGGGTGGCAGCATGTATGCAGTAGTGACTTCACAAGTCCACATAACTTGCACGTCCTACTCCACTTAATTATTATAGATAATTCGTCGGTGGGCCATTGGTAATTAGTTCATGTCAAACCATTTGTTTGTATTTATTGGTAAGACGTGTATTAATTGTTCCAAACAACACTATTTGCAGACGACTACGTCATTGTTGGTCTCTGATTTCTCTCGGCCCTCTTTAACCATGATTTTGGATTTCTTAAAGGGATTGCTGCTACCATATTTGGTTAATAGGATGCGTTTCTCAATTTGAATTAAGATAATGTGCGCGAGCGTGGTAGTTTGATTTTACTTTTTGGTGTGCGTACGGCGAGTGCACACATGTTTGATGAATATTGTTTTTTTTTTTTGTTTTTTTTTTGTACTTATGTACTCTCTAGATTTCAGTTGTATATACAAATTTAAAATACTTTCCATGCATCCTTGGATAAATGAGGCTCCAGGCTTCCACTTTTCTATTCTTGGACACACCTACACTCACTTGCTCCAACACACTGTGTTTCTTGTTTTTGGTTTTGTAGTTAGTTTCATGTTTTTCCTTGTTTGGTGTGTGTCTCGTGTTAAATCTGATTGTGTTCACCTGTGCTTGTTGTCTCACTCCCTGGTGTGAACCAATTTGCTCCCTCCAACCCTCTGTGTCTTGTCCAGGTGTTCCTCATTGTCTCGTTACTTTTTTGTATTTAGTTCCTTGTTTGCTTTGAGTTCCTTGTTAGCTTTCTTTTCTTGTTGGTCTATTGTCATTGTTTTCCCACGTTAAGCAAGTCCTTTTTATTTAATCCCTGTTATTTTTTTGTTTTTGATTTCCACTGTCCCTTGTTTGCCTTTTTATCTCTAATTAAATACCATTTAACTTACCCTTGCCTCGCTTCCATGCGTTTGGGTCCTCCACTTCAATCCTCCATTAAAAACCTGACACATGCACACTCTTAATCACCCAAACAAGACTTTAAACTAAACAGAACTTTGGTTAAATCAACTAAATATTTTTTTTCGTTCATTTTGTTTTCAAATTTTACTCAATCACTCATGGCATATTTGTGTGGGATACTCCACATACAAAAACATTAGCAGTTCCATACATCCTTGATGTTTTTAGTGAAACATTTCCTTTCATCGTTGTCCGACTGATTTGAGCTTTTTGATCTCCTCTGCTTGACTTTCAGCCTCCAACTGTGGCGATTGAGCTTCCATTTACACAGAGCAAAGCTGTTCATTCTACAGAAAGTATCAATTTGTTCATTGGGTCAGCCTTACCCTGGCATCCATCTTATCTCCCTCTTGTATATGCATTTATCTGTCCTAATGAGCAGAGTATTCTTCCCTGAACCCCTTCTCTCTTGATAAATCAGGGTGGTTGATGTTGTATCCACAGCAACAGTAACACTTTTAAATCGAGACAAACTGTGACCTCTCGCAAGTATCATCTGCCATTGTTTGGAGATATTTGCCATTCTGTGGGCACCCACATTTTCATGCTGTCAGTGTGATTCTGTAGATTCCCTGCACTACGATACAAAAAGTGGATTTATTTTAACAAAATACAAATTTGAAAAAAAAATGTAAACAATCACTATGCTTAAGTATAGGATTCTGAGATTGGTAAGTAGATCGCAATGGAAAAGCCGCATAATTGAAGAAAAAGAATACCATTTACTGTCATCTGATTATTAGTTTATATAATAATATTTTTTCCATCCATCTGCACAAAATTGAATAATCTCCTTTGTGCTCCTTCGACAAAAGGTTTTGGGAAATACGCAAATTCCTTCTTGAGAATGTGATGCTTTACGTTGGCGTGTTTGCAGGCTTCAAGTGCATGCCACAGATGCACTGTAAGACCTAAATGGATGTCCATGACATATTGGCAAGTGGGAATCATTTGCTGCATTGACGATATAATAAAGCCAATGGGGATTCATATGTTTGGAGGGAATGTGTGTATTTGTATGGACATGGCACACGTGTCCAATCACATTTCTTTAATGACATTCCATTTTACTTACAACCGTTTTACTGTGTGTTGCTTATTTACATTTTATCTACGGTCCGACATAATTTATCAGCTAGTGTTATTGTGCATTTGGCGATATCAATACAGCAAAACGTTTTAGTTGATTGGGCTGTAAATACGGTACATATAACATTATTTACATATCATGGAAACAGTAGATGTGTGTGTGTTCATGTGTGTGGGGGTGTGCGTGTGCGTGTGGGGGTGTGGGGGTGGGTGGTACATAGAATTATATCTTAGAGAGAATGGTGGAAAATATGTCATCTGTATCTCCATCTGTTTCGTTCCTTTTGTGAAACCTCCCTGCACTATCACGCCACTAAACTATTGTGCATGTACACCAAACACAAAGATGAAATGACATAAATTGCCTTCAGCCAATTTCACTGAGTGTACTTTTATGTTCAAGCGTCAGACTAGCCAAATTTATCAAACGTCACATGTTCTGCTCTCCAGAAAAAGTGGGCAATTTATTCTCTTGTCACAGGCAGGGCGATTTGGCTATTTCACAGCATAAAAAATTGGTCATGAGAATAGAAATTATCTATCTATCTATCTATCTATTTGTCTTATTAATCAAGTGTCATTAATATCGTGGTACTTGGATTACATTATCAAATACTTTTTTTTTTTTTAACAATACCTGTATTGGAATACATTTTGAAGGTAACCGTGCCAACCCTGGTTGCATTTTGCCTCAAAAAAACATCAACATAGTTTATTAAAGATTTGCTGGAATCATCAGTTCAGAAAAGAACCAGTCTGTATGGCACACAATTAGTGACTCTGACTCTAATGTCTAATGCCATGAAGCTCACCACACGTCACTGTTTTTAGCAGCATTGTGATTCAACATGGTGGCACACCAAATCACTCAGCTACATTAAATTTTTATTAGACTTGATTGATAAATCTGGTTTTGGCAGATTATGTGGTACTGTTGGCTTCTTCAAGGCGTGATCTTCCACTTTCAACTGGAGCTGTTTGCAGCCGAGTGTGAAGCGGTTGAGGTGAAAATCAGCACATCCAATTCTGAAACCATGGTCCTCAGTCAGAAAAGAGTGGAGTGCCCTCTCCAGGTTGGGGATGCGATCCTTGCCCAAGTGGAGGAGTTCAAGTATCTTGAGTTCTTGTTCACGGGTGAGGGGAGGACGAAGCGTGAGCTCGACAGGCGGATCGGTGCAGCGTCTGAGGTGATGCGGACCCTGCATCGGTCTGTTGTGGTGAAAAAGACGCTGAGCGAAGCTCTCTATTTACTGGCCAAAATTAGTTCTACTGGGTGTCGGTTAGTTTAGTGACTTTGAGTTAATTATGTAGAATATTAGTTGTGTTTGAAATCTCAATTCAGAGTGTCAACTAGCCCAACAAAATAAAAAAATGGCTGATTTTTCTCCCTTTTGTAGGAAAAATGATTGCACAGCAGTCAAACGTTATGCCTCTAATATCTTTATATTAGTGCTGTCAAATAATTAATTTTTTAACTCATTCATAACAAAAAATTCCATGATTAATTCCATTCAAATGAAAATTTTCAACTACTATTTCTTGTGAAGCGTGAAACAGATATTTCTTGAATAAAATATTGTAATTAATACAAAATCACCAAATATGATGTATATTTAATTCAAAGACTAATTTAAAAGCTTTCTTTGATTTTTAAATACGAACAGAGTCATCTTTCCAGGCATTTTCCATAGATACATTTCAAAACTGCCCACAAGCGCCACACTCCAGCAGTGTTGGTTTGCAAAGGCCAGTGGTAACTTGAGCGCAATGTTTTGTTCTAAGACGATGAAGCTAATATGGTACAATATTTGCAAAGTATGCAAATTATTTTTAACTGAGTTAACTGAGTTGGCAACTGGGTTAAGAAAATTTAATTAATCTCAAGAGTTAACGCTTTAGATTAGATTAGATTAATCTCAAGAGTTAACGCTTTAATTTTGACAGCCCTACTTTATATATATTGTTTTATTAATCGAGCGATTAATCGTTTGTCGGAATTATTTTCCCTGCCAAATACCGGAATCGGCATCGACCTAAAATGAAAAAAAATCTAAATTGGTTGACTCCATTTTTATTTTTCAAACAATGTTTTTTTTTTTTTTTAATGATAAATAACATGAAAGTTCTGAAGAACAAGTAATGTTTTCAATTTGTTCTTCAGGTGGTGGATGAGTTTCATTAGTGGGGTGAGTGCTCATAAGAAAGAAGCACCTGAAATCTTTGGTTGCACATACAGTTTAAGATGTGCAGTAACTCTCGACTATCTCATTTGAGTGGGCCTCACAGCAAAAACAGCAGTTTGCTGAAGCAATTTTCCAACCCTCTGAGCTTAATGACACCAGTAACTAACAGACTCAGAGGACACACCCTGGCGCTACATGAGATGCTCATGTAAGTACAGTATGTGCAGATGCCGGCACATGTGGATGTTTCTAATCAGATTATGAACAGTCCTTAGAAATTTGTGCATAAATTCTTCACAGTGATGAACGGCTTATTTCACATAGTCCTCATCAGTTTCTTTCATTCCTTCTCATCCTTTCGTGACTCTCCTCGACTCCATCTCAGAACGTCCTTCCCCTTCCAGCTCATCCTGCTGTTCTATTTCTTTCCCCCTCAATCTTCCTGACCAAGAGCCCACTCTCGATCTTTTTTTCTTGCCGCCCTCTCAATCCCTCCGCCTTGATGGAAAGCAGGTGCTGTTTTCTCAGCTCATCTCGTCATTTCCTCCCTGTGGCTATGTTGCCTTGGCATCAAAATTGCAAGTGTTTAGAGTGATTAGGTCTTTGGTGGGGGTGGGTGAGCCAATAGGTGCCCTGTGATCTTACAAGGACGCGTTTTACAAAGAAGAGTGGGAAATAAATTGGATTCCAGAGCATGTAATTGCCCTCCCAGTCCTTAAACATTGCTGGTAGAGCTTTATCTATATTTATATATCTAAATTGATTGATAGTTGTAATTAATGAATCCAAACAAGGGCAAAACTGGATAACTTGTGGCAGTGATCTCACCTTTGACGTTTTTTTTTATGGCACACTCGTGTACCATAGAAACCTAGCTGGGAATTGTTGCACTAGATAGATTTTCACTCAGTCATATATCCTGTTTGTGCCATAAGTATATAAAACAGATCAATGTAGCGTTATAATGTTAAACATTTGTGTAAAATTCACTGCATGTGTCGCCACCTTCTTTGGCAATTTCGCTTCCTGTCAGGTCATTTCAACCAGAGAGAACAGATAAATGTCATGACAGTAGCTGGTCATAGAAGGTTTTTGACTGCCATCTTTCTCAAGGTGAATCTTTGAAGAGTGGCACATGTGGTGTGGAGTTCAGCCCTTAACATTTCACAGGAAGACTATCATCTCCATATTTATCTCTTCTAACAGTTATTTGTGACTTGGCTTTCATTGCCGTAGGACATTAAGGTGAAAGGCAATGCTGTAAAGCATAGGTAGTGAGTCATTAAACGTCCAAAGGCAACACTAGCACAAAAATCCTGAAAAAAAAATCTTGCCAGTTAGCTTTTTGGACTGAAAATGCCCTCCTAAAAAAAAAAAAGAATAGATTTTGAGTAATCATGGTATTCTGCGGTTTTCTCGTCCCGAGAGCGCTCAACCCTCTGGGTAAAAAATTATATGAATTTGTGATCCGAAATGGAAGCGCAATTGGTGTTTGACTGCTTTTGCGTTAGCAATGCCACTGTATCACGTTCTATCAACAAAACAATGGGTTCTATTTATTACATCACCATCCTTGTCAGTGTGTAATTAGTTCTAGTAGTCTTGAGTTTGTGGTGGTAAGAAATCTGCAAAGAGGGTGGCTGACCAGATACTATATTTACTACAGTCTTAAAATAAAAACTGGACTACATGTGATTCAGGTTTGAACAGCTGCCAAATACCAATTCTACTCAATATGAATGTCCATTATTGGTGAGTGAGTAATTGTATAGTTATTTTAGCCATGTCCGTCATGATTATACAGTAATTCAACAATAGTCCTATTGGAAGAACATTCTGAAAAAGCTTAACTCCAAAGGTTTCCTTGGAATAAGTAATTATCGATGCGCTTGCTGTTTTGGGTAGTACATGAGGTATACGAGATTTGTATCCTATGTCCATCTTTGTTTTTTCAGGTTAACAAGCGCATGAGAGACTGAACAGCAGTTGGTCATCAATAAGAAAACTTTCAATAAATAAAACCATTAAAAGATGATGATATATAATGGAAGTCTAGAACGGATGTGCACCACAACACACTCAGCCATAAAAAGAAAACATAAAGACGTTGGGTGGAAAAAACACTCCAGGTCAATGTTTTTTACAACCGCAACCAAAAAAATAATAATTCTGAAGTACATCTCTACTCTTAAACACGGCTGTAGTGCCCCTTAGTGGAAAGACGCATGATATACCAATGGAAAAAAATCACTTGAGGAATTAAACTGTTTAGGATATCAACACAGAGAAAGTTCCATATTGCTCCATTTAATCTTTTTTTCTAATGAGTCTTATATCAGCTTTATGCAACATTTCCAATCCCCAAATGGCCTCATTGCTTCATCTCACTTTTCAGGATGGGAAAGAGCTGTCAGATTGTTGCCTGTGCGAGTCTTTTACATCCCCGACATGTACGTTGGGTGTCGACCTGCGCCGAGGACGCCGACGTTTATCTGGCAACCTGCAGCTGCCACCTTTGTCATGGCGGCAGGGGGAGAGGGCTCGGACACCTGACGATGAGTTCATGTCCCGCCCGACATCGTTGCCTTTTGGAGCCCCTCCCAAGATAAACATCACGCCGGTGGACCCTGAATGGTGAGTACATTTTGTAGAATTGAAATAAGCAATGTTTTGTGACAGAACACAATTATGTGCGTGGGAAAAAAAACAGACAATAAAGCACCATGAACAGTGCGCTTATTCATGCCATACAAAGTTAGCCATAACACAGTTGACCATCTGGTAACATCCACACTACTTCATAGAATATGAATACCAAAATATCAGCAATTTACCAGATGCTATTTAATTTCTTAATGTCTCTCTCTCTCTCTCTCTCTCTCTCTCTCTCGCTCTCTCTCTCTCTCTCTGAGAGCGAGAGAGCGATAGAGAGAGAGAGAGAGAGAGAGAGAGAGATATCCTTTTCCATGTAGATATTTGATATAAATGTATGAGCGTGATGTATAGACTCACTATTCAATGCACGCTTTATGAATGAAAAAAAAAAAACGAAAGAAGAAAGAACAGGTCCTATATTTATGGATAGATAATCTTATTCAGAAACTAAAACCTAAAAACCAAAGCATTATTATTAAGAACCACAGAACTATAGACGAGGTAAAAGTTCCTGTGTATATTTATAATCTATATATCTTTGGATTACTACATTTTTAAACCTCTTAAAAATAGGGACCTACGGTGAAAAAGTCGGCTTTTAGCTAATCTGCAGGAACGGGTGAATGGCAATTTGAATCGTAGTTGACAAAATATGACTGTACAGCCTTAGAAGATGCACTAATTAGAAGTTTAAGGTTACCTACTGGAACTTGTGTGGAGCGTACATACGACACATAGTGCTTTGTATATACAACATTTGGCATAGAGGGGGAACTCAACATGCAATCTTGAGGTTCATGCATGTACAATGTTTACAATACAATTTTATTTATATATATTTCACAACTAAGAGGATGTTTCAAAATCCCAATTTCAGCCTAGAACATTCAATAAAATGTTAAAAAGTGAATGCAGGAACCATCTGTATGTGACAACCATCATGCACCAATCAGATAAAATCAACAAGTCTGTCATGAGACTGTAAAGTATTTGACAAGCACCCATTGTGGGTCCTTTGTTTCCTTCAATAAAAGTCTTCTTTCAACCAGAGCAATGTTCTCCTGTTCTGACAAACATGCTGCTATGAGGGATTTTATTTTTGGAGGAAATTTTTGTTTCCAGCCTCCAATCTAATTAACATTACACCCTCATTGTTAAAATCGTGCTTTATTCCTGAGTTTTTGGGAGTTGCAGTGTCACTTGCTTCCACAAGAGAGCAGTGAAAACCTAGGACTCTTTTGGTTTACGTCGTCATTGTCATCTTCACTTCCTAAAAAAACAAACGAGTATTCTTCTTGTTAGGTTATGACTCCTAACTTACGAGGAAATATACACTCTATAACCTATGAGGGTTTGGAGTAAGGAAGATATAATAATAGCAAGTCGAGGAAAAGAAGCATTTGAAAATGCCCCCCAAACTTGTCTCATCCTACAGAGCTTTTATTGACTCTGGTTCTTTGATGATCTGATGACGTTCTCAATGTTGTAATTTCTTTAGTTCCATGCAGCTCAGTCTAGTTTGTAGTATTCATGGCAACCAAGTTGTATATCAAAATAATTGAGAAGCACTGATTTACGATAACAAGTCCATTAATGCAAGTGCATCTAAAATCCCGTAAAGAATAACGGCACATTGAAATAAAAAAGCTATTTGAAGCTTTCAGCTGTATTTTCCCCTTTAAAATGTGTCTCTGTGCTCCCTCTTTTCATTTTATTTATTCTTCCTTGAAAGTCTTCTGTTGTCTGAGCTTTTTTCCACTCTCCCGCATTACTCTCTTACCCCACAAACCTTTGTGTATCAATTTATTTCTTCTAATCCGGACCACAATGCACTGTTGTTTGCCCGCACAAACGAGGGATGTGCTATGAAGAGAGGAGTTTATGTAACTGGAGGAACTACATTAAGGTCTCTCATCTCAGGATATTAGCCTGACACATTGACACCCCACCCCCATCACCGACACCTGACCCTCCGTTAGACATGCAAGATCCACTCCCCCTCGTCATAAACAAGTCCCACGCATATTCTCATTGTTGCAAAGGTTTCACTATTTATCCATCCATCCGTTATATGAGCAGCTTTTCCTCATGAGGGTCGCGGGCATGCTGGAGGCTATCCTAGCCGTCTTCGGCCAGTAGGCGTGGTACACCCTGAACTGGTTGCCAGCCAATCGCAGAGCAGACATTGACGAACAACCATCCGCGCTCACACTCATACCTAGGGAAATATAGAGTGCTCAATTGGCCTACCAT
Source organism: Idiotropiscis lumnitzeri (assembly GCF_059441095.1). Lineage (NCBI taxonomy): Eukaryota > Metazoa > Chordata > Actinopteri > Syngnathiformes > Syngnathidae > Idiotropiscis > Idiotropiscis lumnitzeri. The sequence continues at coordinate 5,117,354 of NC_142403.1, read as the reverse complement.
GCATGTTTTTGGAATGTGGAAGGAAACCGGAGTACCCGGAGGAAACCCACGCAGGTACGGGGAGAACATGCAAACTCCACACAGGAAGGGCGGAGCCGGAATCGAATCCACAACCTCTGCACTGTGAGGCCATCGTGCTAACCAGTTGACCACCGTGCCGCCCGATGCGATTTATATAGCAGTTATTTTGTGGTATGTAAGTAAGTGTAATTTCATTTACTTAACCTGCTCAGAATATTATCAGTTTTTGAACCTCTTAAGTCATCATCTACCATTCTAGCAGGTGGAGTTATGTTACAAGGCTACAGTGTGACTGACTGTGAATGACCTGGGACAATTTTTTATTTTTTTTGATTGACCGATTTATTGAACATATAAAAATATTACAAGATAAAAACAAGAATGAAAGAAAGAAAAGAAAGGAAAATCATCAGTAGATGTCATAGTTCAACTTGGTTTACATGTTCAAAGGGAGTAGGAAGAAGTACAACACTTCTCTAGTCCTACCCCTTAGCTTACTTATTAAATAATTATCTAGTGACCCTGGTAGATAATTTATAAACAAGGAATTAGGCCATAGTAAAAATATACTTCTGGACCAGGTTCATATGAAAACTAAATGTTTGTATACATGTTGTTCATATTGATACGGGCCGCACCTGCTGCTTGCTCGTTGAAGAAAGAAAGCGCAGAGTGTCGGAAGCGAGTCGGCGAAAACAATGCTAGTGGTTTTCAACAAAGGCAAAGTCGCTGGGAATTGGTAAAGTCTCTGGATCAGTTCAGAACAACAGAATGAAAAACTTGAAATGAATGAAAATGCTACAGTGAGTGGAGTTTATCCTACGAGATCACTTACTTCACTGTCAATCAAAGCGGGATTGCACCTCAGGTAGAACATTGAGTCATCAGAGTTGGGTTTCACCGGTCCGTCAATCAAACTTAGGTATCCGTCAGTTTGTCATTTTTAAACCAACCTACAATTGTCAGTTGCTCAGTCTGTCAGTCTATCCATCTGGTAGTTCTTAAGCAGTCCGTCAAATGTCCATTGGGCATTCAATCAGTCAGATTCACAACACTTATTTGCCAGTCTATTAAACTCGTAGTTGTCTGTCGCTGTTTTAACCCCTGAGACACTAAAACATTTTAATTAGTTCCTATTAACTGTTACTATTTTTTCAATGACCGTCCAGTTTCTCGCATTGTAAAAACACACTCAGCGTCCTAGCGCCGCTGATTAAATAAGAAGGATGTCGTGTCAGTTACCAGTAGTAAGTAGCTGACTATACGTGAAGGTATTCTACCGCATATTTAGTCAATTAAAGTGTACACACAGCACTAGATATTTCTCCTATTTTATGGGGGAGAAGTGGAAGTGGGAACCTGCGCTTCCCTTGCAGTCTTGGCGCAATCGCCACTGGTTGACCTTCTGCAAGACCCCATGAAAGCAGAGAACATTTATTTGGGAAAGCACACTTGAAGTCCTATTTATAGTCTTGACTTTAACTGAATGTAGTTTTGTCCTAATATTAGACCAATATCAAGAGGTGTGTGTACGTGAGAGGTTTTCTTTAGCCTAGGTACATACTATTGGGACAACTTAAACATTTTTTGTCCAATATATGAGAGTAAAAAAAAAGGAAACCACTGTTAATCATAAGATAAAAAAACAAAAATAAAACAAACTGTAGGCTACTTGCCCTTTGAGAAAATGCATGTGCTGAAGCAGGCGGCTTTTAAGTCACCTAGCTATCATCCAATATAATTTCTTTATCATAAATTCGGTTCACTTTCTATTCTGTTCTCATGGCCGAGTGTTTCTGGTTACATGTATGCTTCATTCCATTCTTTGTTTTATTTTATTATCAATGTATATGTATAGTAGAGAGCACGCATGACAAAGAAGTGTGTAGAATGTGTCACACCTCTAACACTGCATCTCAACAAGTCCCTTTTCTGATTTTATGATTGTCATATTTCTCCTTTTTGGCAACAGTGGCATTACAACATATAATAAAGCCCCAAAATAATCAGTATGTTTGGATTTGCACTGTGTGTTTGAAAGGACACTTTTTTTTTATCAGCTTATGTCACATCAAGACAAAAAAAATACATTGATATGGACATGGGATATTCTCAAGATGGAATCAGGGTTATGATACTACTGGAATTGAAATGATAAACTACAGTCTTAGTCTTAGTTACTTTTTTAGTTTTTGTCGTTTTATCCAGCCTAACCTCGTCCACTATGGAAATTACAAAGAGACTTCAGGGTAATTTCAATGTGGAGGCTCCACTGTACAACTACCCATAATTTTTCCCTTTGTCAGTTAACCAAAGGAGGGCCTCTGCCTTCCATTTTACTTGAGGAGTTGCTGGCTTGACACCGAGAACGTGCTGAACCACATATTAGCGCTCCGGTTTATTCTTTAAACACTTGTTTTATAATACACATTCAGTTGCACAGACAAAGTGTGGAAATTTTTAATACTCGGTCATACAGTTATTCCTTTGGAATTTCTTCTGCCTCTTGTCAGTTGCCACTTCCGTGTACTATTGACCTTTTTCTATCAATCATAAATACAGTAGGTTCCTTCTTCTTGTGGAAATGGTTAAACTGCTTCCATTCAGAGCAAAAGGAATTATTATGCATGAAATTGCGTGTGAGTGAGAGAGAGAGATAGAGAGAGAGAGAGAGAGAGATGTGATGCTACAGTGTTGTTGAGTACAGTGTTTTAATCTGTTCCTTATTCTGAAGGACCTTTATGTTAATTTGCATGCAAGTGTTTATTCTAATCAGCTAACCTCTTGAGATTCATGTGTGTTTCAGTTCCGGATACCCATTAAGCTGTTTGTCCTAATCGCTTGTGCAAATGTTTTTTTTCTTGGCCTAGCCTTGCTGCTTCCCTGCCTCACTAAAGGTCACAACATCATCAGAATTACCACAAATCCCCTCTATAGGAAAAAATAATAAATAAGTCAGACAACCTGTTACCGAGCATGCCAGTTTGTCGTCACTCCAGCAGGCAGCCAATCGTTTCAAGCGGAGGCGTGGCTTTCCCTCGCTGCATGCCTGCTCTCAGTTCCTCAGCTGTGTGTATCCTGAATGAAAGAGCAAGTGAAGCATTTCCCTGCTCCGCTCGCTGCTCTGCAAGTGAAAGTGACCAGCAATCTGACTCTGGGTTCTACATAGTTGGAGTAACTGTGTGCCTCACCGGGAGTGCCTTCGGGGAGGTCTGGGCTCTTTTCCCACTGAGGAGGTCAGTCAAGCAGGAGTTGATGGAGAGAGCAGAGCGAGACAGGAGGAGGCAATTTTAATCCCCTTTGAATCTTTCATAAGGGAGCGCTTCAGCATCAAACTGCATGGATGGACTGCGAGAAAGAGTTGGTCCTGGGATGCCTTTTTAGAGTGACACAGAAACACAGCAAGAACCAATTTATGAGTCATCCTGACCAGGAGGGTGAGAAGCAGTGAATTCTTATTTCCTCCAAGGATTTTGACGTAATCCTGCTGGGTGTAAATGCCTCTTGAGATCCTCAGAAGAAATGGTGACCAGCAGAAAAACACAGTGCAGCAGAGAAAGGGAGTGGGCATGACTGCTGTCTGGCTAATCCCTAAACCCCTTAATAACAGCACGGAGGCAAAGCAACCCCAAACAACGCAAAAGGTGTGTTGGCCATTTCTGCTATCGGACTTACCTCACTGTATCTAGTCAAGAGGAAGACTAAACCTGTTTTCTATGAGCAGCTGACTTTGGACAGAAATTTCAAAGTCATCCAGACCACAGAGCGATGTCCTCAAATGAACTGAGTGTTGAGATGGACTCCTGCATTCGGACATTCAAGGAGCATATGCATCTGGAACTGGAGCCCCCCAAGGTCCCTGGTGTGGTGGGAGGGAAACGGGGCGCCACATCCCCTAAACTTTCCCCACGGAGCTCCCCGCGGCTCTTCCGCAAACTGATGGTCAACAAGAGCATCAGACAGCGCCGACGCTTCACTGTGGCGCACACCTGGTAAGGATGATGGGAGCTGGGCGGGGAGATGCACGGGAAAGGAGAAAAAAGGTTGGGATAAACCGAATGTGAAATTGGGGGGAGTGGATAAAACATGTTACGTGCAAGGAATGGGACATGACTATTGTGACGGATGAGACAACAAAATGATGGGGAAATTGGATATAATTGAGAAAGACAGCCTGCAGCGAGTGGATGGAGAAACAAAGATAAGAGGGGTTGAAAAACAATCAAGAGGGATGCACCAGCGAGTCACAGTGGGAGAAAGAAGTGGCGCGAATGCAATGCCGTACACTGAAGAAGTAAAGAAAAACGTAGTAAATAATGCTTTATCTGTCATAAAACAGGTGAAGCCAAACTAAAATTTGACAACTGCTGAGTTGCAACTGGGCTAAGAAATTATGTAATCTAATGAAATCACATACAGGCTTCCCTGTCCCCCATTTGAATCGACATTTGCTCTTATCCTCGGTGCAGTTTATTCCCATGTGCATAAATCAGTTTTGGGTGGTTGCATTTTTGTCATCTGGTGCATTTTAGGTCACCACCTCTAATTAGCAAACCAACACAATACATCTGGACCTATTGGCCCACATATGGGACACAGGATTTGACTAGGCATTCAATTCTTACATCCTCACATCCTGACTTTCTGAATGAACGGCTTTGCCTTTTTCTATTTTTGGCATTTTCACCCCACCCCCATGCACTCCGCCATGGTTTTTCTGCAGTTAGCTGCCACCACTGTGAATGAGAAAGGAGTGTTTGCTGTGTTATGCAATGTATGGATTAGTGGAATGGAGTGGGGGGTGCTGTCTACTTTTGATCCTCAAGGTGACTCTTTTCCTTTGCAAAAAAACAAAACAAAACTTCACAGCCCCTTCTGTGTTCTTAACATTGTCATATAGTTGCAATGGGATTTAGAAAGATGAACCAAAGCTGTATTCCGCATATGATAAAGTGGGTTTATCATTGCAAGGCGAGCGAGGGAGTTTGTGTTTGTGTGTAGAAAGGAAATGAGTCGAGATATAAATCTGTTCGTACATGTTGTATCTGCTGGCTGGACTGTTTGTATGATGGAAAGGAGATAACACGCTCTGTTTGTGTGTGTCTTTCTTTGTGGAAAAAGTATATGACAATTGAGTCGTTTACGCCTAATATGAGTATCCAGATGCAGCTACATGTGTGTGCAAATCTTTCCATTGGTGTGACACTGTTCGGTCTTTGATATCCTCTTGTTTCTGTGTGTCTCACCTCTTCCTTTACCACCTCCCGGGGACTCATATCGCTTTATCTGTTCTTGCTTAGCCTATTTCTCAGCAAAGCAGGATCTGCGGGGGATGGGTGGGTACGATGGAAAAAAACATGAGAAAAATGTTTAAATCATTTAAAGGTGCCACCAGTGTCCTTTATATTGGTTCTTAAGTTCAGCATGTATGAGCTTAAGTCAGAGATGGAGCAACACCGTCAACATGTTAACTGATACAGGTCTGCAAGTTTTTTCAGAGAAAAAATAAATAAAAAATTAAAATGAAATACACAATATGTACAATTTCAAAAGTATTGATAAACATGCATATGTCCTCACACTCAAACACATTTCACCTAATCAAGTATTATTACCGGTAAATATACTAACATGCAAGAAGCAACCCAACTTTAAAAAAATTGATTTTTCCTTAAAATGTAATTCTTGCTCTAATAACTCCTCACTATTTTAGAATATTTTACTGCTCGCGACCTCTTCTCATAACATTCCAAGAGGGAACACGAAACAGTGGCACAGATTTAACCTGCTATTTATTTTAATGTCAAAAGGTCAAGGTCATCAGGGGTTCCACAAATGTTTGTAAACTAACGGGGATACAAGTAGTATACATACCTCAGTTAAAAAGCCAGGTTTTAGCTGTGACAGTCAGACGCTGTAAATCGGGTTTGTCATGATACTAGTATTCAATGTTGTTGGTAGTCTAAATGGCACAAATAAACGGCTCACTGAAATAACCGTTATTATCAGTATTTTTTACTCATGAAGAAAACGCATTTTCTTCACATACAATTTAGCAGGGCTGGAAACGCGGACAGTTTCTAAAGAATAAACTCAGCAATTAGACCGATGTTGACTGTAGCTGGGGTTCACAGATTCATATTTTGCTGTGATGAGGGAAGTTATCACACCATCATTCCAAGACGACCAATGAAAAGGCTTCTAACATTGGTTGAGTGAAGGACCCGCCCACAAGACTGAAATAGATTTGCAACCAACAAGACAAAAGTTGCAAACAAAACTAACCACAATCCAAAATTTTTAATACGCAAACAAAATTTTTAGTTTCATGAGAACGTTTTCTTGTTATAAAATTAATTAATAATAAAAAATAATAATTTAAAAATACAAATTTTTCGTTTTTTATTGGGCTTGTTTAATTACATTTACTTAATTTTTGTTTGCAAATTATTTTTTTCTGTGCTTTTATTATTATTATTGCTTTATTTCAAATACCTTATTTTGTTTGATTGCAAACAAAGAGACACAAGCATCTCCACAAGCATTGTGGTGGCAGCATAAAAACTAAAATACTGCGAAAGTAGAAGAAAATTAATTAACCAAAACATTTATGTAAATGACCATGAGTGTAAAATAAAAGTAGCAATAAAAAAAAAATAACAGTGTGGGTACACACCTCATATTTCTATAGCTAGCCATCCGTTGCCCGCGATGGTCTTGGAATCTCCGGTAGCCAAACCAACAACAGGCAGACGGGGGTCGCACTGCTGAGATGGCTTTTGGCACACATAGTCGTTCCCTATACTTTTCTCAACTCAAAATGATACTTTTTGCTCTTATGATGTCCATAATCAGCCGCACACCGCTCCGCAACATATTGACAAAATTTGTTCCTTCATTACCTGCTTATCGCGGTGACATTGGTTTTGCTGAAAAATAAATAATTACATACATAAAATAATATACATCCTCCCCAAAAAATTTAAAATTCTTATGAAAATATTTTTAGTTTAGTTATTTGTAAAGCATGTTGCGCCAGACCTCATTTGTGACGTTGAGACTTGAAAATCTATTCCTCGTATATTGCAATGACAAATGATCAACATTAAGTCAACAATAAATTGGAACACGTCTTGTAACTTTAAGCCCTACGCTTGTTTTATCGTCATAGATTTTCAAGCAGTCAACTGACGAGACTTTGTAGAATCCGCTCGAAATTCTATCCTTGCTATTCCTCATGCTAGTATTATTTGTCCGTGTTGAACTGCTGACCCTCTGGCACTCAGACAAAGAGTGTTCTGTTTGAGCTAGTCAGCTGTTCCCCTGTCTCTTTCTCTGTCTCCGTCATTTTTACGCTCTCTTTGTCCGCCTGTGTCGTCTTCAGTGTTTTTTGCTCGCTGTGTGAGGCGTTCATTGTGCAACTTCCACACTCAACACTGCCTTCGTTTCGTGGGTTTTCTCATGTCTTTGTTTCTGCTGGTAGGCTTTCTTTTCGCTGTCTCAGTTTGCCTCTCTCCTACTTTTGTAATCCAAAGCACAACATGATGTAAATGTTTGATGGGCGGCTGGCTGAGGCGTATAATTGCTCTGTTTTCCACTTACACAAATGCTACGTCAAGGCATGAGAAAGAAACTAAAGGATAGTAAGAAATGACCATGTGGCAATAATAAAGTGCATGTTTCAAAGAGATGAGTTGACTCTGAGGCTTTGCACATGCCAACAGACTCTCATACAAGGCGCATGATTTCTTCGCGGCGCAAGATCAACCAATGAGACCGCGATTGGCTTCATCCCGTGAGCTGATTGGCTGCGGTGACCCAGCATCTTCCCTTGTTGTATCTCGCCAGTCTCATCCACGTAAATAAACGAACGTGTGTGAAAAGAACGAATGTTACTGCAGCAAACTGAGCAGTTGTGACCGTTTACTCCGTGTATGCATGTATTAAACTGCCCCACTGCTATTTTTAATTACTACCGTATGTTCATGAATGGTAATTTGAGTGCACTTACGTATTTTTTTTATTTCATTTTTTTCCTAAAAAAAATGTTTTATGGGTTTCTGGAACTTATCAATTGAATTTCTATTAATGTCATTGAGGAACCATGATTTGAGATGAGTGTTGTCACTAAACATAACTTTAAAATTAAATGTACACGTTGCTATTGCTATTACTGAAACGATATTCAACATTCAAAAGTTTCAGTGTCATATCCAAAGTTTTCTCAAGTCACTTAATAGTAGTATTATCAGAATACAACAGTAGAAATGTAGCCAGGTTGGGAGTGGGGTGGGGGATTGTCGGTGTTCAACAATTTGGCTTCTTTTTAATTATTTCAGCTTGTTACTAAAAAATACATTTGGATCGGTGGACTTGCTCTCATTTACAAGGTAAACAGATATTGGCTCAATCCGCCGCACATCACATTACTTTATGTCAAGTAAGCTTATAAAACCTTTTACCTTCACCATCACCATCCTCATCTTCCTCCTCTGCTTCTTCTTCAATCTCCTCTCATGACCTGGTTCAGCACCCTTCATTTCTATCTGCTGCCTTGCTGTGCTGAATCAGCCAAGCACAAAGTTAACTATTAGGGATGGCTGCGGTAGCGTGATGACTGTGTGTGTGTGTGTGTATTCCTATGTCTGCAATGTGATTATCTTGGCAGCGATTGGGAAAAACACTTGTGACAAGCATGTTTCACACGTCAATGAAATACGCCAAACATGGCTCATTACGTTCGCACACTGATCATGTTAATTTCTGCCATTATTTCTCTTGAGTGGTGGATTGGAAAAGTAGCACAATTCCAAACAAGTTCAACACAGAGTCATCTTTGAAATGGTCGATTGGGAAGGCGTTTGTTCCCTTGTGGTGTTTAGGTGGTTGGTGGCTTGACGCTTCGCTATAGAAAATACTGTACCATATACTTAAAGTGCTGTCACTCTCAATCTAACGGACCGAGTGAATTGGTCCTCACTCCACTCTTGCCCCTTTTGTGCTCTGCTCTTCTTTGTACTATATATAGAACCTGGAATCTCCCAAACGAAGGATGGATGATCAGAAGAATCACTTTTTAAATCATTTTGCCCAGTAGTCCAAACTTAAACCATTCATAGCCCAAGTTATTCGGAGGCCATTGTCTATATTACAGAGGTGGGCAAACTTTTTGATTGTTCGGCCACAATGGGTTCTAAAATTTGACAGAGGGGCCGGACCAGGAGCAGATGGATGGAGTGTTTTGGTAACCTCACCTCATCAGAGAAAAAAAATACATTTAATTTTAAATGAAAGTGAACAAAAGCATTCCAATAATGTATATGTGTTTGAAAAAACACAGTATTATTCATTTAATTTTTTTCATGTTCGGCGGGGCCGATTAAAACGTTTAACGGGCCGCATGTGGCCCCCGGACCGTAGTTTGCCCAAGCCTGGTCCATAAGGTAGTGGTGGGACTAATCTCACAGTAATTGAGGACTAGTGCTGCATCCAGAAAAGTGGGAAGCCTGGGTTTTCCAGAAAATGCAGATGTTCCTGTCTCATTCCAGCCTTCAATGTGTATTTTCTAGATTAATCGATATACAATATCCACATAACAATTCACAACATTTGAAATGTCTTTCCCAGTTCCCTTCTTGTATTTGTGCAATCAATAGGGAGAGTGTTCTTTTTACATTCTCTGGATACGTGCCACTCACTTCCAAAAAATTATTTTCTGCCTTTCTCACATTTTCAACAATCGGCCATCTTTTTTAGGGAGACGTAGCGTGACCTGTTATTCAACTGGACTGGGACTGGCACTTGAGGGCTTGGCTATGTTTTCCTCGGCATGACCCTACTCTGGCTCTGAGAGGCTCATCAGTCCTCATGCCTGAAGTTAACCAATATAATCAGTGATGGGAGCAACTACCAGACAATGAGGGGCAGAGGAGGGTGGGTCATGGCTTCACCCTTCTTGAGGAAAAAATGGGCAATCTACCTCACAATATTCCTAAACGGTGCACATCAGGGGGGGATTTAGAATTTATACGCAATGCAAAGTTAAAAATGTGTAGGTATACACGGTTTATCTGCATATAACCCAGCTACACCACTTGTTTCTCTGAGAAAAATATAAGAACTATGCCTGTAAAGCTGAGTCAGTTTTGATCGTTTTGTTCAACAGTTGCATTTTACAGGAGAAGATTTATATTCAAGGATCAAAGAAAGCTATTAGAACAGTCTTGGAATGAAAATGTACTTTTGATTTCACACATTTCCATTAATTCCACGATTTTACTCATTATCTATTACAAGCATCGAAATGATTGAACAAACATGACGTTTTGTGGGTGAAGTCATGATTTTGGAGGATTCCGCCGGACGCCGTCATATGTTTCGTTCTTGAAATGCGACACATCTGTCATAACTGTTCTTTCTGCCATAATTCCCGTCTACTGCCCTTTGGAAAGAACGAAAGAATAATTCTCCTCTTGATTGCGTACTGTCACATTGACTGAAAGAAACTGCAGCATCATCCTTATTCTCTAGGCGAGTTCGAATGTGCAGCAATGCAGAAGTGAGGCAGACCTACGCTCTGCACTTCATCCTTATCCGATGGAATGAACGTATACGAACTGCATGGCGAGACTGAAACCACCGGAGCAGAAACTTCAGCCATTGTTTCCGCTACGCTTGAGTAAATAAAGAAGTTAAGTAGAATTTCTAACTTTTCATTTTGTTTTCACAGAAATTACGGCATCATTGAAATGGAACAATTTCATCATGAATTAATTGTTCCATTGCAAATAGCTGCTTGAAAAGACGATGAATCGCTCTCAATTGTTTTGTTAAACTTCATAATAGACACAGTGGGGTTGGGTGTTTGAAAAGACATTCTCTCTGTACCAAAATGCAAAATACAAATATGACTGGCTGCAGTGTGAGTCTGTACCTTATCACTCGGCCAAAATCAACTGTGATTGGCCGTTGTTCCATATAACTTTGCCTACACCTGAGTGTATGTTTTTGTTTGTGACAAGCATGCATGTGCAGCATGCTTTCAATGATTGGTTCAGCATGCACTTCCTGTCTCCTTGACTCATTGTCACCGTGGCCCTTTGGGGAACCACCACCCACACACTCTTATGCTTAGTGAGATGCAGTGTGTGAGCGTTTGTGCATGTTCATGTGTGATGAAGTGAGTAAAATTGAATTTGAAGTCTCTGCTATGTGTGTTTGCGAGAGATTTTTTTTACAAATTTTTTGGGGAACAATCTCGATGTGTGACAAGCATAACAAGTCAGCGTTGGCTCAGTGATTCTGTAACATTTGGCAGCTCTGCGTTTTGCCACATAAACATTTGCAGTTTTCTGTTTCAATGTGTTCGCTTGAGGGGCAAAATACAATTTTTTTTTATGTTACAAACGGCGAGGCGAAAACAGTTATTTCAAGTATTGATTCTGTCTGGAAAAGAAACGGTTTAAAATTGCTATTGTACATAGCTGTGCTTGTGTGTTTTGTAAATGCGAGTCGTGTGTCACACAGTAGCAAGTGGCTGGCGTTTATCCATGCTGGGATGTTGGCACTCAATTATTGGCATCACTTTCTTATCCAGATTTTTCCTACCAGTTGGTGTGCTGTAGCAGCTCATGGCTCTTATCACTTTTAAAAGTTTTCTCCTTCAAAGAAAGGTGCTTGTGTTCTGGGAAACTCTGTTTAAAGTAATTTTCATGTTTCAACCTACCAATACATTTTGGAAGCGAAAAGGCTGCTGCTAAGAAGAAATATGACAGCTTAAAGAGTTTTAACGTACAAAAATGATGTCTCTCAGAAGTTAAAATGAAGTCTAACCCACATCTGCATTCTTTCATGTGAAGGTGAATGTGTTTTTTATTAATCTGTGTTTTTTCCCCAATCTCTTCCCATTTTCCATCAAGTTAATCTTACAATTAAATCTGAGTTTGTCGTCGCTCCATTTTCCACTCGTTAAACTTTCCTTCCAGCGGTGCTTGTTTATTTAATGTCAAAGTGATTTACACTAACTGTTGGATAACATTTGTCCAAATTAGAACACACACTGTACGGTTCCCATAAATGTTTTAGCATGACCACACAAGGACATTATTTGTCTACATTTCCTTGGTGCTCTCACGATCTTTAGAATTACAACTGCTGTGCACAGGAAACCAAGTTAATTGTAGTCTGCATCTACTGTAATGTTATTATGTACACACTAATCTTATGGAGACATTTCAGATACAATTTCATTCATATAACTGATGAATGCATTTAGCCACTAAAATAATCTATTATGGAAGTTACTATCCACATGTATATTAATGTAGCTTTGTATTCTATTTTCAGAGAATGATGATCACACTTGCTACACTACACGTTTACTCCAATATGCAGTATTAACATGTCAATATTTATCATTGCTATTTGCTTTTGTATGAAGGTGACACATATGCCGCTCATATGTACTGGCATCACATATTTCCGCCACTGCTGCAACGTACCACATCCCAAAATAATTTCTCCCAGCTTCACTGAATTTTTCTTTATTATTATTATTTTTTTTTAATAGTTCAATGTTCCTTGTTTTCCTACTTTCTAAATGTCTGATGATGTTTTATCCGTTGAGAGTTTGTATTCAAAACAAGCTCTCTGTTACAGGCCAGTTCTTTGTGCTCTGTTTGGAAGCCTTCAAGTGTGTAAATGACAACGTCACTGTGCATTTACATCAGGACAGACCATGCGCAGACAGAGCACAGCCTCACAACATTTCGAATTTGGCCTGTTTATTCCAATTGAGGTGTTAATTATTTTTTTTATATTTAATTAAGTTTTCGATCATAACCTGATTCTAATCGGAATCCATGTCTCCATTTAAACCCGGCTTGACTGGATGGACAGCTACAGATCGTTCCTATTTAACCTCGCAAAAAAAACAAACAAAAAAAAAACAAGCCACCGGATGAACGTGCTAAGTGTAACAAAACATTGATAAAACATAATGTCTTGAAAGAGCTGTGATCGTCATGGTGTGTGACGTTTTAATAGGAAAGGATTTCTTATTTGTCAGTTTTACTTAACCTTGAGTAACACACTAAGGCTGTATGATTTACACTGTGTATTCTGCTCTTGGTCCGCCAAGAAAAATCCCGCAAATCCCTAAATCTGTCATTCGTGTTGGCAACAAATCAGTGGATTAGACAAAAAAAGAGCAATGAAGGTTACTTGCTATGTGCCGAGCTGTCCGCATTATTGCTATTCTGGTTCACATCCTCTAGTGTCCTTGTCTTTGATTATAAGAATCATGCTGAGCTCTGATGAATCTGCACCCCTCACAAGTTTCAATTATAGTGTTGTAGTTCGGGGGTTTCCCAGTTTTTTCCTTGAGGGCCAGATACAGAAACAGCTAAATGTAGCCCTAAAAATAAATTCGTCCATACATTGGCAGCTTCATAGCCTCGTGTCTCTACATTATAACGTAATGTTACATATCATTTGCGAAGAAAGAGGTCACACTGATACATTTTTAAAAAGTTATGTACCTAAAACCATGGTATTGTCTCCCCCCCCAAACAATGCAGAATGCAACTAGTTTCACATTAGCATCCCACAATTTTTTCCACTGCAGAGATGGCTGTATTTATAGCAATTGTTCCCTATGCTAATTAGACTCAACTCAAGATGATTGTTTTTGCGTACAGTAACGCAGATAGACCTCCACATATGAACCCCAATCGCAAATATTCAGTCAGTATGAGGGCAGTTTCAGATGTGGTCAGATGTGACTAGACTTTGAGTCAATCTATAGACGTCTTCAACTTGTCAGTAAAAATGTATAAATAAACTACGTTAACTTATGGTGTGCCCTACCTCTCGCCCAAAGGCAGCTGGGAGAGGTTTCACTACACCCAAACTTTAAGGAAAAAGATGGATGGGCTTGGCTATTAAAGGCATTGAGATCTTGATTGACGCTTTAGTGAAAGCCTCAATTGTACGAACGGTTATTAGTTTCGACGCAGCCGGCAGGTCATGAGCTTTACATATAGAATGTCGCTTCGCCAATGATTTAGACCTTTTTGGCGCATGTACAAGTGCTTGTCGTGTCTCGGTTGTTTGGGATTGGTCAATCTTTTTTCTCCTTTTCCGTCTACCCATAGCTCACGATGTGACTCCCCCTCTTCGCTCTTTTCTTATCAACATGGCAGTCTTTTCTTTCACGCCACTCTTTTATTCCTCTGCTTCTCATTTGTCATATGACAAATGGAGCCTGCTCCACTGATTCAATTGAAGCATCGACGTCTATTTTACCCTCAGATGCATCCATTATTCAATCGCATTTGTAAAGCTTATTCTAATTGCTGGCACATTCCTACAGGGCACAAAAAGAAATCTCCAATAACGTGAATGAACTTTCTCCCACCCAAACTTATTTCAATATCAGTGGCGGACAACATGTGGTAATATCTCAGAGGGCCTGTAGTGTCTAATAAATGTAAATGGTCTTTCAGTACCTAAAAATGTGGTTTTGAATTTAAAGTAAAATTTCAAGTTATATAATGCAAGCAGATTGAAGGGCATTTTTTTTCCACTCTCAGGCAGATTAACTGCTCCTACGTTTGTAGCTAAGAAGATAAGGTTCCTCTCCTATTTGCTTCCAATCAATCTCACCAACAGAATGATACCTCCTCTTTACATCGCCTTCTGTCTTCAAGTTATCACTGGACTACATTTCCTCAACCCTTTAATCGACTTGATGTCGCTCACTCTGCCTAATAACAGTTATCTTAATTGAAATCATTGCCGAGCTATAGAATTGATTGTGGCCAGGAGGGACTGGGTGGTGGGAGCTTTTGATTTTCGAGTTCCTCTATCAACTGTTGTTGTACAGTACTTGTCTCTGTCACAGTGCCTGAACAAAAATTCACATTTCCCAAATGAAGCCTCCAGCCTCCTTTTAATCTTTTATACACTTGGTTTGCTCTCCATTTTTTTGTACGTATTTGGCTTGTGCGTACAGGGACAGACTGGCAGGAAAGATGGGATGGAGGCAGAGAGGCGGTTATTCACTTACACTCTGAGTCATCGCAGCTGCTACAATTCCAGGGAACCTACAGTCAGGGCTTTGCTTGGATGACAATTAATCGCCCCAAATTATATACCTGCTATAAAGCTTCTTATCAAAATGTAATAATAAGAATCATCCTTTGCTGTAAGCAACACATCAAGTCCTATTTGTTGTGTCTCAGAGTGTAAGATCAAATCATGTGTAAAATAGATCAAATAAATTCCTTTATTTATATTTTTATTCCACTTTGCACCGAAAATGTTGGAGTGTGTGCTCTGCATTCACGTATGTCACGTATCCGGTGTGATTCAGGGACTTTTTTTTTGTGTGTAATCCTGCTCATGATTAGCCAATATTTTTGGTTACTGAAAATGTGACTAAAACAAGAAGGCTAGACTTTTTTTCGTGAAAGTTATCTACGGGATGGCCTGATGGTTAATTAATATGATATGGAAAAAAATATAACAGTGCGCTATACATATAATTGTATTGATTTGACATTCTGTACCATTGTTGAGAATCCACAATGTTGATGACAACTTCCATCTGTGGTAATTTGGTGGAATCATTCGTCACATGGATGACAGGTCAAATAGATGAACCTGTCTTAGTCAGTGAGGACATTCAGACTTGTGTGCTGGACACTGCAGACTGAGCAAATGATTCTGCAAGCTGCTCGCGTCCTGACAGCAAGCCGCAGGCATGTCCGAGCCAGATAATTGGCGATAAAGTGACATCTTTCAGGCGAGCTGGAGGGGATCTAAAGAGGTCTTGCCATCTGAATACTGCACTTCGTGTGGAGGAGAGCATTGCTAATCTGGTTGTTACAGAAAAGCTCTCTTGATGTGTGTAAATTGTACTCTCAATTTGCTGGCGAGGGATGAATGATGGGAAAATTTGAAAAACTGAAAAGTGACTATTTTGGAACGCGCAAGGTTTGCGCCTGACGCTAGCCATAAAAGAGATGCTTTATTATTCTTATCAACTGATTGTGTGTTGCAATACATAAATTAGAGACTTTCAAGGAGTTACTTCTGTACCAGATGTGATTGTGTCCCATGTTGACTACAGAGTGGTAGATTGACTGGGCTGTTGCAATAAGATGAATGTATGAGGGAGGTTCAATATTAAACTGTATTTGCAGGCTACTTTCCCTGTAATAGTCACACAGAGGCACACCCACACCCCCTTTATCTCCATCATTTCTCATTCTCTTGTGCCATGTAAGTGTCCAGTCATTCGGGAGTGATGGGGTGAAGGTGAGTGGAATGACTGTCTCTGTGTGTGACAGTCGTGAAATGCCATTGGTGAAAGCTGCTCTTGTTTGAGTCTGTCAACGGAGACAGCTGTCACTCGGTCACTATGGTAACAGCTTGAACCATGTCGTCGAGGGTTTGTGTGCCTGTGTCTGTAGATAGCTGTTTTGGGCAAGTTACTTCCAAAATGTAATATATTACATATGAATTAGTTGCTTTTGAAAGTAATGAATTTCTATTTGGGTTGTTCAATTAATTGAAATTCAATTACAATTACGATTATTACACTAAACGGTTACAAAATTTGCATAATTGTAAAAATAATAATAATATATACCGTATATATTATTACATGTAAAAAATTGTTAAAATAGTACTGATTTTTCAATGTTTAATACTAAAGAGTCGACTTGAGTTCAAAATTTAGGCGGAAAATTGAAATTGTTTATTTCGGTGTTACAACAGTTCTATTGAAGTGTATTGCAAGTAAACTCCAATGCACCATTTGTGCAAGGAAACTATACTTGAATTTATGCATTTGCACATTTTTTTTTCATTTTACGATACATAAAATAAATTTGATTTGTCTTTATATTGTTTCCATTTACATTTTTTTGTTTTGTATCAAAAAATAAATAATCCTTGATTTCAATTATTAAAATAATAGTGATTACAATTTTTTTCACAATCAAGCAATATGATCATCAAAATGGAGTAACAAATTACTTATTACTTTTATTACTTTTCTATTGCCACTCATGCTTTTTTGCATCCACCACCGCTTGCAACCAATTCATAAAGCTGTCAGTGTTACGCTGCGAGTCGGCGTAGATTTCGAATAAAGTCCTCCTCGATGAACCCTGGAGGTGGTCTTCTTGAACAGTGCGTATCGTGTAGCGGCATGTGTTTTTAGTTGGGGCTGCTCCAGGAGCGTCAATGTTGTGCCGACAAAAAGTTCCAGCAAGGTGGCCAACTCCACAGCCGAGTGTGGAACGTTCCATTGAGTGGCGTATGCGTAGCCTGGTTCTGTCACGTTCCACAGAATAAAACAGCGTGTTGTACTTACTTCGTCTACAGTCGAAAAAAAAATCCTGATACAAATAAATGTGCATGTCTACTCATTTCCACTTCAGTCTCTGTAAATATGCTGGTGTTATTATGCCGTGGGCTCTCACCGTGATCAGCAAAAAAGCAGTGAGCTGCGTCCTAAAAGCATTATCTATGTACCTCTGCTCACTCCCACGTTTCCTCATTGTCATATAATTTAGCCACAGAGAGGCTAATCCTTTTCACCGTTTTTGGATGTTAGAAGCAATGCCAGTTCAGTGATTTCCAATGGAGAATTTGTAATCGGTCCCTTTAGTGACTCGTACAGTACCATGGAGAGAACGTAGGGGGGCGTGGCCATATAACTCATTAAAAGTAGCCGTTTTTTCAAATTGTCACTTATTTCCTAATTTCTCCTAAATGAATAGATAAAAAAGATGATAACTAATTTCAGTTTCCTAATAAAAAAATCTAAACTCTTGGATCTTTAAATAGCATTTTATCTTTTAGCAGTTAGAAATTCAACCGCTATCTTTGTCTAAGTCATAGCAGGCATGCCCTACAAACGGAATGACGGAATGAGGTGTTGTCCACTTCCCAATATGGCCTCCTGCTGTCGGAGAGTGTTCATCAGACGTGTGTGTGTGCGTGTCTAGAAGTGCCCCTAGCATGTTTAATGTTGACCTACGGCACCAGACAAGCCCCATGGTGGCCGTACGCCATTCCGCCTGCAGGCAGCCTTCACACGGCATTCACTTGCCGTCCTGCCAACTCTTGCCATCTGCCAGCATCTTTGCACTGCTTCTTGAAAGGACTCCAGACGCATTGCAAAAACAACAGACCCCTCTGGAACACAGAGTACACACATAATGACTCACACACTATCACACACATTCCTCACAGAGTCTCTTCTCACACCTCTTCTTGCTCATGAGCATGCAGTGACTGTTTAGGCTGATGAAGACGCGGGTGCTAAATGCCAGTGACTCTCTGCAGCCTTAATTGGAATGACGATGCTCCGTGATGACAAAGACAGCAATTATTCCAAGGTCAGCAAACAGGGTTGTGGTAGTGAAGATGATGATGCCAGCCTCAATTAGGTTATAGCATTATGGTGTTTTGCCACAGTTGAAAGCTGTCAAATCAGATTCTCCTCTCACGAAATTCAGATTCATCTTGTGAATCAGTATAGCATATCATATGCCAAATGAGGGCAGATGCTAATCACTTTAAAAACTGAAGTGAAGCAAATTTAGTGAAGCATCTGATGTAACGAAACACAAAGACCTCCACTGAGCGCGTGTGAATCGCTGCAGCTCTCAGGGTACATCATTGAGACTGAGAAATCAATTCAGTTTCACAAGGGAGACACAAACGCAACACACTTTTAATTAAAGCCTTGTTTACTGATGTCATTTTTAGCACCTAAATACGTCCCAGATGGGCTCTCTGCTTCTCTGATCGGGTCTGTCATTTTGCGTGCCATCTTAAAGCACTTTAACAAGCAGATCCTGCATTTGGCGCAGGAGCAGATTAAATAGTTTAATATCAATTTGCCTCCGGCTTGTGAGCTTAATGAAGAAATGTTTTTGCTCCAACATGGGGAACATATGTGACAGAATCTGCTAAGCGGTGAAGATGGCAAACATCAAGATGACGGTGATTGTGGTAGTATAGCCCTTATTTTTTTATCCATTTTATTTATTTAATGTGGGCGATCAAGGTCTTCTCTAGCGTGCACTATTTGTCCGAGGCCTTCAGATACAATCTGATCTGTCTCTCAAGGCGGCTTTCAGAATTGATAGACAGTTGCGATAGCCAATCAGATGATGAGTTGACAACAATAAGGCCTTCTTGCTGTGCTAACATTGAAGGTGACGAACGTGTCTTGTGATTGGGTACTCACTCGTGAAGGGGCAGTGCTATGCGGAATCAACACACCTAGTCATAACTGGCACCGTTCGAAAAACTATATAAACTATATTCTTGCTTTTTTAAACCCCAATGACTATAGGAGGGGAAAAGTGTGGATTTAATACAGATACACTTGCATTTTCTGGATGGACCTTTCAAGGGAATCTTATGTCGTCCAACACCCAGTAGTGTGTAAGTGTGTGTCTATTATTTATCCAGCCGTGGTATCATAAATGATCATATTAAGAGGTTTATTGATTCAAGTCAGGCTAAGTAGGACTTCACTGAAGGCCTAGGTGTCAAATGCACGGCCCGCCACTGTATTAAAGCAACAGTAAGGGATACCGGTTGCTTTGATATTTTTCCTTGCCAGGCTGCCTCTGTGGTTTTGCACGGACAACTAACAGACAAACTGTTTGATCAATAGCGGCTCATTTTTCCATGCAGCAAGCAATATATGGCTATCTCACAGCATGTAGTGACTGTGTCATGGTGCGTGTGTTGTTTTTGGTTTAGTATTTAGTTTCATGCTTTTCCGTGTGCGTCTCTCGGTTAGCTTACGGTGTCCACCTGTGGTTGTCGTTCCACTCCCTAGTGTTAGCCAATAATCTCCCTCCACCCCTTTGTGTCTTGTCCCGGTCTTCTTCATTGTCTTGTCAATTTCTTTGTATTTAGTTCCCTGGTTCCTTTCAGTCCTTGTCTGGTCATTGTCTACTGTCACATGTCTGTTGTCCGTCCCCATCAGCGGGTTTCAGTTTTCATAGTCAGAGTCACAGTCAGGTCTAGTGATGATGAGATGAAGCCTCATGAGGAACTATTTCAAGTGGTTCGGCTGGTGGTTCATTTTTTGATACTTCATGCACACACGAAACCACCTACTGGCCTTGGAAACAATTACAGACAGATGTGTCTTCAATGTGATCCAGTCCAACAACTGTTTTGACTACTCTTGGAAATACAATCACATGCAATACAGTACAGCTGTATTTATATAGCGCATTTCACTACAGCTGGAGCTGTAACAAAGCACTTTCCATATGGTGTAATAAATTAATTTTATTTCTATCAATCGATAGATTGATAGATATATCCATCCATCCATTATCTGATCCGCTTCACCTTATGCGGGTTGTGGGGTGCTGGAGGCTATTCCAGCTGTCTTTGGGCAGTAGAACTGGGCTGGTTTGTTATTTTGTTATTTTTCAGTAATCGTCCAACCATAGCACAGAGAGAACATGCAAATTACACACATTAAGGCCGTAGCCTACTCCCAAACTCAGAACTATGAGTCAGATGTGCTAAACTGTCTCCACCGTAAGAAGCATTAACCAGGGGCTATGTTATCGCTTTGACTTCATATCACCCAGTGAATGGAACACTTGCTCGGTCACAGTTGCTCTTTGTGAAATGCATTGTGCTGCATTATGCCCAAAAAAAGCCCGAGGATTAATTTCTATCCACTGCATTGTAGCCTTTTGGAAGCAGCAAGAACACATAAATTCTCACTCATTATGCTGTGAAATTTTTTACTGCTACTGTGGTTGTACCGTGGCAAAAACATAAGCGCTCAAAGTTGAAAAGGGGACACATAGAGTTTTTTCAGAGTTATATTTATTGTGGAAACATTATTAATTAATGTGTCCACAATGTGTTCATTTGTGGCCATTCAATACAAATTCATACCTCCCTTCTGGACAAGTGGGTAAGCAAATCCTGAGCTCCTTTTATGGAAATGATAAGGTAGAGGTAGAGACCAGGATTAAAGACAATAGACACAGATACAGTTGTGAGATTTCATTTTCTTTTAGGCTGGTGATTCTGGAAAAAAATCTAGCATTGGAGGCTATTGACAAGAACTAACTACTAAAAGACACTTGCTTTTAAAGTCAACCCCAAAATGTTTTTTACGAGAATTATTTTCTATGCAGAACCACTAGTCGAAACATGCACCTTCTGATTAATATTGTGTTTGTGGAACATGAGTTAAGCAGTAAAATCCACCCTTTTTTTATCCAACTCAGGGGGCGGCCATTTTATCACTTCTGTCGACTGAAAATGGCATCACAGTTGCTCAGGGCTCAGATCCCAACCAATCATGGCACAGCAAACAGGTGAGCTGTCATTGGTCGTTACCTGAGCCCTGAGCAACTGTGATGTCATTTTCAGTCGACAGAATTTTGCCGTTGACTTCCCCTTTAAGGACACCAGGCACTGAAGTCTGTGTCCGTCCTGTATGATTTCATGTGTGGGGCTTTGTAGGTGTTCGTTGATCTAGTCACCTTTTTCTTTTCTTTTCAATGAAACACACTAGGCGGCCCAGTGGCCAACTGGTTAGCATGATCTCTTCACATTGCAGAGGTCGTGGGACCTTCCTGTGTGGAGTTTGCATGGTCTCTTCGTGGCTGCGTGTTTTTTTTTTTTTGGGGGGTACTCTGGTTTCCTCCCACATTTCAAAGACGTGCATGGTATGTTGAATGAACATTCTAAATTGCCCCTCGGTTTGAGTGTGAGCGCGGATGGTTGTTCGTCTATGTGTGTCCTTCGATTGGCTGGCAACGAGTTTACCCCACCTACTGCCCCAAGACAGCTGGGCTAGACTCCAGCACCCTTGATCATGGATGGATGGATGGATGAAACGCACTATTAAGAAAATCTTGTTGTGAGACACCTTCACATCGCATTGCTTCTCATCCCTCAATCACTTTGGGCTCATATTTGATTCTACAGAGTAAAGTCAGACATTTGACATTTAAGCACATTCAATAGTACAATAATAAAACTAGTCTCAACAATATAACACTCTTGATCTCAACTGATTCTACCTAACCTTCCCCATAAAGGGCAACATGCATTTAGAGACATGCTTTCACACTCAAGCACATGAACAAGAAAGCACTTTGGTCATCAAGGGGAAATGAGGCAGGTTCAAGAGCACCCAAAGCCCTTCAACCTCCGCATGTCACTGATTGCTGTTGTTAGAGCTAATAGTATCAAGTTTCAAAGCTGTATTAATACAGTATATGGATAATCATCGTCATGGTAGCTTTCAATAATTGTTGGTGGTTAACTCTTGGTAGAGTTTACACGCTCATCATTTTACCAGAATGTGAACAAGCCTGCAGATGGAGCACAAAATGCTTTTCACCTCAACTCTGGGGCATTTGAATGCAGACATATTATCATGCCACCCTATCAGTCTAGTCTTGTTAGGCAGCAGCTGCTGCGGCCGCTATGACTGATCATTTATCAGTGCCTGTGCTGTGAAGTGAATGTTGGCAGGACCAGTGGTGGCTCGGCTCCGCGGCTGCTCTGCAGTGAGTGACTCAGCTGCATGAAGACTGGCTCCTCCCTCTGTTTGTTTTGTTTTGTTTTCTCTCTTTTTAATATGCTTATTTTAGACCCTTGTTTAGTACATTTTCCTTGGATCTGGGGTTTGGTTTCCCCCCTTCCCTATATGAGGTTTCTCTCAATTCCTTGTCCTTTTTCATTTTGCTTTATCACAACCTGCCTTTCCTTTTGTGCATCCACTCTCACCTCTCTGTGCTGTTGTAGTGTACGTCAAGGCTGATGCAGACAGTGTTTTGTCACTAATCTATAGGGATGCTATTGCACAGCCGTTTTGGAGTTGGGCATCACAAAAGGACTGAAAAAGTCTTGTAATGCTTACATAAATCCACTACACCTCTGAGCTCAATTTCTCTTTTACGGCAGAGACCCTTTTGTCAGGAACACACAAGCAACCCTGTTCAAAGGGTGCAAGGCGTTTTCTTAGGAGAAGATGACAGTGCTATTTTTGTCTGCACCAGAAAAAGATAATTCCTTGGAGCTAAAGATCCAATCTTGTTTTTCTTTTTTTGTTTTTTTTTACGATAAAGCCCATCAGGAACATCTGAGTTGCATTGACTAAATGTACCGATGAGTCAATTTTAATAGTTGCACGAATTTACTTGTGGCTTATGTCTATGTTGAATTTTCCCTAACTGGCTTCTAAATTGATATATTTCCTCCTTGCTCAAAAGAAAAACTTAATTACCGTATTGCCCTTTATGTTTGATGTACAGCATTTTGTTCCAGCTGTGGTTTTTGTGAAAGTGCTATTTAAATAAAGTTGAGTTGAGATGAATAAAACAATGGAAAATAAGAGTTCCGGGATAAGGTGAGACGTCTGAAGAAATAATTGAGTGACAGGCTGAGGTCGTGAAGCGAGGTGACAAGAATCCTGAATGAGAGTGAAGAAACGGAAAGAAGAGAGCAGAAGAGAGTGTGTTGATTTTCAAATGACGTACATTCCTTGTGGCCTCTCACATGCAGTGCTGATGTCATATGCATTATATGTCTCCCTTTGAATCTATCTAAGGCCTTTTGTTCGATGAAGACCCCTTCCGTTTGTCCGTGTTTGTTTTCGTATGCGTGTGTGTTGATGGAGAGAGGCTTCCGAGTGCATGAGAAAGGTTGGAATCTGATTCCTGTGCTCGGGTTGCAAACAGTGTTCTGTGTGTGTCCAAGGGCACACATTGTTGTAGCCATGGGGCCAAGCTGCACAAAGAACACTTAGAAAGGGAGAAGTGCCCCCTGTATGCACACAGGAAGTATACCTAAACACACAATGATCTACTTTGACGTCACTGCGCTACTCTAATCATGTAACTGGATAACCTGGGATCTCCAGGAGAGCCTGGCCTGGAGGTTGCCTTGGCCTCTATCTTCCACTGGCATCAAACGCAGACTCCATAGCAGGCTGACATGACAAGAGTAACATTAACTCATTCATTGCCATTGACGAGTATCGAAGACAAAAGGTCCATTCATTTGACTTGGGCTGAGAGTCAATGAGTTAAAAAAAGGTTATTGCGCTATCAATTTGTGTGTGTATCAATGTTCATGCCTTCATAGTGAGACGATACTCCCAATGAGATTTTATTAGATAAATTACTGAAATAAAATGTTCATCTTATTTATTTCATAGCTTGACCTTGCACAAATTGTGAAATTGTATGCTGCATTTGACAGCTTGGAAATAGGGCGCAGCCCACTAGGAGGCCTTAAACCATCGGGAGTATATGTGTTAAATAAGAAATTACAGATGAATCTATGCAGTTTCTAGTCATTTCGTATTCCTCAGTGCCAGACATTTTGTGAATACCTTGGAGTGATACTCAAAGACGTCAATCCTTGTTGCAGGTCTGAAGCAACACAAAATATGCCAACTCAGAGTATTCGTTTCAGTGAAGACTGAAACTAACTCAATAAATTCAGGAAGGAAACAAGTGTGGTGAAAGGGTGATTGAGGATAAAACGTAAAAGAAAATAATGAAGAATGGCTGACATCTTACATGCAGCCAAGCAAATGAAATCATTAGCGGAAGAATGGAGATGCAAATGAGATAGAGGAAGTCATTTGAAGCAAACCAACTGTTTTTTTTTTGTGTCACACTGATGTATACACACATTGTCAGAACACGCATGCCCTTGAGCACAAACACACACAACCCACATTTAATCTCTTAACATGAGTATGAAACAACATTGTGATAATTACATGGTACATTATTGTGCTGGTGTCACTGGAGGCCTTTGTTGCAGTTGTGACATACTTGAGTGTGTGCTTATGCTACAAAGACAGCATGCATCACATCACGATTCCTTACATTTATTGTAAGATATCAATAGAGACCATTTGAAATTCATCAGAAGACATTTCCCTAAATTTTTATCAATATTGCCACCTTGAGCACATAAATTGAAGTAAGATTATGTATTTCAGCCCGTTTGATGACTTCTGCATGTATGCCACTGAAAGCAAGTCGTCACATTTGTTTTGAGAGGCAAATGGTGTATAGATTTGTTGTTGGAGCTCTCTGCGTCGAGAGCTCTCTTCCCCTGCAAGGGAACATTCAAAGTCGGTGAAAGTGAACACGGTGTGTGATCAATGCCGCTTCCTGTGAGGAACCATGAAGATGTAGCGTCCACGGGTCGATGACCACGCTGCTGGTGGGCTGTGACGTGTATCTGAGGAGTGACACTTTGTCTTTGTTCATGCAGTGTTTGACCTCACACTGACACTTCTTTATGTTTGTCAGCAATCAAACCAAACGTGTATTTCACTTCCGTTGTTGTTTTGATCACGATCGTTGTTCAAGTTAACTCAATGTGACAATGAGTTTCATTACAAAAGTTGGAGCAGAAATAGTATGCTGTATTTAGCAACATGTGTAAACTGCAAACTACGAGTATGATACCACACTAATAATAAATGATTACCTTGGAGACAGTGTAGTTCTTGTCGATTGAACCACATTTCAACGTAGGCAAAGCAGATGTTAGAATAAAAACACATTTTGGGTGTAAAATTAGTCATTCATATTGGAAAAAAATCTCATCGAAATTGAGAACTGAAAGTCAAAAATCGAATCGAATCAGGGCTTGAAAGAATTGCTACATCCCTATAGACCACAGGTGTCAAACTCAAGAACCGGGGGCCAGATCTGGCCCGACACATCATTTTATGTGGCCCGTGAAGGCAAATCATTCATGACTTTATGTTTCTGGCTAAAATACCAAAATTGCAAATGTTTGTATAATTTTAAAATATTGCAAGCATTTTTTTCTTCATTACCAATCACACTTTCAAAAGAATTAAATAGTAGGTAAACAAACAATATTTTCCTGGATTCTCATTTTTAAAAAAAATCAGCTTGTTGTGTGTATGTAATAATATGATGATAATGCTGATTTATGTGGGTTCACTGTCATAATGGCCCACCGAGCGAAA
The DNA here is from genome assembly GCF_059441095.1 of Idiotropiscis lumnitzeri. Taxonomy (NCBI): domain Eukaryota; kingdom Metazoa; phylum Chordata; class Actinopteri; order Syngnathiformes; family Syngnathidae; genus Idiotropiscis; species Idiotropiscis lumnitzeri. The sequence continues at coordinate 5,091,283 of NC_142403.1, read as the reverse complement.
CCAAAACTGAGAAAAATGAGTTTGACACCCCTGCTATAGAGAGTACATCAAATAAACTTGGCTTAGACCTGATATTGTTATTTAGATGATGTAACAGACTGTTGAGTTTGCGACTTCTTTATTCTACAAGTTAGCCTGGGTGCGCTTGTTTTGTTGACAAACGTAAAAAAAATTCTTTGGTTACGCGAGGCTGGACGATCAGAGATCAGCTTTGAAATGTGACCTGTACGCGGTTCACCAAACCTGAGCTGAGGCCAGTACAAGAACCAGAAAGAGTGTCAATTTCAGAGGGACAGGCAGAGACGTACAACACAACGCAAGAAGCTGTTGGGCGTTTAAAGGACAAGTGGAATGGGAAAGATTCTCTGACCAATACCGGACTGTGTGATTGTACATATGAGTAGGCATTCTTTTTAAAATTTTGTGAACGCTGGCAGATCTCTCTAGAACTGAAAGATGATTGTTTCAGAATTATCCAAACATTTTTGTATCGTGCTTTTTAAAACCCTCCTGCACTCCCTTTTTTTAAATCTTTTTTTTTTTTTATCAAACTCAAAACAAGTTGCACCATGAGGAGCCTTGAGATTATCCGCCTGCCTTCATGAGATTACCTTGTGATGGTCAACCGTGCGACTCCAGGCTGCATCGCCTGTCTGGCTGTGCCACTTCTGAACAAGATCTGCTCATTAATACTGCCTTTTCACATTCAAAAGTGATAAATCAAATCTAGTAAGTCATTGAGTCCGGACTTGCAGGGAGCAATACACAAACAAGGAACAAAGTACGTTTTTGATTCCAAGGCCGATGAAGACTATGACGATGGCATCATCTAGTCTGGAACTTCCTGTCAGTCCTTTCTGCTTCCGACGCCACTCCTGGATTGGGTATGTGAAGCTAAACAAGATGTGGAGTCGCCATCCTGGTGATTGTTATTCCTGTTAAAATGTTGACTATTATAAAGTACATATGAGTGGCAATATGTAGTTGGCTAACGTTGTCATCCTTGGAGTAAACCTTTTGTTGTTTTTCTTTCATAAATATGATACCAGCAATGAAATTCTCTTTGAGTCTTTGTAGACATGAGTTAATTACACAAATTATAATCATTATCATCTTAAAAGTATTTTTATAGTATTTTTATTCATCAAGGGGAGGTCTTGCAGCTTACCTTCCAATGTCATGCATAGACTCCAGCAAATCTATTTCTGTTTCTGTCATGTCAAACAAAGTGTACCCGGGCGTGCTGCACTCCGACTGCCCTGATAATACAAATGAGGTTGGCCGGGAAAAGGCACGTCCCATCCCACAATGGCGCACATTGGTGCCAATGGAGCGTTGTGCCCAATTCTACCTGTGCGAAGTCCAACGGCGCATTGTTCACAAAAATAGGGCCCGTTTGTGTGAATTAAGATGGAAGCAATGACATTAATTCCATTGAGTGCTTTGCTACTAATTTTCTTCAGGGGTTTCAAAATCAAGAATAAAATGTTTTACCCATTTGCTATGGTTGATTTACGATTTTTTTCTGCTTTACATTCATTTCCATCTAATTTTTTTACTTTCGTATTTAGTTTTGGTGCTGGCATTCACGCGCAATTTTCAAAGCTCATTGTAATTTTTTTGTAGTAGAGAAATCAAGAGCTTTTTATCCGTTAAATTGTTCAGATCTGGCTCTCATTTATTGTACTTGATCGACAAACCCATTCATTGCTTTGGAACGCTTATTGCATCGCGCTCTTACTCATTCTATGGCGTGGTGGATGACTCGTTAGCAAGATTGCCTCACAGTGCAGAAGTGCAGGGTTCGATTCTGGCTCCGGCGTTTCTGTGTGGAGTTTTTATGTTCTCACCGTCCCTGTGTGGTTGGTTGATGGAAAAAAAAAAACTCTAAATTGCCCCTAAGTGTAATTGTGAGCGCAGGTGGTTGTTTGTCTATGTGTGCTCTGCCATTGGCTGGCTGTACCCCGCCTACTGCTGGGATAGGCTCCTGCACCCCCGTGACCCTAGTGCGGAGAAGCGGCTCAGATAATGGATGGATGGATGATTCTATGCCCTGAGTAGTGTTTATGTTCCTTGTAGAAATGTGCTGTTTGGTGGTTGAATGAGAGAGAACTAGGCCCTTGAGGGCAATGTTCACTGATGTGCACTAGCATCTTGCATCATGTCAGAATCAATACATTTAAATCTCACCAGTCGACTCAAATGACGACTGCGTAGATCACGTTTTTCGAAGCCATAAAACGGTTTCCCGTCCAAATGATAGAACACATCACTAACTTTTGAAAGCTGAAGCACCACAAACATAAATATCTTTTCACAACCATCCCTGCTTTATTTCAGATTGAAATTTTTGGACGGATTTGTGCTTAACGGTGATGTTAATGTCTGAGTGAGGTCATACGCAGCAAAGTATGTCGAATGCATTCTGAGATGATGAACAGATACTTACAAGCCACATATAGGCATTTTCTCTTCTTTTTGTTTTATAACAGTGAGTAAAAAAGGTCAAATTTCTGATTCTTACAAACTCACAGGGTTTCAAAAGCAGCCAATGTAGTCCCCTACTCCAAGTATTGGTAGAGCGATGTCAATTCCTGAAAACATTTGGGTTTAACATCAAAATATTAATATAAGACAAGAGATTTTATTTGCAGATAGTTACTTCATTGTAACTTGTACTCAACTTACACAACAAATAATACATTATTTGGAATGAAACACCACATTTTTAGTCATTTAAAAATAATATAAATATATATATATATATATATATTTATATATGTATATATATATATATATATATATATATATATATATAGATATAGATATATGTGTGTGTGTATCTATATAAATCCATTGAAAGTTCTGTCTGGTCGTCACAGCATGATTGAGTTTGACGTCAAATATAATAGAGTGTGTTGTGATGCTGAAAGGAGCAGCACTCCACCAGCTCAGATTAGATAAAGAACCCATTTTTCAGAGAGCGCAATTACGTGTATTGAGATTGTCGGAGGATTTATCATCACTTTTTCCTTCCTAGTCTTTTCAGCATGCTTTTTTTTCTGCCTCATTTCTCCCAGTTCTACTTGTTTTCTGTCTCGTCTCTTTTACCTGCTAAAATGAGTTGCATTAAGTGCCAGGGGATTTATTTACCCGTCCATTTTCTCTTGCTTGTCCTCATTTGAGTTGAGGAGTAAACTGACGCAGCAGGCGGGGTCCACCCTGGACTGCTCGCCAGCCAGTCGCAGCCCCCTGAGTGATTAATAAGAATAAATCAAACATGCAAATTAGACTGTTTTCATTGTGTAAATTTCTTTTTCCATGCTATTGTTATGATTCTTAGAAAGAAAAATTGGCTTACTTTGGCAGTCATACAAACAAGCCTTCCAAAATGATTTCAAAAGACTTTAGCTGGCAATCACAAGAAAATACATGTTCAAACTAAACTATTTTATCCCTCTTTTTTATATATATGAATGACACATTGTCTTAAGTTGATTAAGTTATGACATTTTTCTGCGACTAGAGAGTAAAATGTTTAAATTGAGTTGAGGTTATTAGTGGAATGTGATTACTTTGTGAAACAATTAAAGGTGTAACGGGATGGTAGTACATGCATTTACATTATCATAAACAATGAAAATGTCACTCTCTACCGTCACTATGCAAGTAGAAGTCGAGCCGAATCAAACTGCCAATGCCGTGCCACTGCAAGCTCGTGTCGTCTTTGCCAAACAGGGCTGTGTGAGCACATTGCAGGGAAATATTTAAGAATTCATTTCCCAGCTTCATGGGCACGGCCATCTTGGAAATGGAAATTAATCCAGTTGTTGCACTGATAAATCAAAGTATGGACTAAGTGTGCTAATGAACTGGGACTAACTTTTGATTTAGACCTGTACACATTGGGAAAATAAATCTTTTCTCCTTTTATTTAGGCACTTAAAAGTTTAATTTAGTTAGCCCACTCTAGTTATCAGTGCCTCATTTGTCTACATCTACTTTTTTTTTTTCTTTTTTTTCGTTGCTGTGTTTAGCTGTTATCCAAATGGCTTTGAGGTATTCAGGGTTTCCGCGGGTCATTAAAAAGCATAAAAAGTCAATAAATGGATTTTGTGAAAATTAAGCCCTTAAATGGCTTTAACAAGCTTAACAACCCTTAAAGATGATGTCCCGAGGCATTAAAAAAATAAATACAATTGCTTCAACAACACTGTGGGAAAGCGTGACTGTGTCAGACGAGGCTGGTGGCGTGGCTCATCAGCCACCGCACAGAAGCTGGATGCCTGTTTGTGATGTGGGTCTGGTTAAATCTTTCGTGTTCAGATAAATCAATTAATAGAGATCCGAGTGTGGATGCCATGTTCGCTGCCATCTAACTTAACAAGCGCTATTTGCTTTGCATTCCATCCTTTTTCCTTTGAGGAAAAGGGTGGAGTGCCCTCTCCAGGTCGGGGATTAGATCCTGCCCCAAGTGGAGGACTTGGGAAGTATCTCGGGGTCTTATTCATCGAGACAAGGTGTTACGCTCGCGGGTCGGCGAGGTGGAGGAAGAGGGGGACCCAAAATTCAGGGAAGCCAAGGCAAGGGTAACTTAAAGGGAATTTAATTAACAAAACCAAACCGAAAGGCAAACAAGGTACTTGGAACATACAAACGTGACAAAGTGCAAAATAACAAAGACTAACAAACCGCGGCTGGGCAGAACTAAACAGGACTATGACACAGGGACAGGAACCGGGGATAAGCGACCGTGACAAGGAGACATGAAGCATGACGCATGAACAAAGAGCGACAGTGAAGTCCAGTATAGGGCAAAAAGGGCAACAGTGACATCAAAAAGGGTAATGCACCGACGACAAGTAGTCAGTGAAGGAGGCTTCAATAGTGACGTAATTAGTGGGTTGACGAGAGACAGGTGCGTGGCTGACGAGCGCGTCTCTCCCGCAGCGAGGTGATCAAGGCGTCCATGAGTAACAGGTGCGTGGATGGTGGGTGCCCCCTACGCCAGTTGAACAAACGTAAACAAAAACAAGACATAACGGAAACGGATCATGACACAGGGCAGGATGGAGTGTAAGATTGACAGGCAGATCAGTGCAGCGTCTAAAATAAACCAGTTAGTTTCAAAGGTGCCATCGCTGTCTTATTCACCCACTTATCACACTCACACGGCTATCCCTTCACGCATCCACTTTGTTACGACTTTGTGCTTAAAGGCTAATGACATGACTTTAGCGCGTAACACACTGCTCTGAAATACTTTTCAAATCACATAGATTCCATTTTGACGCATATGTGCCTAAATGGTTCAAGAAAAATATTACTCAATGATGTTTTAATTCAATAACAACAACAACAATAAAAGCCCATATTTCATATCCATATTGGGTTTCAGCTTATTTCTACGCTTTCTGCAAAACTAATTCTGTGAAATCCTTTAGTAGACTCATGTTCTGCTGTTATGCAGGGGCTAACTAATTACACACACACACACACTCATACACGCGCACAACACGGCAACTCTTGCAGTTTTCTATGTTGACAAAAATTAGTTGTTTACTGCATGTACACAACAATTTTGTACCATGAATGCACATAAAGGTACATAAACAGATTCTTAAAACAGTGCCTTTTAACACAGCAACAACTTTGGTAATTAAAACAAAACGGACACAAGAGAAAAAAAAATCAACGGCATATTTTCTGAACTATCGAGCGCCCCTACCAGTGAAAGAAAAATCCACAGAAAAGCCGCACCTTGGTATTAGCCGCATGGTTCAAAATCTAGGAAAAATGTAGCGGCTTATAGTCCAGAAAATTCTGATATATTCTGCTGGCATCCGGCCAAATCCTTGTTCCTCCGAAATTGTCACTTTTCAGGAGACCCCAAAAAAGTTTAACCATTAGCATTGTATCATAGAAGCGAGCAGGCCAGTTTCAGCACTTTCAATAATGTGTTAAAGTAACACCCACGCATGTGGACTGACCAATAGTTTAGATTTATGATATGATATTATTCTAATGTTTTTGAGGGCATTGAGGGCATCATAAACCAGACAATATTACACTATTCTTCAACTGAACTTATCATGCTCACTACTGTAGTGGCATTTGTGCATTTAACATTTTAAGAGGTCGGTTAAAATTCTAACAAGGGTTGCGTCCCCAGGACACAGGACACCGCCACTTTATCACGTCTAATAGATAAAGTGCTCAGATCCATAATAGTTGTCGTTTTATTTGAGTCTGTTTTTTCCTGATTGTGTGGCCCATCTGTTGGCCCATGTTGCCACTTGTTTTCAGCGTGAAATCTCTGGCCTGTCCAGCTCTGAACTAGATGAAATCATATGCAGTAAGTCACTGCCATCTTGTGGCTGCAGATTCCTCCTCCACAGAATGCAGAGAACGGCCATGGCGCCATCTAATGTGTACAGCGTTGTCGTGCCGTACTTGCTTGATGTTATCCTGTTACAACCTTCGTGGTTTTTGGATGAATACTTTGGTTACTGACTGCTGTTTTCTTGCTCAACAGACTTTGTAGTCAGTCACACTGTTCTATGAGCTATGATTCAAAGATGAGCTATTGCCTAAGGCACATGTGTCAAACTCAAGGCCCGGGGGCCAGATCTGGCCCGCAACCTCATTTTATGTGGCCCGCAAAGGGCAAATCATCTGCATCAACTTCCTGTTTCTACTATATTTTCTTCACTTTTAACAACACTGAGATATGAGATATTGCCATTTATTTGTTACCAATCCTCCCCTTTTAAAATAAATGTAAAAATTGTTGAACAATTACTTACTAGCTTCTGATTTCAAAACTGGCTTTCCAATCAATTTATATGGGTTCACAGTCATACCGGCCCTCTGAGGGAAACCACAACTACGATGTGGCCCGTCCACAAAAATGAGTTTGACACCCCTGGCCTAAGGCAACACGTCTTTGAATAATGTTTTACAGAAACTATTGTTTCAAAAATATGAAGGAAGTTACAGGGCTTCTCTCTGGGTATGACATACACCAGCTCAATAATGACATACAATGAAGTATAATTTTTGTACCAAAAATGCAGCACGTGTACACGTTGATGTTCAGTTTTGTAGGGTTGGAACTGAACAACATGGTTATTGTTTTGATTGGTGTTGATATTCATACAAAGTTGTTTAATAGATGTTTCGAATGTTTTTGTTACCTCCTTGGTCAGTTACGGGCAACATGGTTGGTGAGTGCTTAGTGAGTCGACCTCATATTTGGAGTTTGGAGGGAAAACATTCCCTCTGCTTGTGATAGATTTCCCCAGGCAAGCCAGTTTCTTCCTAAATCCAATAGCATGAATTTCTAAATATCCATTAGCGTGGTAGTGAAACTCAACATTTTTTTTTGTCCATGTGTGCCCGTGCCTCGTCCAGGATACAACCTGCCTGAAAGTGAACTGGCATCAGCGCTAGCTCCCAATTCTGAGGTCGTGGGTTTGAATCCGGGCTCCGTCCTTCCTGTGTGGCTTTTGCATCTTCTCACCGTGGCTGTGTGGGTTTTACCCTGGTATTCTGGTTCCTCTCACGTGTTAATTGATGACTCAGAATCGTGTAAATGTGAGTGTCAAGATGGCCTCTATGTGCCTTGCAATTGACTAGCGACCAATCCAGTGTGTATCCCGCCTCTCGCTCAGTGACAGCTGGGATAGGCTCCAGCACACCTGCGACACCAGTGAGGATGGATGAACAATTTTCTGTAATTAATCTCTCTGATATCAAAACTTGATTAATACAAAGCATTGTCCCTCCTATGCCTACTCGTGATTACAATGTTAATCTGATATACAGTAAGTATACACTTAGATACGTTTATACTGTGTATATTTGCATGCTTTTTCTGAATGTCTGCTTTTTCTGAATGTCTGCTGCTAATGTTATACATTAACGGCTACATTACGCCGCCGACTCTGTGTGATCTATATCTTTGCTGCTGTAACACCTCAAATTTCCCCATTGTGGGACTAATAAAGGACATCTTATCTTATCTTATCTTATACATACGATTTAAGATATTGTATTATATGATATAACAGTATTTGCGATTAAGTGGATGTATATGTAAAAGTCCACAATTTATATAATCGCATGGATCTTTGCTTTTTTAAAAAAAAATCACCACTGACAAAGGTCGTCAACACTTCACGGCTGCAACTAGTTATTTTAAAAATCGATTTTGGTGATCAATCGATCAATACAAAAAAAACATGTTTTAATTTTCACCCCTTTATTAAAAAACTGACTTTATTTCAAATTGAAAAAAATGCACCAAAAATTCTTCATTATCAGTAAATCAAATCAGTAGTAAATCACGATCATAAAAGTGAATGTCTTATTTTTATTCAAGGCAAAGACACAGTGTGCTTCCTTGCAGAACTATCGAAATCGCTGCATATTTACAGTTGAGAGCTAGAAATTCTATGGACAATTTTAAATTGAAAAAGGTCTAGAAATGATTAATAGAGTACCAAATATATTTGTTCATCAATTAATTGTCAATTTATTCGTTGCTTCTCTACAAGACTTGTTTCATTGTGAGAGAAAAAACCCTAAAATAATATGCTACTTTAATCTTAATTTTTGGTAAAATAAATTAAGGTATACATGATTAAAGAAAGTAATGGATTCTTTGTCGCATTTTGATGTGAACAATTCATTCATCATGTGAAAATGATATTTAATCAAAAGTTGGGTGACATTTTCACAATAAATAAAGTCAATAAATTTGTCAATAAATAATATGTTCTTCACACATTGCAGCACCTAATTCTGACTTTAGGTGTAGGAATCTCGGCTTTGACTTTCCTGTGTGTAGTTTGCATGTTTTCCCTCTGACGTCCTCACACAGTCCAAAACCATGCGTGTTTGACTCACCGAAGACTCTAAACTAAATTGCATGTCCACAAGTGGAAGAGTGAGTCTGAATGGATGTACGTCTGTCTTTATGTGTCCTACGATTGGATGATGACCAGGCAAGGGAGAACCCCGTTTATCAGCCAAAGTCAGTTGGGATAGACTCCAGTTCACCGGCGTAAGTGTGACCACAATATATAAAGTAGAAGGCAGAATACATATTTCATCCAGTTGAACTAGAATGTACTGTACACTCACAAACCATTACATTGAGTAGTTACAATCAGTTGAATGTGCTCCATGACAATTTCAATCTGGACACAGAAGAATATTAACCAAATTGTAAAATGAATATGAATGAGGATTATCCTCTTTGTTTTGATTTCGTCTTGCATTTGAGCACATTGATTTGTCCAGGTAGAACTAATCCTATAGCCTGCCGAGTTTACAGTCAAGCACACAGACACATCACACTATATGAGGATCTTTGTTCTACACTACAGTACTGTGAAATGTCACCAGGCACAGTGACCCCCTGCAAGCGTGCCAGATGCCACCAACTTCTGTCGCAAGCAAGACAAGGTGGACGCTTTAAGACGGAACTGAAATCTGCTGTTTGGTTTTAAATCAAAAAAATTTATTTTTAGCTCAACTGAGGTTGTGTTCAGCGCTCATGTAGGCAGACGTTCCTTCTTGTTCTCCTCAAACACACATCCACTTAATGATAATGAGGCTGGTCGTGATGAGTGATTCCAGAGTCCATTGAATCCACTCCTGATCTTGAATGTGCCGCTTTACTCTGCTGGGCTGCACTGAAGGGAAGACACGCTCACACACACACACACACGTACTTGTTTTTGTGACATTGTTGGGCCACACACACACGTGCACCCCCACCCTCACGCGCACACACCGTGGGGAGGAACTACAGCTTTGCCAAAGACAGTCCACAAAGAAAGAGTCAGAGCAGACAAGAATTGCATGATGTGATTGAGCTGTGTGTGTGCGTGTGTGTGAAATTAGCACAAGTGTTTGCGTGATGTTTGAATATTTGATTCTTTACTTTATTTGGGTCCAGGAGGGGAGAGTGACTGATGGATATGCTGGGTAACTTTTTACAGCCGTGTCTGTAGTGTGTAGCTTGAATGTCTGCTTCATAGACACTGGGTGAGTGGGATTGTTTAATTGGTTTGACTGGAGTTTCATCTTGAATGGCAGTATGTCCAGTTCCAGTGTGTGCATGCATTAATGGCTTGCAGAGGTGTGTGACATTAATAGTTAAAGACGGTGTGTGTGTGTGCAATATCTGCTAGTCTTGGCGTGTTCCTGCTGCCGTGTTTGTGGTTCCATGTGTGTGCCAGGTAGTGTGTGCATGTGTGTGTTGGGGCAATGTACCGGCGTTCACCTTGTGCCAGAGGAAGGGTTCATTTTGACTTCAGCGAGGAAGTCATCAGGAAACTGCATGCCGTCAACCATGGCCGCACTAACAGGTTAGCAGCAATAACGTCACTATGCACACTTATTATGTCTCAAATGTAAAATTACAGTGGTTGTGTTGTTCTGGTCTCAAGTGTTTGTTCTGGAGTCAGTTTGTGCTTAGACCAGTTCTTGCCATGTACACATGTCCGACAGCTGTTCAGATTTGTGCTTGCTTGCTTCCTGTACGTACGACTGTTGAGTATTGTTTTTTTTTTGTTTTTTTTTAAGCATGTGCTCTCTTCATTTATAAGTTATCTCGGAAGTAGCCCAAATTAATGTTTTCTGTAGTAATGAATAAACACTACAAATCTGACAAATGAGTAATGAATTCTGGCTTAATCTGCCTTTTCTGAATCACTCATTTGTTATACGCCCCTCATGCACATGTATTTTTTTTCTTCTTTCGTCTTTTTTTTTTTCATACAACATTTGTGTGCCTTGGCAGTGCATCTTGAAGTTGTTTCTGGGTTGTCATTGTTATTTGTTTTGTCCAATCAGATTTCAGATTCTGTGTTGCTACATCAATATAAACCTCCTCAGGCCTTCATACAGAATTGCAGGCCCTGTTGATTTGAAAGAACATGAGAGATTTACTTATTTAACTTTTTTTTAAACAATCAGATTTCAGATTCAGTCCTTCTAGAATACTACCGGGTTAGGTCGGCACTTTTCCGTCATCCGATTGGTTCAGACTTGTGTGGGATTTATTGCATGAAGCCGTGAGCGGAGATGCAAAACTGAAAATTCATTTTCAAACCTAAACATTGTAAGGATAAGTCGGGCAACCCTTATAGCTGCTAGGCTTTGTGGTAAAGGATTTATTTGTCACCTTCACAGTTGCTTAGTGAAGGCCACCGCCTGAAAGGCACGGCCGCCAATTCAAATTATAAATGCTCAGTCTGTTTAAAGAGGGGTGGTTTATGTGACCATTTGAAAGCGGTCGGACTGTGGATGGGGGTGACTGTCCCAAAGTCGGATTAATTGATTTTTCTTTAATTAGTGTTTTATATTGGATCAGTTCTTTGTTAAGGTGAAGACTGATGGCTTTGAATGTGAACGGCATGATCTCAGATCAAGCTTTGGTTAAAGTCAGCTCCAAACTGCCATCACCATTGCTTTGTGTTTTCATCAATTTCTTACAATTATAGACTTTTAAATATTGTGCTGTTTTATGTTATTTGTTGTTCTGTTTTTTTTTTCTTAAACTAATACAAATTATTTGTTAGCCACACTGTAACAAAATGGGGATTGATATTTACTTGAAAAATCCTAGGAATTTTTTTTTCCACTCAGAAATTCTTAGTAAATTTTACAAGAAGAGTTTTTGAATATATTTTACAAGTTCATTAAATTTAAAAAGTCACTCCCAAGTTGAACCTACTTTATGTTTTTGTACGCTCATTTCATACACAAAGGAGCTCATTGAGGTAGAAGATCGAAACCATAACTTAAATGTTGGGAGGTGGCCACTCTACACCTGAAGCATTCCACAGCCACGGTCTGTGAGTTCATTATTGATGTCAGGTGCAAACCTCGGAATCCTGCCATCGTGGGTTTTTTTTTTTGCCTCCATTTGTAGATACCAGCAACATGCTCACCCCAAGTCACAGAGCCATATCTCAGGTGTAGAGCAGCCGTCTCTAAATCTGGAGGTTGTCGGTTCAATCTTCAATCACTTATGAAAGCTAACTTCCTGTGAGTGGCTATTTCTAATTCAATAAACTACTCAAAAACCTTTCTCGTAAAATGTACTTAGATGTGTCTAAGTGAAAAACTTTACTAGATTTTTTTTTCCACAAGTAAATATCACTCCCCATTTTTTACAGTGCGACTCTACTCCAATTTCTTATAATCCTCCGCCGTCCCTGTGAAAAATAAACCAAAAAATATATTTTGTAGTGTGGTCAACCAGGGAAGTTGCTGTAGAAAAGGTGTGATATGATTTGTAGTGATCTTGAAAAAAAAAATGAGCAGCATAGTTTTGGACCAGCAATTTAAGGAAAAATTTCTTCAGTAAACTAGTTAGTGCAACAGTAATCAAGACAGGATGTGACCAGTACTTGAATAAGTGCGGCAGTATTGTGAGGTGAGAGGATGGATAAAGACGGGAAATGTTGCGGAGGTGAAACCATGTGTTGGAATGAATGTGTGACTCAAATGAAATAGTGCGACTGAGAATGACTCTCAGACACGAAACCAATCAAGGAGGAAGCTGAGGAATTGACTGATCTGATTTCCTGTTTATAGTGAGGGAAGTGGGTGGCTTGACCGAGGTGGGTGGACAGTACAGGCAAAGCTGGGTGTCATCCACATAATAATAATTGCTTGAACATTTTTGAAAAATAAAGGATGTAGGTCATGAACAGAATAGTCCCAATGACTGAACCTTGTGGAACAAAAGGGAATGCATTTGACATAAATCAATAAATTTGTGATTAAAATGCTGTTTTAATTTTTAGGTGCCCTAATATTTGTTGAATTTCACCATATCTAATGGCCTCAAGTTAACCCAACGGCCCACAAGGTCGCTGTCACTCCTGAATTTTGTTTCCCTGGAACATGTGGATGTCAGAGGAATCCGTTTGTCCCACTTTCATCCAGATATTAAGATGAGCGCACAGCTCACATGCGCAAAGCCGGAGTGATGTCATAATAATAATATGATACCTAGCTTCTCCAGAACAAAGGATTTCAGCCAAATATTAAAAATTCTGTGTATATTTATTTTTATCTCACGTAAATGAAAATGCAGGTTATTTGCTGATGGTAAATCCTAAATGGTGCATATTTTTATAGCTTGATTTAAAAATTTTTTTTTTTTAAATTGTGTTAGTATATGAATACGACATCTTGAATACACCTAAGCAATATATTTTGGGGCCTATTTTGCGTTTGAATAGAGCTTTATTGTGTAACTAGTTTTAAATCTTACCTGAATTCATGTTGTCTCGCTGTCTCTTCAAAGAACAGGAATGGCTGTTCTCGGGGGAAGATATTTGCTCGTATACTGTAAAGTAAAAATGTCTTCTGCATGTACATGTGTGACGTTTTCGCTTGCCTACTTAAGTTTTTTTTTTTTTTTTTAACTTTAAGTACTGTGTATGCTTTATTTTACTACAGCAAGTTGGTGAGTATAATTAGCAAGAAAGACACGGTAGCTATTTTGACTGCTACGTGTGTGCATTCAACTTTATAATGTAATGCATTGACACGATATAATTTTTGTTTCTCCATGAATAAAAGGTTATCGACGAAATGAAATGTGAAAAAGTAGGCTAGGACTGTCCCCGTGGGGACGGTGGGCATTTTGTCTCAGATGGAGAAACATGTAGTCGGAAAAGAAAGGATAACACTTTGGCTGGAGATTTGGCCAAAACAAAAATACCTATACTGCTACTTTTTGATATAATTGTAGATGCCCACACCAAAATAGTACAGAGTATTCTAAAAACTTTTTACAACTCATTTTTGCGACTTATTTTTTGTCTTTATCAGCATTTTGGTGGATCAGTCTGGACTCCTCATATATTGCTTATTTTAGCAATGCTCTGCAAACAAAAAATAATTTATTATTATTATTATCTTTTTAAATACCTACATTTTCTAGTCCATTTCATTGCATAAATTTTTTGTCATTTTGATCTAATGTTGACATGTTTTGTGTGTTTCCCCACTTTGTCTGTCTTCGTTACTTTACCTTGGCATCAATGTGTGAAGTGAATTATTTAAGTGCAATAATTATAATAATAATGATAATAATAATAAAAGTGTCTTATATAGCGCTTTTCATTAAACTCAAAGGCGATCGTATCAACTTTGTTGTCATTTGACAGATTATTACAATCGTGCAATTGTGACATGCATGAGCACTGGCTTTTAATTACTAGACTTTGCTGATATAATTGGCTGGATCACATCTGCCAGTATTTTGCATTTTATATAATTTTTTTGGACCGATCGTAATGTCATTGACATCATTGAGCGGCTGCATTGTTTCCCCAAATAAACATTTACCTGTCGTAAGGCCGCCACAGATGAATTTTGGCCGCTACTAAAATATTTTGCCATCACCTGTCAATATGTAATAACTTTCATTGCTGCATGGAAAGCTGTTGCTTGTGTGGACCTGGTAGAAGTCTGCTAATCAATGGTAGGACAATTATTTCAACACATTCACATGCCATGTAACATTTTGCTTCGAGCAAAAACTAACCAATGCGAGTCAAAGAAACTCGCACAAATTCCACATTTAAACTGAACAAATATGGGAGCAGTGGCATCTCATGTCACGGGATCATGTTTTAATTTACAACATAACACTATAACTAACGTAAAGTTAGTTCTTCTTACATTCCATGACTTTGTGTTTGTTGGCCCCGGGGGGTGGAGTGCAGAGCTGTTTTGGAGATTTTTTGACGGTATTGTTTGCTTGCGCTTTATAGTATCGTATTATGGAGCGAGGGTAAGTTGTGACTTATAGTGTGCTGTGTGTTTGCGGTTGAGGTTATCATTTCAGCGTGTCCGTCTGAAATTAAAATTTTCTTCACTATAGCTCTGAACACACACTACACATCCCTTCATGCGTGAGCCATGAAAATATATAATTTTGATAGCTCCAGTGGCTGGAATTTGTCCCATCTGGTCGCCATGGGACTTTCTGTGCCACAACAAGGAGGCACTAGAGCCACCAGCTTGCTTGCAAACTATCAGGCTTCCAGGCCTCCACTCGGCTAGCAGACAAGCGGTGGGCTCATCCCTGGCATCTATTCCTAACTTGGAGATTAAATAATGACTCTGAGATGTTGTAACGTGTGGATTGAAAAATGGCAGTTGACAGTTACTAAGAAATTACAGCGACCCATCCCATGTGTGAAAAAAGGAGACATGAAGATGATGTTGATGAGCTACACTGCATCATCCGGTGCGGGGAAATGTTTGGTTTACTTCATTTATTGTAAATATGTGGTAGCTCTCAGTAACGTAAAGGGGAGTTCTACACATAATAATAATCTTATTGTGAAATCTATGTATATTGTAGTAGAAATCAAAATTGAACATTATCCCTGAACACCCTGAACTGGTTGCCAGCCAATCGCAGGGCACACGAAGACGAGCAACCATGCACTCTAACAGTCATGCCTTGGGACGATTTAGAGTGTTCAATCAACCTGCCATGAATGTTTTTGGAATGTGGGAGGAAACCGGAGTACCCGGAGGAAACCCACGCAGGCATGGGAAGAACATGCAAACTCCACACAGGAAGGGAGGAGCCGGAATCGAACCCCGTGCCTCTGCACTGTGAGGCCATTGTGCTAACCAGTCGTCCAACGTACAACACCATTGTGAACAATCAAAAATCTATAATTGAGTTTTTCAAGAAGAGACTTGGGTTTCTGTAATCAGTAAACATATCCAAGAAAAATATGACTGAACCTTGAGAATTAAACTTTTTTTTACTTCTTGACCGCTCATCAGATTGGATAAACAGTTCTCATACTGTTTGTCTGCACACAGACAGACCCCGGGCCCTCTATTAAAAAGAGACGTTATTGCATTGCTATAGTCGGCGTGCGACACTCGACAGTGTTTTTCCATAGATGAACTTAATGAGAAAGCATGCGAGAGTAATATGAGTAAGAATGAGTTCCCAGACAAATACACCCTATTACACAGAAAAGGCTCTTTGTTCCCTGAGCTGTCTTTGTGCTGTTATTGCAAGGCTAAATGCTTGGATATCCTTCTTTTGTCTGGTTGAGCACACTACAGGCCAAACACAGCCACAAGATCAATGATTATTTTCCTACCTTTTGGTAATTTCGGAACAACCGCCAAGCTATTCGATAACTTTGTTTTTGGATTCAAGTTTGTGCTCAAAGTGGATGAAAGAGTCCTAATGCTGATGACTGGATGGTTGTTTGACTGATAATTTAGCTGACAAAAATATCAACATTGATAGTCAACCTGTTTGTAAATTTCATATTTTCTGATTAGACTTTACTAATCATTGCTTCTTGCGAAAGTCCAAAAAACTGCCATGATTCACAACTGAATCAGAATTCTCGGGGGCCAGCCTTAATTCTGTTTTTGAAGGAAGTTCTCTCAATGACTACAGTAACAATTTTTTGGTGCCCTTTCATAGGACAAAATGTTTGTGTCCAGCACTGACCTATTAAAACAACTTTTGATTATTTACAAAGGTTCCATTCTCAATTTAGCAAGCTTATTTGGGGCCCATATACAGTCAAGTTCATGCCGGCATCGACATGTGTGTCATGCATGAATGCATACATGCATGGGTGAATGAATGAGTGAGTGACTGATGTTCAACTGTGTAGTCTGCATGTGATTGTCTGACATAAAACAGGAGATTGACTTGAGGGCACAGGCAGTCACGCATTTAGGAGTTGGTGCAAAGTGCAGGCATGCATGTGTCAACATGTACTGTATAGTGCACACGCAGTGGCTGTAGCTCTTTTGTACTTGCTCTGTAATGACCAGTCCGGTATAAACAAAATTTCAAACTAAAATGCAAAAAAAGGCAACTTAATTTGATTTGATCTAAATCTCTGATTATACTGCCATATATTCCGTGTTTTTTTTGTGCTTTTTGCCCAACTTGTAAGGAACTCAACGGCAAAAGTCACAGTAGGCCATGCATTGACGCAAACATTTCCAAGTATGCTTTTCTGTTACTCTTCCAGTCAATCTGCCTTGCAACCCGCTGGTGCCACTTTGCCACACTTTAAGCCCAGTGGCCTCTTACCTTTGAGATCTCCCAGTTTGATTTTACTGCTGATCAGTTGTTAGGAGTCCTCTTGGTCTTGTGTTCTAAAAATGTACAAGGCATCGCGAAGAGGAATGTTGAAATATCAATTGAACCAAGAAATATACTGGTCAAGTCATGGAACAAACACCTGTGTGGGATTTTGCTGTTCAATTTTAGCAAGTTTGCAAAAAAAGAACCGCTGAGATTTATTCAAGCACCCCATATTGGTGACATCATTGCAGTAAATGGGGGATGGGGGGTGCATGTGTTAAAGCAGCATGGATACAGGAAAAATCTTTTCCTGAACATACTAGCCTCAATCTCACTGATGTCCATCAGTGAATGAGCACGGTGCACTGTAGCGTGTCAGTGCGCGCCTCTTACCAGGTCAAGTCTACCCGAGCATGTGTGGATGTGTATAATTGGGAGCGCAACCGTGTGCGTATGTGTGTGTGTGTGTATCTCTTAAAGGGATGTTGATAGTTCACAATCAATCTGCGCTCCACTTGTTTCATCCTCAGCCAGTAAATTGAAACTATCCAAGAACACAGAGTGCTTCATATTTAAAATACACACCAAAGAATATCAAAGTCAATTAATTTTGTCTATTTAATTAAATCTGTAATTTTGTATATTTGATTTGTAATACTAATGTAATTCTCGGGCGCTGCTAGCCCATTGAATAGAGTATTGTCTGTGTCGTTTATATTTGCTAAATTGTTGATGAAAACAAAATTATCTGAATCAGTGCGCCGTTGTGTTTGCAGTTTTGATGTGGAGAATGGCCCTTCGGCGAGCTGCAGTCCTCTGGACCCTCAGGCGTCCCCCGGCTCTGGGCTTGTCCTCCACACCAACTTCCCAGGTCACAACCAGCGCAGAGAGTCCTTTTTGTATCGCTCTGACAGCGACTATGATCTGTCCCCCAAGTCCATGTCACGGAACTCCTCCATTGCCTCTGAGCTGTGAGTAGAATTATTAACGTCATGTCCACTCCCTGGCCACAGCTTGTGTAAACCTGCGTAATTGAATAAGGTTAAAGACGTTGTTATGTAATGGTAACTTTAGAGCGTCACCCTGCAGCCACATTGGCTGGTGTTCAAAAAAGTTCATTTAGAAAACCTGGTTGCAGTTGTAATCACTGTCTTAAATGAATATATTTTTGTATTGGAGCGAATTGTGAATTAGAATACATTGTGGACACAGATGTTTTTTTTCACTGTTTTTTTCTGTAAATTTTCACAAATTAATCTCATGTAGCCTTACTGACTGCTTAATCTTTGACATAATCCTGAGTTTAAATGATGTCTATAACAACACTGACCCGGTTAATTGTTTGTGCTCTTCCTCCTTTCACATTATTATTATTGCAAATTTCCCCATTGTGGGACTAATAAAGGCCATCTTTATCTTTATTAAAATGAAAGCGTTTTTTTTTTTGCTACACTCCGCATGAAAGAAATTCTGTCCAAAGCCAAAACTATCACAAGCATTTTTTTTTGTCACTATCGCTATTTGATATACTGTCAGAATAAGGATGCATTGTATTTCTTAATGCATTTTTGATCATGGAAGTTGAAGTTCTACTGCTGTCATGTACTCATTGGATAACTGGACAAGCTTTTCTTTGGTAGATCGCCCACGCTGATGTTGATCCACTGATAGATACTGAGCAGCCATGCCTGTAAATATCCCCTCAGTAATAACTATGCGGCTCCAGACAGCATGACAATGATTTGAAGTGTCTTGCTCTTTCTCAGTTTTTTATAAATAGATTAGTCATTGTACAAAATGCCTTACAAGGTCACATACCCCCCAGAATTGAAGACTCCCAATTATGACCTCCCTCCCAGACGCTTTGGAGTCCTTCTTGCGCTATTTATTGCAGTGAAGGGACTTGTTGGGTCGTCTTAGCTTCTGTCCATGCCTAATGTGGTAGTCTTTAAAACGCTAGCAAGAGCAAAGAATTTGGTGCTTATGCTGCATTTGAACACATTACTTACTACCTTTTTCTATGTCCTTCCAGACATGGCGATGACCTGATCGTGACGCCTTTTGCTCAGGTAAATATTTCCCCATTTGTTGTTGAAAATTCTGTGAAATTTGTTACTGTCAAATTCTCAAGGTCAAACATTCCATTGCAGGAAACTAGTGGGTGCCCTGTGATTTGTTTGGATTTCTAAACACAGGAAATAATTCAAATTCATTGAAGCCATTCCAGCGTCAAACCTGCTCAATTACACTGATTAACTTTACAGATTGTTATAGACAAGTTCAACAAAGTCAACTGTGGTTTTGTAAAACTTGAAGAAAAAAAAGCCACAAATATGTACTCGCCCTTTGACACTTGATAGACGCATAGCGCTAAGGGAAGTTTTCGAGTAAAGGTGGCTGAAGTCAACTTTATTGCATTATTTATACCTATATAACTGTCATGCAAGTGTGAAATGAGGTCGACTGTGGTATATTAATTCACATGTGTCATTTTTCTTGTCTACAAATAACCTAAGTAGGAAACTTTGGAAATGTGAGCGAACATGGAAAGTCCACACTGGAAGTCCTGGATGCCAACCAAAAAACACAGAACTGTGAAGCATACATGCAAACCATTCTTCACTATGCAGTATTTATTATCATTGTTATTATTGTGTTATTATTCTAAAAAGCTGTGGGCTAGCATCACATTTCATCTACCGACATAAAAATACCAAATTTCACACACTGTAAGTACACTTTTAATTATTGGACTGTACAACTGTACTGAATCAATCAATGGACATCAACATAGTTCCACTAAGCAGTGATTTAACCAAAAGCTAGAGTTAAATAAATGTATGATGATGAATGAAAATCTTTATTTTATGTGTCCAGGTCCTGGCAAGCCTTCGAAGTGTGCGAAATAACTTCACAGTATTGACCAATGTCCAATGTGCCTCCAGCAAGTAAGTTATTAATTCGCTGGCTTACGATTTTACTTCAATTAAAGTGTTTTATTTTGAAGACACCTATAAGGCAACACTCGCACATTTGAAAACGCAAGACGAAATGTTTTGAGTTAATTTTAAACTCCACAGAAGTCGAATGCAAAATTATGTTTTCAAATTATTTAACTTTATTGTTTTGACGGTTGCTATAGTCTAGATTTATTTGAACAAAACACAATAATATTATTGAGTACATGAAACTACAGTACTTCCTCCGGGGAAAAAAAAAATCCATCCTTCCATCTATTTTCCAAAATGCTTATCCTCACTAATGTTGCTGGCGCATTGAAGCCTCTCCAAGCTGTCTTTGGACCGCTCGCGAACTCAAAAACCTGAGCATTTTAACAGTCAGTAGATTTGTAAAGCTACCACAAGATGGTAGTAACAAGCTTTATAAAGTGTGGCTTGTGTTGGTGTCTCTCTTGGGCAGCTTGCAGCTTTCTAACACTCACATCCATAGCGTCACATATCAAGCAGACACAACAGTGCCAACAGTGCACATGCACAGGCCTAAAAGTGGGGTTTGATTAACATCTCAGTATATTACTATAATAGCTACTATATATACATATATATATATATATATATATATATATATATCCCTCCATTATTTGAGCTGCTTCTTATCACAAACGTCAATCGATGTTACCTATCTATGTAATTGACTTTTTCCTGTAATAATAAAGCCTAGTAGAATAACAATAGATACAGCCACACATTAATAGAAGACCTATTTTCTCATAACATTAATTATGAAATAGAAAGTGGTCACTTGCCTGTCTTTGCAATTATTCTTAATTATTTCAGCAAAAAAAAAAAAAAAAAAATTTCTACATCAAGTCCTTTTGTCAATTTTAATTTCATTATACGATAAACATTGTCCATTAAATATAGTGACCAGGAAGCATCGAGACTTGAATAAGCCATTGATGACACAGAGCATAGAGGATTTACGTAAAAGAAAAAGTTGATAAATGTGCAGTATACATACTTAGTTCTTTATGTATGTATATCTCTGCAGTATGTGTGTATAGGTGTTTGTATACATATATTTCTTGATCTCTGCCTAGCACTACTGCGGTTTTACTTAACATTTAAAAGTGCTGTAGCAAGACGACATTTGCTGTCACACCTTGATGATGTCAGTGATTCTGATGAATGCCACACTTCACACTGCAAGAAAATGTTACCGTAAGTGACGGTAGAAGTTGCCTGTATTACACCTCATGATGGTGCAGAAAGAATAAATTTACGTATGTAGGTCAATGATGCCTTTTTTTTCTTTTTTTGAAGAATGCTGCAAGCCATACAAACATTCACCTGACTTCTCTGCAAGTGTGGCCGAACTACATTCATACATTCATTGACAATAAGGCAACCTTATGTGTGTAATCTCTCTCTCTCTCTCTCTCTCTCTCTCACTCTGTGTATGTATGTATGTATATATATATATATATATATATATTCCAATTTGTAACTAAATAATTGCAAAAAAAATCCATAATTAATTGCAATTAATCAATATTCAATCGCTATTTTTTGTGAAGATTGTAACAGACATTTACTTGAACGATATCTTGGAATGGATGTAAAATCACCAATTTTGAAGTCTGTTTTAATTCAAAGATTAATAGTTTGAATACGATCTAAACGGAGTCATCTTTACAGGCATTCTTCTAAGACACAATTCTCCAAAAGTATATTTACATTTAGTTGTGCCCACAAGCACCACACTCCAGAGATGTTGGTTTGCAAGACCTAAAATGTACGGCGAATATGGTACAGTATTTGAATTTGGCTTTGCAAAGTATGCACATTATTGTTGAAGTAAATACAACTGAGCTGATTGAGAATTTTTTTTTCAGATTAGTCTCCAGAGTTAACCCTTTAAATTTCACTGCACTTATTCACTCAATAATCATCCTGCATCCCCGTCCATCCTGAGTCCTTTTACAGCGCTTCCGTCCTTACATTTCACCAGTTCGTCCGCCCCCCACCATAATCCCTCCCACCCAAAAACCAAATAAATTAATAAAGTGTCCGTGCATGATGAGACGCGAACGGCAGAGGTTTCATAATTAAACAGCATTTAAAGCACATTAGCTGGTTAATTTCCTATTCAAATCCATTTACCATAATTCTCTACGTTATTGAATAAACACATTTTCTAACCAGATGTAGCATAAAAAAAGCCACTTTAACTATGGCCAAAATAAGTGCGTAATGTGTGTTCTTAATAGATTATATTTTTCATTATACATATCTCAATGCATGTATAAATGATTCGCTGTCCTTACCCAACAGAAAAGTGTATGAAGCAAGCAACAAAATTACTACATTTTTTTTTTTTAGTGCAAAGGGAGTCTTGCACAAAAAACAGCAGAACAACATTAAGCGCAAGATCTCATGTTGTACACTTTTTCACAGATTTGTATTTAAAAAAAAAAAATTATTATTATTTTTTTTCTTTTTTTGCAGGTATTTTCTTTTCCCCCAAATGTTTAAATTAATTTAACATTACAATGTATAGGTGTTGAAGTGTAAAACTGTGGGGAGAGCCATTAAAGTTTTTCAACCTGGCATCAGATTTTTACCACCAGTAATAATAAAAAAACATTTTTTACTGTACTGTGTTGCTATTTAGTAAATTTTCTCCATTAAACAGTTATCCAAAATGTCCCCAATCATTGCATGTGAATAATTTGTTCTTGACCGTCTTTCCTTTTTTTTCAGGAGGTCTCCTGCAGCCGCCAATCAGCCTGCAGTCACCAAAGTGTGCCTCCCAGGTAAGAAGCTCAGATGACAATGTGGATTGGAACATGCACTCATCTTTATTTAGGTGGTGTATTTTTTTAATATACTGCAGACATGCCTTTAGTTATTGTTGATCTATTTGTCTATGATCCTCACTTGATCGCATATTTGCTGACTTTCACCCTGAATATCCATTTGCATTGTAGACGAGAATCGTTGTCATTTGCATCATGAACCACACCAAAAGTGGCTCAGACACACGAACCGTACCATGATCTAACGAAGCAGCTGACAGTGCGATAACAAAAACCTCCCTCGTTCAGCATGTGATTTTTACACAGTGCATGTATTTACGTGCGTCAGTGAAACATCTCAGCGTGTGTGAACATGCAAAGATGTACTTGTCAGCACTTTAAAGTGAATGTGTTTTACATTTAACTGAACTATCAACTTAGGCTATATTCAGGAGATGCAAGTATAAAGTCAGAATTAGTCAAAATGGCAATAAGGGCCATTTGTCATTTAAGTCACATTTGACATTATTTTACATAATTTATTCCAGATATATTTCAGGTCATGGAAACAAACATCTGCATGACCATTTTTCTTTGCCTTTGTAACAATTCACCTTATTCTCATATTTCCTTTCTGTGAATGTTTCTGCTTGTAACTTTAATGTGCTGTAGTTGCTTGACGGTGTATGTGTGTGCGTGTGAGCAGTTGGTATTTCATAGAATGATGCTATGATTGTTTTTAACTTTTCTTATCTGCGCAATTGTGGTTTGACGAGATGGGACTTGAATGAGAGCTTATTATGACACTGTGGGGGTGTGCGCGTGTTTGTGTTTATGCGTGCGTGGGGGGGTGTGTGCGTGTGTGTGTCTGTGTGGTGTGGGGAGGTGTTCCTGTGGCTCTGCTTGACGTCAGTGCGCCTTTCTGTGGCTTCTGTTGACTTCCTGTCAAAGCAGATGGACCAAGTTTTCACTTCCTCCATCAGAACCGCAGCTCGTCAGGTGTTGTGTGTGTGTGTGTGTGTGTGTGTGTGTGTCTACACTCACGCTTGTGTGTTTAGGCCTCCTGTAAAGACAAAAGAGGCTGCTTGTTCAAAAATTTTTAACGGCATCTCTATTGCCAAGGAATACATGTCTGTGTGTGTGTGTGAATACGTATATAATATATGTATTTATACATATATTGATCACTTGGGTTATGCACGCTCTGGGTACAAGAACAGGAACAGATTCTCAAATGGCATGCTTGTCTATGAGTTTTAATAACAGATTTTGGATGTAGCCCTGGTTTTTGGCCTGATATCGGCATCCATTCTGATACACATTATCGGATCGGGACACCCCTAATAGCAAGGAAACCCCAATGCACTATTTTTTTATACAAGGAAACCATACTCTAATTTATACATTTGCATCTTCATTAAAAAATATTTTAAGATAAAATAAATTAGATTTGTATGAATATTGTAGGACGGCACGGTGGGGGACTGGTTAGCACGATGGCCTCACGATGCAGAGGTGCGGGGTTCCATTCCGGCTCCGGCCTTCCTGTGTGGAGTCTGCATGTTCTCCCCGTGCATGTGTGGGTATTCTCCGGTTACTCCAGTTTGCTGCCTCATTTGATTGATCACTCTAAATTGGCCCCAGGTGTGAGCGTGAGCGCGGATGGTTGTTCGTCTTTGTGTGCCCTGTGATTGGTTGTGTGTTCAGTTCAGGGTGTACCCCGCCTACTGCCCGAAGATAGCTGGGGTAGACTCCAGCACCCCTGGAGACCTTCGTGAGGAGAAGCAGTTTAAATAATGGACGGATGGATATTATAAGTGTTTTTTTTTTTTTTTGTTTTTTACGTTAAAATGCATTTGTATATCATCGCTGTCCTGTGGCTTTTTTTTAATTATTATTTTTACATTAATGAGATGCCCGTAACAGGGCACCCCATTAACATGAAAATGAAAAAAATAAAAAGGACAGAAATGGGGATACGTGTTTTTCACAGCACAACAACAATATGCGATATCTATCTTGAATAGGTAATACATTCACAGTCATTTAACTTGAACTAATACATTTATTTAGCATTTGATTTCATTTTTATTCATTAATATCCTCGAGGGCAACAAATATGCTGATTTGGCCCTTGGTAAAAATCAGTTTGACGCAGCTGGTGGGAACAAAAAGAACAGCTTAACAATATAAGCTCACCCTTGACAACTGCCAACTATCCAAATGTTGTCTGCCTTCATCATTTTCTACTCTTTTTCGAAAATCTTTTTTGTTTTTATCACCCATATCTCTGTCCGTCTGCCAAAAGAGGAGGAGGTGGGGGGCAGGAAGTGTGAGGCAGGAAGAGAAGATCAGATTGTTCCTGTTTTGTTGTCATTAATTGTGGGGACTTGACGGAAGCCAGGAGGAACTGTGTCTAGATTAGTTGTGTGCGTGTGCGTGTACTTATATGGTGGTGTTTGTGCCTATGAATGTGTGCGTCAGCCCTAAGTAGAAAAATAGGATGCAGTGAGACAAACGTTCATTGTGTCTGCCCACACAATGCACACATCAACACAATGTTATCATACGTAAGTGCACAGGTGAATCTCATTCTAACTCTCTTGGGTCGCATGCTTTAATTCTTGTTCCTACATACAGAAGCAGAAGGATGCGGTCATAAACTGGTCATAAAATTCAAGTATGGGAAGCATACAGAGGGTTTCTTCTAATTTTACGTTAACTCCTCCAAAATCGAAAGCACAACCTTGGTACTTTTGCGTGATGATGTGGTCACACGGTCTTGTGGTAAAGAAAATATGACAAAGACAATGTAGCAGCTTATACTGTATGGTGTGTGTCAAAGCTGATTCACCCTTTGACTCATTTTGCAGGAATACGGCTACCCGGCTTCTTTATTTGTATTGAGCAATGCTTAGGTATTGTTCAGCTCTGTACTCACCTTATTTGCGTCAGAGGCACTTATTTAGTTTGTCATCATTTCTTGTCACTGCATACTATCCACTTCACTTCAATGTGTGAATGCAGATTCACGTCTTGTTGCGTGACATTTCAGTATCCTCTATGCAAAAAAATGCTCTTTTGCCCAGAGGTTGATTGTATCATAATTTTCATCCTTCGGGTTGGAAATAAGCCTGTTACCGCGACGTTACTTTTCCGTCATCAACCTATTAAAATCACGTGTTCATTAGGCCTGTGATGTCTATCAGTTTCAAGTCATACTACAGTTATAAAAATAATGATTTAAAAACTGTGAAAAATCTCTATCAACGCTATTCAATGTTTTTTTATTGGTAAGGGAAGACAATAGGATAAACCCCTAATTCTCTTGTTGTTGGTGCAAGCGCGACAAATTTTCCCTATGTTGAAAAAAAAATCGTTTTTTTTTTAAGAATCTTTCTAAAAAGCTCTCCAATCTCGTACACTAAGTACAATGACAATAAAGGGCATTCTGATTCTGATTCTTATACCGCGGCTTTGCAGAAGACGAAAATGTAAATTGTGCCTACAAACAGCGGCTGCTACAGGAGGCAATACCTCCCGTAGAATAAATTTAAAAGAGCAACACTCATCTCTTCAACATACTCACGGCAATGATCACGAGGCAGGCAGTCATCAAAGTAGAATGACTAACATCAGTTTGTTTCCGCAGAGACGTTACATCATAAAATGGAGAAGAGCAGAGAAGTTGCTGAAAAATAAGTGCCTTTTACTGCACTGTATTCTGATTTTATTTAGAAAACTTTTTTTGTCCATTTATCAATATTTTGTAGTGATACATTTTTTATTAGTGATTGAAATACTGTGATGCTACAATATTTTTGGTCACAGTTAGCCTAACTTCAGAATGTGATGCCGGTGCCTCGCTTGCCTATGCTGTCATTCATTTGCATGGAATATTACCGTTTCTCTTTCTCAGTTGTGTTTGGTACATTTCTCAGGTCGGAATTTAAATTTGCAATTATCTCAAAATAATTCGTACAATAACTCGTGTTTTTATTGTCCTGCTGGAAACTGGTCACCAGCAAGAAACTGGTCACCAGTTCTTGACAGGGCCCCGGCAACATGCTTCCACAAATATGGTTGGTCATTGGTTGAGCTGATGTTTTACACATTCGCATGGGTAAAAACCATTGGAGATGTTTTCAAAAATGCTACACATGACAACTTATATTGTGTGGTGTCAGACAATTGAACATAAACTGATTATAATTCATTATGATCAACATGACATAAGCATTTGATAATGGTTTGATGGTTCACCGCCTGACATTCGTGCAGGAAGTGTGGGCCCAATTCCCACTCAGTGATGGTGTGAATGTGAGTGCGAATGTTTGTCCGGCTCCATATGTGCTCTGTAATTCAGTGGCAAGCAGTCCAGGGTGTAGTCTGCGTTTCAACCAAACTCTATTGAGAGGCTCAAGCTCAAAGCGCAAACATGTTTTGGAGGTCTACATGTCCATCTGTCGCCTGAAATAATGACGTGTTGTCTTGCGGTGTCGTAACAGGGTCAGGAAACATTATGTCCCATCTCCTCAACATTTATGTGCGTGTTGTTGTGTGAGAACCTCTCAAAGCTTTGACCTGACTTCCTGATGAAGTCATCCTCATGATGTGAAATGCTGATGTGCTGGATTTATGTGACGTAAACGGCTCTTCAAATGCCCTGACCATAATCACACATTGAGTGTGTTCATACTTTACTTTATGTGCAGAATTCTCCATTAGAGTTTGTGGCAAGTGTCAAGAAATTAGTTTACCTCTATTTAATATATAATTGTACTCATTATTGTATATGTATGGTGTATATATTTGATAACAAAAATACATTTGATATTGTCCAAAAATTTTATTTAATACAGTAGAGGGAATGTGAACTCAACTGGCAACTGGGTGTCACGCAAACAAAGCAGGTGGGCATTCATTCTCTGTTAGCACCTCTCACCCTTTGATGATTGGGTTCTGATTTGGTTAAAGTCCGCCCACAACACACCTTTGCATGCCACTGAGGATATGCTATGAAACGATGGCGAAACATAGATGCAGATGGCATTTTTGGCTTCGCTGCAGCTCGATCACTTAAGTTTTCGTTTTTGAAATTGGAGTGGGACTCGAATAGATATTGACTATTTTATTTGAAAGTACCAAGCGTCGTTCCAAATGTTGGAAACACAGATACAACTGCACGTTCTCTGCCGCAGCTCATTCATAAATGCAACACACACTGGGGCAAATTCACTGAAGGATTGCATGTTCTTTTGTTTGCCACTAACTGGTAAAAACAATTGCCACCGTATTGGGATAAGCGATAAGACTTTTTTTCCCCACATAAACGATCACTATAGTGAAAAAGTGTCGCTTAATGTCGGAAAACTATGGCTACTGGTCACCAAACTTGATGTACACAGTAAAAATGTGCATGTGAAATTTGGTGACGATTAATAACAGTTTTGTGATGACCCCGGTCACACCTCCTCAGTCAGAACACCAAGCTTGTGTACTGAAAGTTTCATTTTTCTCTTCCTAACTGCCATTGCTTGGTGTTCTTGTTGCAAAGGCATCATTTATACGTTACCACGTGTGACTTATTGTAACCAGGGAGAAATCATTGGCAAACTGCACTCAGCTGTCAAACGTTGTGGCCGTGTTTGCGCTGGTGTGTCATGAGCGCAATCCTTTGAGAATAGGACGTTAAGACGGTGCAAAATGACGGTGCAAGTGAAGTGCTGTCAGTGGCTGCAATTTATTCTTTGTGAATTTAACCCTTATTTATTTATTTAATTATGTATTTATTTGTGTATTTGTTTATTTATTTCTTTTTAGAAAAACAGTTAAAAAGAAAGAAAAATAAAACCATATGCATTTTTTCCCCACTTTTGATTTTCAGAAAAACATTTTGGGCTCCTGGTGAATTTTTTTCTGTTTGAGACGGCCCGAAAGGCTCTTTGAGTGTTTCAGGTTGGTGACACCTTGTTTAGGAAAACTGTTGAAAAAACATAAACATTGATTTGGTTGTTTAACACTTCAAGTTATTGTTTGTTGACTGAACTCCTGAGGTACAGTGTGGTCTGGTGTGACGTCAGACAAAAACGGTTTGACCTTTAGGTTTTTGTCCAGTGATTCATGCATCTTTTTTTCCTGAAAACTTTCAAATTCATAATTGAACAACCTTCATGTCTTTTGAATTTGGAAATTATACTGTAACCATAACAGGAAATATTGTGAAAGTCAGTTCCTCTTCCACCCCAGTAAAGATGTGTGTAGTTTTGACCTCGCATGCGTTAATCTAATTTTCCCACCTGTGTAAACACTTGAAGCCATGGTCAACACATCATGTGTTCAGCCTTGCTGAAAGCAGAGAGTGTTCTTAACAGTCAAAGATAAGCTTAGGTTGCCGTCACCCTCATATTATTCCTACTGTACTTACTATCTAGTTTATGAACCTCCAGGAAGTGTGTGAAGCTTCTCAAAGCTGCTCATGGCTTCTTGAGTAGATCCACTTGATGATCTCTTTATGATTGGTTAGTTTCACACTTTTATTCAAAGTGCAGCTCAGCATCATTACACACTTGTACAGATCAAGCACTGGCTGACGAGAACAACAAACATTTTCCATTTAGTCTTTTTCACAGCACATGTTGTCAAAGCACATTGGGTGTCTCTCAACAATTCCCAACACGTTTTCCCTAGCAGCACAGTTTCCGAAAAGATTGTGCTGTTCGTTAATTTGTTTTCTTGTTTTTGTACACTATAAAGGAGAATTGTGTGTATCCATCTGCAAGTGTTTTTTATGCTTAGTGTTACATGGATGCTGGCGCAGATTACAGCTGACCTCAGTTGAGACGTAAGGTACACCGTGGACAGGACAGACATACCGTATATGGTTTGGGACTGTGGGAGGAAGCAAGAGCACAAGTAGAAAACTGTCGCAAGCCCAGGGAGATATTAATATGCATACACGTACGCGAATATTTATATTTAGTTTCATTAGCAGTGGATACAACTATGGACTAGAAACAGGAGTACTTAGTAGTGCACAGTACTTTGTCCCAAGCTGAATTCAGTTTTCCGATTACTCTCTCTCTGTTGATTTGGTCATCACCAGTTTGTTTGCTGGGTTCACCCGTTCAACTGAAACTGGCCAAAGTGAACAGTTTGATTAAAACAAGCTCAAGGGTGCTCGTGTGAAAGCGTCTGACTTGAATGACTGGAATGACAAGACTGGAATTTGCCAAAATGCATATTCACAGGCCATTAAGCTTCTGGGAGAAGGTCCTTTGGTTAGATAAGACATCTGGAACACGTTGGCAAGTTACATAACTTCTATGTGTACACATGCTGATGAAAGACGAAGCGTCCAAAGAAAATAGCAAAGTCTGTTTAACATGGTTAAGGAGCAACTGATGAGGCTCAGTTATGTTCTGGGGCTGCTTTGCTCAACACGGTACAGCATGTTTTGGATATGGACAAGTTGCAATAACATTTCAAGACTGAAATGTAATCTAGAAATGAAATATCATTATCAATTCGTCAAAATCTCTCTCAATGTTCTCTGTCTCCCTCTAAAACTTATCCAGGCTGACAGTTCCTCAAGTTGTTGTCTTTTGTGGAAGACGACGCATACATTATGTTATGAGTTGATTCAGCGATGTAATATCAATGATGAGTAGAGTGTCAGCCAATTGCACGTGCATCCAAATGTTTCAAATGTTTCCTGTAGTTGACAATTAATTGTTAGTCCGCCTCCTGAAGTGAGCAATTTTGAGTTTTGAAAGTTGATAGACAAATGACATGATTCACTTTTACACCAAAGACACAGGTGCAAACAGCAAAGTAAAAAAAAAGCATTAAAAGTGACACAAGGAAAAGTTGCATCTAATATAAGCAGGAAAAAAGGAGACGGAGATTTTAAAGTCTTACTGTTGGGCGTTGGCAAGTAATAAATAGTAAAGTCTAATTATAGTCCAATTGACGCAGCAGTGGCGAGACAATAATTTATAGTTCCAAAATGATCGTGTTACGTTGACAACTCTTGCATATTTTATGGCTTAATAATGATATACTCTTAGTGCTGTTTACGTCATTAAAGGTGTAGTGATGACTTCTGTCTAATCCTTATTTTTATGTTGATTTTTGCGTGGCCATCAGCAGACGATGAGAAGGCTACTTGATAGCAGAGTTCCTCAGGTTGCCAACCTGCTTTAATCCAAGTCAGGGCTAGGGAACGTTGATTCCTGGAGAGCCATATCCTATCAGTTTTAGCTCTCTCCCTACTCCAAACACACCTGATTCAAACAATCAGCACAGCAACAAGCTCTGTAAAAGCCTGAAACGTTCCTGATTATTTGAATCAGGTGTGTTTGGCGTAGGGAAAGAGAAACAGGAGTTCCCTACCCTTCATCTAAGCAGTTCAGGCTGTTGGATAAACTGGCGCACAAATGTTAGGATGTGATAATGATGGCAATGTTTTTATTTTTGCCCATTAAGGGAACCATAAAGTCCCTTGCTTGAAAATTATTTTTGATGAAAATATAAAATGGTCATGTTACGTGCTCCAACAACACTGTGGGGTTGTTTGTTGTATTTTCATGAGAATCCTCTGACGGGTTGATCAATTACATTCCCGTACTGTTTGCATTTTTTTTTAACTGTTGTTGTGTTGGTGTCTTAATGGTACTTGAGCAGTTTCTATGATTTGGGTGGAAGTGTCGCAGTGGCTGAAGGAGCGATGCTTACATTGCAGTTGCAGGAAATAGTGTAATCACTGAGTTAGCTCTAGTAAATAATGAACCGTCTCTGGGAGTGAACGGTACAACGGGAGATAATGTTCAATGTAACTTTCTCTGCCAACCCCTGATTTGAAGTGTTTTTGGGCCGCGTATAAAATCTCGTTTAGGCCGACCAAAATGATAAGGCCGGCCCTATTCATATGCCATAGGGGGAAAATTAATGAATTATGAACTACTTGGTGACACACATTGAGTTGAATTTGAAAATGCTACATTTTAGGGTTGTGTAGCATCTTTACGTGACCTCTTCCTTATCTGTTGGCAACACTTCACCTGTACTAAATGCCATAGGTCAGTATGGAAAGGACAGGAATGTGCGTACGTGTTGAACGGCAGGCAATGTTTTTACTGACAATTTTTTTTTTGTTTTAAATTGCCTTCTTGGTTAAAACAGCAAATAATCCCATTTAATTACGGCACTTGTGTATTTATTTCTAGGCAAATATTTGCTTTTGGTTCATGTGACTTAATTATTGATGTATCTTGATTATTTTGGGCAGCTTTAATATAGTCGACGCCAATGATTTTCTAAAGTTCAATTTTACAGTTTTTTTTTTGGCAATTTCAAAAAGATGCATTGTATTTATGTCCTTCACTTTTAAATGTCTTTTGGCTATTATATGTGCTCAAATGTTGCCAATGTACGTTATTTTAGTATTTTTTTTTAATAAGCTACCTTTTTTCTCTTTGCTTTGCAAATGTCTTCAGTTCTTCTTTTTGTTTATGCGTTTAGAGCTTTTGGTTGTGTGAAGTCAGTGGTGGGCGAACCTAGGCCTTCAGATGTGCTGAAGTGACTAATTCACCCGTTAATAACACGATATTGTCAAAAAAAAAAAGCTGAATAACATGAGGTAAAGAAGAGACGTCATTTCACGCAAAAAAAATTTTTATCTTTATTTCCAGGACATCACCAACGGCAATCATTACATCCCCAAACAACACCACAATATAGCGGTTCACAATCATTTTTTATTGACAAGCAGCTGCATTGGTAGTTGACGCATGCATGAGAAATTAAAGGTTGAGAGACTTGGATGCGCTGGTTGTCATTTATGGTACCATTGGGCAGCCATGCTGTCTTTTCAAGTCCAGGGGAATTGTGGCCCAGTGTTAAATCAAACTGCCCCATGTCTCTCACCGCTCTCCTGGCTATTCCTTGCAGGTAACACAGACGTGCTACGATGAAAAGTATTGTGTATACAACAGGTTGCTTTGAGAAATGCACGTCTCTCTGTTTATTCACGTCCTCAAGTGTGCGTGCGTGTTTAACGAAGCCCTGTTTGCCCAAACGGTCCCTTGCATCACTCGGTGAAGTTGTGAGGTTACTTGTGTTTGGACTGTAAATAAGTGAGCACCTCCCATTTGTGTGTTTGTGTGCATGCATGCACACTTGTGACAGATGTGGGTAGCTGTGTGTTTGTTCTCAGAGAGGATGTGAGGAATATCTCATCCCTCCTTCAAACCGCCTGCTCTCTGGCTCTGGACAGATCTAAGAAGTTGTTGATATATTCTGAGTCTTAGCAGCCAAGTGACATCATCACTACTTTTCTTTTTACCAAAGCGTCTTGATCATACGGGCAGCAGTATGCGCTTGTGTGTAAAATGCGTAACAGTTTACCGAGTCACAACTAAGTCCATATCATCCATCTGTGAGCTAATATATGTTGTGATTTGTTTTGGAGACCAAGATGGGAAAATGTTATGGTGAGTACAACATGTCAATAACAGAAAGAAATCTTATATATATATATATATATATATATATATATATATATATATATATATATATATATATATATATATATATATATATAATATAAATATATATATATATATAAATATATATATATATATATAATATAAATATATATATAATATAAATATAAAGTATATTATATATATATATATGTATATATATATATATATGCATATATATATATATATGTATATATATATATATATATATATATATATATATATATATATATATATATATATATATATATAATTTTAATAATGTTTTTTTTTTATTAAAAATGCTTCTTTTTGTTTTTTGTTAGTTTTAATATTAATTGTATTTTTATTAGTTTTAATAATTGTAGTTGCATTTTTTTAAACATGGCGTATTTATCGTGTGCAAAATGAAAAAAAAAAAGGTTACTAAGTATCGTGTAATAAATTAAATGACCGTATACTCTGATTCTATGAGTCCCGACTGACTGCAATAGGCGATGCCTAACAGCACGGAATGTCCCTTCGCACACGCACAGTTCGAGAATGCATAACAACAACATCATCAGTGACCCAGGGTGGGTACAAGAGCCCAGAATCTTTTCGAGTGAACACAAGGATTCCGAGTGACTGGATGTTCTGGCGGTCATTCGGGCCTCATCAAACTGTAGTTACATACGTAACTGTCTTTCTATTTCATCCCTATTGACACCCAGAGGTGCTGCCAAACAGCAAGGCATGACTTATACTAGCAAAGTCTTGAGGAATCCCAAACACAACCCTCAGTAAGAAGCCTCCAAAGTGCTAAACACCATGTCCAGAGGATAGGTAGAAGTGAGATCCACACTGTAAAATCTGCGCAATACCTCATGAATGTCAGTAAACCCCATAATGCTTCAAACTGGGGGAGAAGATGACAACTAGCAAAACACAGAAGCAGCAGAACCAAAAACCAAAGGAAGTCGGAGGAGATGTGACCGTCACCAATAAACCAGCGAGCTTCAAGGCAACCCCGTCGTAGAAAGCCCGAACCGTGTATCATTTTACTGATGAAAAACAGGCGCTCCAGGTGCTATTATTTACAGATTGCTCCAAAATGGGTCGATGACATTGAAAATTAACAGGAATTAAATTTTGGGATAAACTGGATAAAGTAGATCTTGACAACATAGGCTTTGAAAAAATATAATCCATGATAGCGATACAGTAGCGTACTGATAATCAGAACAAAGATGTTTTTCATATTAAGTAAAGCAGGAATCCAATCAACGCGATACAATTAATCCAATTAGCCATGTATGCGTGTACATGCAGAATGTGTGTTTGTGTGAATCTGGATACTTTTATAAGTGAGCCTGGGAAGTGCGGCTGTTTTTTGATACTTTCCATTTTTTAAACCATTTGTGTTCGATTTTTTTTATATATTGTAAATGCTGCATGAACAATTCATTCAATTTCATTTCATTTCATTTTCATCGTTGCTTCATCTTCAGAACAAAATCTAATCATGTCTGCTGGTTGTTGTCTTGTCCAGCATTTGGTCTCCTTTCAGCCGCCTGCCCTCAAGCACTCAAATGTCAGCTTGTTGACCTGAGAGTTTAAAAGCACACGTACTGACGGGCATTGAGTGTATTTTCATGTTGCTGGATATTAACCAGAATTATATTTCCCAAGTGACACTTACCAGTAATGTTTGTGTCTCTTTCAGTCAAAGGTATTTACAGTTCATGGTTTAACGGGAGGCAATCCCAGAAATGTGACCGGCAACAACCGGCTGGTCCCTGCTCACAGGCAGGTCTGTAATGTCATAAACAAGTCACCATGCCAAACATCAACCCTCCATAAAGCTCTCGCTGACACCCAGTGGATCCAAGTTCAGGAAAGGACCTTATGTGGATAAAAAATATATATAACAGATAAATAAACTATAAACCCAAAAAATATGGTTCTTAAATATGTTAATTTGAAATAAAGTTGGGTTGCATTGTGGCGCATACACACATGGACAAAATATTTGTCACCCCTTTGTTCGTGAAAGAAAATTAATAATAAAGAAAGAAAATAATATCAATAATCAATCTAAATTTAATTGACATCAAAACAATAGTACCTTTTACTTTGAGTATGTACCTATGGTCAAATTATTTTCATTCTTTTTGAGCGGTACCATCATTTTTGTCCCATGTGTGTTTTACCTTGGGCATATGTTCATGGGTTCCATCTTGGTTTGCTCCAGTGTTCCTCCAGGGCAGCACATGCTTAGCCCATATGCGTTTTTGTAGGTTTGTCACTGGGTCTTAAGTAGGTTCCAAATGGTCCAGTTTATGTAGGCACCTATTTGCCAATATGGGCTTGAATTGGGTCCTTCAGGTTGTTCCAGCTGGGCCAACTATACGTGACCCATGGTGGCCACACTCATGTTCAACTATTCAGGGTTCCATCTATAAATGTGCTATAGCCGATATGAGCTTACGAGGATTTCTGACTGGGTCTTATTTGCCTATATTTGCTTGAACTGGTTTCTGAATTGTCCCTATGTGGGTTCCAGCTGGACAAATAATCTGCAACTCTTTTAGGCTATATGTATATAAATATGGCTTTAAGTTTGTGAAATCGGTAGCCTACAAGAGTTGCAGATTATTTGTCCATATAATATAACATATTATATATATATAACACTCAAGGTCCTCGGGTTACGAATGAGTCCCGTTCTCACTCTGGCGACGTAGCCTGATTTTCCGCATAAGTCAGAATTAACCAATTATTGCCCCCTAAATAAATATCCAAATACACGTATTATACTTTGGTTTAATAAAATAAAATAAAATAAATAAGATACTGTACTTACCAACACTGCTTAGAGGCGGGGCATTACATTATAAATGCAACCTCGGTGTGTGCAGCACAAAGTGACCCGCATGTGCAGAAGACGCAACAGAAGTAAATATGGTCCAACATGTCTTGGGATTTCGAAAGTGGCGCGATTCGGTGGGACGTAGAAACACAGCATTTAGTGGTAATGATGAGGCAAGGCTTTTTTTTAAATCTCATTTCAAGGAGACGTAACTCAAGATTACGTCACGCAATTTCCGTGCGTAAAAAATGCATCTACGTGACTGATTTATTGCTATCACCATAAATGTCCACTTTATGCTTCATGTTTGAAAGTGGAATTAAATTAAAGTCAAATAAAAGGTCAATACTGTTACTCAAAACAACTTTGCAGATTTGATTTCCCCGCACTCTCCCTCTGCTCATATAGAGTGCATTTTGGACTCCGGATCACGTCAATGTCGGAATTATGCGACCGAGTCGTCAGATACGTATCAGATCTAGGACCAAATATGAAAGCAACTCAGGTTAGATTTTAAATTTAAATCTAAATTGAGCCGTTCATACCGTCATAAAAATCCAATACAGATGCAGGCCTGCAGTGTGAACCTAAAATGGCGGACAAGACTCGAGCGTGTAAAAGTCAAAACGATTTTTTTTTAATTTATGCATTGTACTCACCCCAATTATTGCACACATTTTTTTTATTTTTGCCAAACTGACAGAATGACCGTTAGGCATGGATGAGGACCCAATTGCAGAACTAAAAGGCAAACATGGTTATTGAATTAATCAAAAAACACCAAATCTGCCCAAAAACGAGGCCCAAAGTAACCAAACAAACACAAGGAAAACAACATGACTTGGCTAGGCTTGAATAGGGCTGAGACAACAAACAAGATGTGACGAAGACAATAAACCGACTAGGACCGGAAGGAAACAGGGAACTAAAACAAAGACCTGGACAAGATACAATTGGTTGAGGAAGCTGATTGAAAAAGACAAGGGACCGGGGATGACAAGCACAGGTTGACCCGATAACCTAATGAGAGAGACAGATAAAGGGACACAAGGGAAACATGATGCAACTAAATTCATCTTATAAGACTAAATCGACAAAGACAGATTATGACACAAACTTGTTCAATCAAGAAATCACTTAAACAGAATCGGTCCAGATAAAACTGAATTTGGCCAAATGATCTAAAAAAGCCGCATCAAATTGACACGATCCAAATAATTTCTGGAACTATCAAGAAGAAGAATTACACAACATAAATCAATCTGGAAAGGGATACACAAGCAATTTCTTTAGATTTGGTAGAGGCTGCTATATTTATTGCAACTTGAGCATTTCTGTGGTTTGGTTAAATAATAAGATAAATCTGATGCAGTTATGAAAAAGAGAAGCAAAGCAAAAGTAATGAAAACTGCATGGGTGCACCCCTGAGGCCTTGGGAACAATGCCTAGTACTGTAGACCATGTTATTATACTTACACTGTGGAACACATTTGTTGGCACAAAACTGAGTTTTATAATTGAGGAAATATGGTCATTAGACTGCTTGATTTTATTCAGTTACTTGGCCTTACATCTGGATCACCTTGTTGTTAACCTTTCTAAATTACAACCAAAACTGTCCCCAAAGCTGAACCACGTATGGTACATGTCGGCCACGTTAGGCTGACATCCACATCACCAAGAATAGCCATTGTCTACTCTGCCATGTACCTGAAATAGGTGAGCTGCATTTTGTATATGTTATATTTGTGCTAAATGTAACATTTACCTCATGGGTCGGTTTAGGTTCACATCTGCTTTGTCCAGGCCAGAAGAATGCTACACCCTTAAAAAGAAAAATAATGGGTTGGAAATTGGACTGACCTATTACTTTGGGTCAATTTGACCCAACTTTGGATTGTCTTGTTCAAAACAACCTTAAGTCGGTCCACTTTTGAACCAAATTGCACTGTTTTTAACTCAGCAGTTTTGAGAGTGTATGGTGGCCCACAAACATGCTGTCTGGCAATCTGCTTCTTATTTTCCCGAATAGAGGCCCAGACATGGGTGGCCAGTTCTAAACTATGCCCACTTAATCGATATGTATCCTATATGAGACACAGACATGGATTATCAAGTCTAACTCATGCCCACTTATCCCATCCATAACCTAGACAGGACCCAGATATGGTTGACAAGCTCTAATCAATGGGCACTTAGCCCACACATAACCCAGACAAGACTGATAAATGGTGACTAGTTTCAACCCATACCCACTTAGCCCATATATAACCCATATAGGACCTGTACAAATAAGTGGTGCACCAGTGCGCATGAGCACTAGAAATTGAATATTGAGCTCCGGCTCAAGTCTGTCATTGCGCTTTTGCGCACAAAGCATATTGCAGCTCAGTCAGTCAGCTTTACTGCAATCAGGTTTGAATAATCTGACATTGTGTAGCCCTGGTATGATTATGTTGATGGAATTGGGAAAAATAAAAGATGAAAACTAAAAAAAAAAGTTTATACAATTATATTTCATATTTGCCTCTACACAAATTTGCAATAAACTTTGCCCAGGTGTGCTGTAAGTCTTTAAGTTCATCCATGAGGTCGGTGGGCCCGGGGAAAAAAACATGACCACCAAACATCAACCTCTGTTGCGCAATTGAGATTAATGCCAATTCTTTAGAAATAAATACAATACAATATAACTTTATTTATATAGTGGTATATATATATATATATATACCCTAAGTTAAAATATGGAAAATAAAGTTCATATAACCTAAATGAATCCAAAACAAATGTAAATCATTTGTCCAAGACCATTAACAGAACCATGAAGGATGGATTTTATCAATACTCTGGTTTTTAATAATTCAGTCCTGGGACCAATGTATTGCCGGGGCCCGATACGCATCCCAATAAATCACCCGACATAAAATCAAGAGGAAATTATCTAGCATCATTAAGTGCTTTCAAAGCGCTCTTGACCTTTTACCATTTTGAAAACGAATGAGAAATTTCAAATGGAGCTCTCCTTTTTATGCCGTTAGGGTAATTTCTTTGGCTCACAGGGCTTCGCTGAAAGATCTGAAATTTACTTTTAACTTATTTTTGTACTAACTTCAAATGAAGACTTCATATTAATCCTTCTGTGACAATTTATACTTGATTGTCATGAATAGACCTCTTGTCAAACAGTCCAAGTTTCTTCCATTTTTCATTCTTTTAAAGCCAATGCACAAAAAATATACAAAGCAGCAACGGGGAAATCCATTTCAGGTTTTATCTGCGTCCCTCCCGCAAAGAGAGTGAGAGCAGCCTCAGTAAGCTGGAAGCCTGTATTCTGCAAGTATTTGAATTATGCCATTGACGTCAGCACAGTCATAAAATAGACGGCTGTCCTTCCCCTCAAGTATTCCCTTGCCAGCAGGCCTGTTCTGCTCAGCGCAAATGGATTGAAATACGCTCTGCCACACAGACAGGACCTTTTGTTTGGGTATTTAGGAACCATTTCTGCCCCCCCCTCCTCATCACTTTAAAAAGAGATCACCATTATTCATTGTGGAAAACAAACTTTAATTCCATCCAAGGTGCTCTGAGAAGTCAAAAATGAATCTAATATAGATTTTTTTTTTCCTAACCTTGTCTTCATCAAAAAATAATGTTTGTTTTTAGCAGGGGGGCAGTGGACATTTTTGAGGCAATGGGTGCCATGTGCTCATTGCAATTTTATATGCGTTTATAGAAGGATTTTTAATCTTGATTCAATCAGGAACGGTCACTGGCAAAAACAATCACATTTTGCTGTGCCAAAAATCTTTATTGGTTCAATTTGATTATGGAGCGCTCTTATGTGGTGGACAACATACACGCAGCACCACATGGACTCTCTTTTGCTACGCGTACCCATGTCAAGGAGTCCTGTTGTTTGAGGTCACTTGAGGTTTGCTTCAGCTGCTCTTCATATGTTTCTGGAAACTCTGATCGTTCTTTGCACGCAAACCCCTTCATCACTGAGTGGCTGTGCCTTGCCTCGCTACACTCAGCTGGCTCAGTCCCCACCTGGACCAAACATGCGTAAATCAAGGCCTGCGCACATACAGGCACATTAACGATGAGTGTCATGTTTCTTTAATTACCGCTGGAAATTGTCTAAATATCTTCTTTCAAAAACAAATAAATCGTACCTGTCAAGTATTATTAATTGTTATCAAAGGATGTAAAGCCATGAAGCAGCTGTGGCCTCCCTTTTGTCAGTGAGTCTTACATATCTGGTAGCAACAGTACGTGTCTCCATGATGAGTTCGTCACCAAGGATGATTCTGGCAACTTAACCCGGAATTTTTATTTGAGCTATCTTTGCATAGGAAGTATTCCCAGCGTTGTTGCTATGGTGATATTCAGAAGAATAGAGTAGAAAAAAAATGGGCTGGTGATGTTTTGGTGGTTTGTGTGTTCTCTTCAATGAGAACTCAACTTTATATATAAAGCAAAAAAAAAAGTGTTGGAAATAAGAAACATAGTACGCAAGTAAATTTAGGATTAATATATTTTTTTTATTGGGTGAAGTTGTTTGTAGAGAGCGGAACACGAGTCTCAGCTGACCAGCGTAAGACCGCCGAGATGCCAAAATTAGAATCTTGTACTTACAGCATGCATGGCGTCACAACGTAAGCAAATATCACTTTCACAATACTTGTTTGTAAATTGCACAGAGTACAAAACTGACGTCAAATCTTGTTGTTTCCCTCATGCTGAAGACATCAGCTTGTGCTTGCCAATGCTGATGATCATTGGTTTAGTTTCTTATTTGTCCAACCATTGCTAGTCACATGACGTTTGTCCAGATAAAGATGGTGACAAATTGCCAAAAGGTATTATTGCATGACTATCCTAGTACCTGTATCACTGGTGTGTATGGGGCATGAAGATTAAAATATTGTTTAAACGCTTAAAAACAATGCATCAGTAAATTAAAACATTGTTTAAAGTCCATGTTTCATTAAAACATAATGCCCGCTTTTGCTACTGTCATATCTCCACCATCAAATTTTAGTGTGTCCAAAAGATTTACTTTTAGCTTAGAGGTGAGCACTTCATTGTGCAAAGGGTCCAGATGACAAACTGGAGCGGCTGAAAAGGGGCAAGTCAACATGCTAACCTCCAATTTGTATTGAATTTAGAAAACAGCATATTGTCTTCAATAAATTGCTTTGTGTGAATACAGTTATGATTACAGAATACAAATTTCAAACAACATTACAAGCGGCCTTTAAAATTCCAGTTTTACACAATTATTAACATTCATTTTGTTTTGCTATTCCTGGTCAAGACCAAATAGATAAGCTTTAAGTCTGTTCTTATTGACCGTGTTGCATAAAGATGCAGCAGTTACTTACAACGCACTCAATATAAAGAGTATATGAAACTGTATGTCATTTGAACAGTATTATCAGGCCAAATATTCCACCATGTAGGAAATAAAAATGTTTCTATTCTTTTTTTGGAAAAATAATTGCAAGAACGGTGGGAAAAATTGCTTAATCACGTGAAAACATTGCTAGTTGGCAACACTGCAGACACGCGCTGATACTAGCGTCCACACACAAGCACATCAAATAAAAGCCCGACATATTTTATGTCCCGCTTTGATGTCATGGTCACTGTGAAGGCCGGTTAGAGATGGTGGACCGGCCGGATGCGGCCCCCAGGCCATATTTTGCCTTGGTCTGCTTTAGGTATAGCTCTCCAGCAAAGGTGGGGTGCTAAAATATGCGCACATTTTGGTACCCGGCACAATTTTTGGTAATATGTAAGCC
Organism: Idiotropiscis lumnitzeri; assembly: GCF_059441095.1. Classification (NCBI taxonomy): domain Eukaryota; kingdom Metazoa; phylum Chordata; class Actinopteri; order Syngnathiformes; family Syngnathidae; genus Idiotropiscis; species Idiotropiscis lumnitzeri. Next base: position 5,049,219 of record NC_142403.1, on the reverse strand, counting down.
AAGTATTATCATATATTTTTCCGAAACACCTTCGCACCTATAATGAATCCTTTTATTTGCCATTTGACACAGCATATTATAAAAAAAAAAAAAAAAAAAGAAGCACGAGTGATGCAATAAAGTCGTACTTAGTGAGGTTCCACCTGTTACAACAAAACAAGCGGCAAGTAACAGGATTGCCTTGATGTACTTTCTGATGGTCATTTTTTTTTCTCTCCATGTAACGTACTTCAGTTCAAGTCACAGAAATTATGGAAAATTAATGAGCTAAATAAAAAAAATCAATTAAGAATTTCGGTAGCAAGATTAAAAACTGATATCGAGAGGCTACTCAAGGACAAGACCGAGTTAAACTGACTGGTCCTTCAAGCAGAATCTCGTCTAGGACACACAAATAGCCTCACTGACGTCTTCTAACTTATCAAAACGAGTCAAACAGTCAAAGAAAACACCATCGTTTTCCGATAACAGCAGATGCAAGACTGATACGGATGCCTTCGGGCCTTGGAGAAACCCAGCTGAGGTCAGCTTGTCCTGTAACTTTGTTCTTCCTCCTCTCATATGCGTAAATTCCCATGTGTATCTGTGTGTGAAATGAAAAACACACAGTCAGGGAATTGTGTCTATGGGTGCGTATTGTGCGAATAGATACAATTTTCTTAAGTGTCCCATGCCACCCACCCAGTCTCTCTTGTGGAATAGCCGGGGTCCTCAATCCTGTTCCCTGCTGCAACACACCTGATTCAAATGAGCTGATAATTAGCAAGGTCTGTAGAAACTTGATAACGATCCTGATCATTTGATCATCAGGTGTGTTGCAGCAGCGAGAGATGGAAAACAGGCAGGACACCGGCCATCGCAGAACATGATCGAAGACCCCGCCCCTATCGTCTAGCCTTTACCGTTAACGTGCTTGTGTATAATTTTCTTTATAATTTTCTGAGACAGCCCTATCATTCGCTTTCTCTGGTTCACATTTAAGTGCGGCACGTAGAACCATGTCACCAAACAGCACAGTGACTCCTTGTCATCCTTTAAGTAGGCCAACTGACTGATTACAAGTTTAAAGACCGTTGTGATTGTAATTAAGAAGGAAGGATGCACCTTGAGGGAACATGTCCCCATGGCCAAATTATTTTCAGTCTTTTCGAGGGGTACCATCATTTTTGCCCGGGCCTGTTTCGCAAGTTTCTTTTTTAAAATAATTCTGCTGAAACGCCATTCAAAGCAATGTCTGATTTTCATTTGTTAATTGTCATCACATTTTCATTTTTACTTTTGCCAGATTGAAGTTATTTCTGTGAGCACTGTGAGTTTTTATTTCATTAACAGAAGGCAACATCCTACATCCTACAACAAAACACAAGTTCATTGAACACTCTTGATTTTTTTTCCCATGTTGTGAATGTGTTTTCATGTAGTGTACCCTCCGAATTACTGGCGACCGGTTCAGGGTTTTTACCTCACCTCAGCTTTGATAGGCTGCAGTTATCCATGACCTCAATAAGCACAATTGATTAAGAAATTAGTTGATCGCTTGAAGCGGTAATATTTCTTCAACACTGTCCAGTGTCTCTATTAGTCCATTGAAGAGAGTTGTATATATTCAGATTTATAGGCTTCAGAATTGCAATCCCATCGTGTTCTATCGTAAATCCAGCAGGAATGTGTACATGCGTCTGTTATGATAAGGAGAGGGAACACTATATCCCAGCAGGGTGGGAAGAAGAGCATGACGATGAGTGGGCGATTACAGCAAGTGAAAGATTTTATACGTCAATTTGACTTTATCATACACTAGGGAAAAGGTTTCTTGGTTTTTAAAAGTTGTGACCCTGACAGAAGGGAACGTGAGACTAATCCAAGGAGTCATCTGCATAAATTTCGCACAAGTAATGTATCTACTGAACGTGTGCTTCAAACGCTCTGTGATCACGAGGACATTTGTTGGAAAATATGAAAATGAATACTTGTATTGTATGCACTTGCAATTTTGAGTTAAAAAAACTAAAGAAAAATGAAAACAACAAGGTAAAAGCACATCCGACTTTTGGTATATTGTTAGTCGATGCCTCACAAAAATTATTAGCTTCCTCAAAATCACGTTTTCCCATGTCAAACCATGAAGGGGTCAAATATATTTGACAACTTAACATCTTTACATTTTGATAATATGGCATCTTACTTGTGTTATTGATATGTGTGTAGTATTAACTGTAATAATAATAGGCTGATTTTTGTTAATCAGTGATTCTTACGTGACACTAAAGTGAGTCGTGGAGCCATTTTGGGTGGGTCACTAACAGGTAAAAAAAAAATTGAAAACAGCATGCGCTGTTGTCAATGTATTTAGTTTTCTTAATTTTTTTGTAGTTCTGCCTCTTAATTATTTTCCATACAAATATTTACTGTAATTATGACTAAAATGAAATAGCGTAGATTGTTAATTGAGCACAGCATGTTCCAAACTGTTCACAAATTGGGGTTCTGTTGCCAACGTAGGATGAGTCAAATATTTAATGTGAATCTCAGGTCTGAGTTGCCTTTTATTTGGAAAGGAACATTATTTTACTTGGGATGGAAACACTACAAAATGTGGCACTGTAATCATATTAAAAAAAATCCTATTCATGCTATAAAATTACCAAAAGACTATGGAAACTTGCGTTGCTTCGGTCTGCATCCTTCATTTCCAGATTGAAAAATTATATACATGTTTTCAAAGGCTATTTTAGATACATGTTTTTAATTGATCTTAATTTCAAGTGAAGTGGGTCATGACTTTGTGACAAGAAAATACAGGTCCTGGTGTGACAGCTTGATCCACTGCTGTAAATGGTACACTGGAATGCGCCATTCATCTAATATCTTTAGAATTCCCCATTGCAGCAAAGAAATGTTTTAAATTTGCACTATAGTGACTTGTGATAATGCAGGATGTGTCTCCCTTTGTGTGAATGCATGTCGTGAGTGATTTCAATCGGAAGCCAGACTGCAGAAGTGACATCCAAATCAATGAAAGCATGGCCACATCACAGGCTGCTAAAATGCCAATTCCACTGAGAGCGCTCCTCTCAGTTTTTTTTATGATACATAAATTTTGCAACACTGTGCAAGTGAAGTCATGATTTGTCTTGTAAAGGGTAAAAAAAAAAAGAGAACTCCAACCTATCACCATCTTTGGCCTTTGTTAGGAAGTGTTGTGTAACCACATGCATGGTTTTCGATAATTCTGCTTTCTGTTTCTCGTAAAAAGCAATTGCCATTGAAAAACCAAAAAAAAACAAAACAACTTTTTTTAGCCCGGCAGTCTGCTGTGTGCATGTTCTAGTTGTGACATTTAATTGAACATCATCCCCAGAAATCACCCCTCTTGTTAATGCAATTCAGAGATGTACTCATTTCTGAAAATATGTGTGCTCTCTGAAAACTACCTTACGTAGAACTCAATTGCAGCAAAGTGTTTTTCCTCACTTCAGTTTTAACTGATGTTTTTTTTGGGGGGGCATGACAAAAACAGACAAGACACATTTGAAAGTCTGGCATCGCCCCTCCTTTTTTATTTACACTTTGACATGTAGTTAGCTAGCTAGCTAGCTAGCTATACCTCCCGCCAAAAATTCAAAGCAGGGGGGAAGAAATTGCAACTTATAGTCACACTTATAGTTACAGTTTGTGTATGCATATGAAAGATGCTAAATGGAGTAGTATTCATTTTTCCAGGTCTTAGCAATGAGTTGTGCGGGATATGCTTTCATCTTATTCAACTGGCATGCCCCCAGAATTTGAGAGGGGAGAAAATAACTTGATATGTCATGGTTTGGAGGACTCATTTTATTGTATATTTATGTTTTTTAATATTCTTCCTTGTGTTCTGTCAAATTCAGAAGCATTAGATTTCACTTTGAAATGAATTTAAAGTGGATTGAAAAGGGTTGAACTGGCGAGGCCTTCGTGTTCTGTCACGAACATTGTTGCTCAGGATGATGATGTCCGCAATGAAAATCAATTTTTTTTTTTGTAGAATCAAATCATGAGGGTGCAAAAGATTCCCACCCGTAACACTTACTGTTCAAAAACTGAACAAAAAAAAAAAGAAAAGAAAAATCTTCCCTATGGAGCTGTAACAGCTTCCACTTTCTGGGAAATGTTGTTCATTCATCTAGAAATCATTTGTGAGGCCAGAGATTACTGATTTTAACTCACAACTTCTGTTCAAGTTTGTACTCAGTGGGGTTGAGGTCAGGGACGTTATGTTCTTTACGCCAAATCCATCCAACAATGCTTTTAGGGATATCTGTGTGTGCGAATGTGTTTTTGTGACTGTGTGTGTGCGTGTGTGTGTCTGCGTGCATGCTCATGTGTGCGAGCACATCCGTGAATGTATCATACATGTGGAGTTTTGTGTTTCCTGTCTGCCTGTTTGCTGAATAGACTTTATTGTGTCCCTGTCGAGGTGGTGGAAATCCCCTTTACAATTCATTTGTGTTTGCGTTTTCAGTCAAATAGTTCTTTGTAGTATCAGTTACAAATAAAGAGACTGAATGAAAAACATAAGAGATGTTAGTTATTGGTTTTGGGAGGGAAAGTAACAAGTTGGGGGGGAAGAAAAAAAGAGAAAAACATTAAGAAGGGTCTTCTAATCAACTTTGTTGTATCAGTAATAATAGAGTGTTTTTTAGCTTGACTTCCTGTGCATCCGTTGTACATTTTTAATGCTGTTTTACTCCAGTCGTTATGTAGAAGTGGTCCTTTCAGAACAATTTTTTTCTTTGTCATTCCAAGTAAAAAGTAACTATAAAATAAGGTTTTATCCAAATGTCAACACTTTCCTCGGACGAGAGCTGTTGCTGTCTTAGCAGATTTGTCTAAATTGGGAAGCTATTCCAGAGAAAATGATTCTCAGTGTTCTTCATGACCACAAGCCACCTCAAGCGTGCCGCCGGTATTCCCGGGAAAAAAAACATTTTCAGTGAAGCCAGTCAAACATCAGAGGCATGTGGCGTTCAACTCGTTGCACAGCCTCCCTCTGTGTCTCTCGCTGCCTTCGGCAGAGCGGCGGAAGGCTGTGGGCAGGCTGCCAGGTGCCTCTCATGTTTGAGAGAGCAAACAACCTCACGTCTTTGATGGCAAGAAGATCAGAGCAGGGGACACATTCTACGCATCCACGCTAAAGTCGGCGCGGTGGATGCCGCCGTGTTGTGCTCTGCAGCTAGGATACCCCGAGTATACACAATACACGGGCAGCAGACACGCCTGTGCGGGCGTTTATGTGTGTGCACTTGCACCCGCTGAGTCAAACTACTACTTTACAGCAAACTCACACATAACTAACCACATTGGCTGTCTTAAACAGCAACTATTAAATAGCGCTGTTACTTTTATCCGTACCTTCTAGGTCACACTGATTCCATAATGTACCTTGAGATATCGTCGGGTGTGCCACGGGAAATTGTTATTTCACTGCCAAAGCCAGCAATGTATAATGTCAGGCATAAGAAGGAGCTGCTGTTCCACGAGACGGCAGAAAGTGTTTATACGTGAGGTCCCATTCAGACATCAAATAACAGCATTCAGTTTAGGGGGCCCAGACTGAATACAAACGAGATCATCTTTATTTCAGTATGTATACTTTTTGTGGCATTTTTGTTTGGCGGTGTACTGTGAGGATTTTTTTTTTTAATGTAAAATATGTGCCTTGGCTCAGTAAAGGTTGAGAAATAGTGTTGTATAAAATGTTGGTATGACAAGAAAACCCAGAAAGTTTTGACCTACTAACTTTTAACAAATATTAACAGAATGTGTTGACTTGTTAGCCGACTATTTTATTGTTTTTCATAAATAAATCTTCATGCAAAAATATTTATTCAGAACTTTAGTGTTGCCCTCACAAACCATCAACTAACATGTTAATGCAACTCGCTATCATATCCGTGTAATGGCTGGCACTGCATTGCCCTTAAAATCTCACTACTTTTGTTTTGATTCTATTTTCCTCCTGTTTTCATTTTCTAATCATCAAATGGCACGGCAACAAACAAAGAAAAATGCTGACTAGACAGTTCAGGTTCTTTGGCCCAGGGCTCTGAATCCAACCATCTCACCATAGCTAAGCCTTCTCATCAATAGAGCGCCACTCTTGGGTGCCACCTCGTGATTCTCGTTCCTTAGCAAGCAGCTGCAGCACACTCTCTAAGCGAGACTGGAAGAGTGCACATGGCCTGGCGTCTACAGAATTATCCGCAGTCTCCAAGTGTGCACTCTCTTCTGACTGCGCGTGTCTTTATGTGCTGCTTGCTTGATGACAGATGAGGCGTACCAGAAGCTGGCCATGGAGACGACGGAGGAGTTGGACTGGTGTCTGGACCAACTGGAGACAATCCAGACCTATCGCTCTGTCAGCGACATGGCGTCCACTAAGGTAGAACAACCCCTTATTTATAGTTTGCATCATTTTCAACACTTTTTCAAGGAACTGACTGTTAACCTCCACATGGGAGGCCATCATTAACTCCTTCACTGCCATTGACGGCTAAAGACGTCAAAAATTATTATATGTATTTTTTTTTTTTTACTTGGCTGGTAGCGAATGAGTTAATTACATAGAAACGTTCCTTTCATGAGTTACCCACAAATACAATACGTACTCTGATCATAGGTGAGCAGGTGGCCTGAGCAACGTCGCCCATTTTAATTATGAGCAGATAAGTGGCGAAGGCGGGGTTCTGCATCTTTAACACTGGAGCTGATTCATTAATCTTTCAATATGTGTGTACATTATACCAGTAGCGGCTACTAGTCATTCAAATAAGGGGAAGCTCGGACAGATCATCTAGTCCCACTCCCACTGCACCGTAGACCATCCGAGACGCTGTCCGTCCGATAGGTGGGATAAAGTCCTGTTTTGACCATCGAGTTTTGCGTTGAAGCAGAAGCTGCTAAACGTCCGGCTGTTTAAAGCGCTCGGACGCTGCTGGGAACGAGAAGGAAGTTATGTCAATTACCCTGTCACAAGTAGCTGATACTGAACAAACGATAAAGGTATTCTACTGCAATAAAATATCCAGACAGCAGTACATTGTCGTAAATCTCATCCTCAAAAGCCCTTAAATCACGACAGATTCTTTTAGAGGGTTTTAATTTTATTGTAGTGGTGTAATTATTCAATGGATACCTATTATATACCCAAGTACATGTGTACAGTAAATAAAACTGTAGAATTGGTCAGAGTATTATCAGTCGCTCTTCACTCCTTTTGTGCAGGAAATAATTGCAAACATTAGGACCACTGTTGTCATTTTTGCTATTTTTTTAAGGACAAGTAGCTGCTGGAGGGGTCGGAAACGTTAGTAAATATAGTGAAAATGTTGCTAAATTGGCAACACTGCAGAATCAAGCAATCTCGCTCGCAATCTCGCTTGTACTAGTGTCAACACATAAAATAAAAATAATAGCGCTGCATATTTTTGGTTTTATTTTAACTTCTTGGTCTCTGTGAGGGCCCTTCAGAGACAGTGGGTGGGCCAGACGTAGCACCCGGGCCGTACTTTTCCCGGCGTTCGTCTATAGTACAACAAACATGAGAAACAGACTGAGATTGTGTGAGAGAGGTACAGTCGATACAGCGGAGCTAACGTTAAAATAAATACATAAACTGGTAACATTGGAAAATCACCATCCACGTTGGCTGCTGATGAAAAAAAATAATTTAGAACTAATGCTCTTTTTTAATCTAATACTGTATATTACATCATGATTTTTTAATCACAAGGTGAAACATTAACCTAATAAACTCCTGAAATTTGAATGAGCAAACATTTGTAGAAGCCTTTGCAGACAAACAACTCATATAATAATCGTTCAAACTGTTTAGACGTCTGTGTCGTTTTGTACACTTTATGTAAACTCTACCTTGTTGTCTTGAATCCTAAAACAGGAAGACAAATTTTTCATAATTGTCCATTCTCTTTACACGTTTTCAATCTGAGTTGATCCAAGTAAAATTCATTGTTGCATCAGTCTTTATGAACAGTTGTTCGGGTTCGATAAACAATGCACGTTCTTCAACTACAATGAAATGGGTTGTTGATGTTAGCTTTCTAACTGCAGTCCCTAATGTTAGCAGCCGTGTTGCGTCCCAGCACCTAACCTCATGTGGTTCAAACAAGGAGCCTTACATTAAACGTCTGTTTATTGAAATACGGTAAAACCTCTGAAACCCAAGCATTTCCTCCCTTCTCTTGTTTTCGACTTAACACTAAAAATTACACATTTTCTACGCTCCTTTTGTTTGACCTGGTTTAATTACAACCAGCCAGCCCACTTGTCCCTCATGACCTCTCGTTTTTAGGATGGAAAAACTGAAAAGTTTGAAATAAGAGAAGAAGGGAGCAAAAATATCCATGGCCGTTCCTTTCCATCCGAGTCGCAGGTGGCTTCGCGCAGGGTGGACGTTATTACTCACCCTCACTGGCTCACACTCACTTTTTGGAGATGTATACACAATTTGCTGTTACCAAGAGAAACTGACGACTGACAGTCAGGCTGTCTCACTCTGATTCTCTCCAGCTCCCTGTGCAGCAGGGGTCTTCGATCCTGTTCCGCGAGTACCGCTATACCGCCTGTTTCCCATCTCACCCTGCTGCAACACATCTGATTCAAATGGGTTGAATGAAGCAGGGAGCGCTTGGAAAACACGCACGTCAGCGTGCCTCATGGAACAGGATTGAAGATCCCTGTTGCACAGGATGAGCAGAACGTTTTGACTGCCTTTTGGGAAATCTCAATGTAATGGTTTACATACATTTGTTGGCTTGCATGTCAGTCTACTTTCAAGTCCTGCGGCAAGTCAACGATGGAGTAGAATGTGGTTTCTGCATCGGTTAAGCACATGCGAGGTGCACAGAACTTCCTGTGTAAGACATTATGCTGCATCACTTCAGTGCGACTGCCTGTCATTATAAAATCATTAAAACTTGATAACCCTCACAACTCTTCCATCGAATAATCGAGTAATCAGACTTTTTTTTTTCTCCAGCCTTACTAGAATGTTAAGTTGTTAGCAGTTAATTATAACTTGTTTGGGGTGTCCTGAGTAAATATAGTCACCATAGATCACACTACTAAAGGAAATAAACTTCTGCACTCAACATGGATCGTCAATAAAACAACATGGTTTTTGCCATAAGAATGTTCTGTCCAATTCAGCAGCTGAGCGGGCTGACTGCGGGAGGGTTGAACAGCAAGTAGGGCGGACAACAGTAATGAGGCGGGACTATCCTCTTGAGGGAGTGTTTTTCGGGCAGAGGTCTCGCTCTCTCGTGCACGCACGCACACGCATAAAGACAAGCAGAATGAGGTAAAGCCAAGTCAGACCTCGCAGCCCCAACCAAGTGAGTCACTCGAGCTGTGGCGTTTCCCTGCGTCAGAAAGTCGAGGCTTGGTCCTTTTACTCGTGCTCTAGTCAGACTGAGACATTTCAATAGACTGATCGACACTTAACAGCAAAAACATGGGAGCCTGCTATTATGACAAGAAGGAGAGGAAATTGGGGAAGCTCAATGGCTGGAGAAAGGTGAGTTTTCTGGACAATTTTTGTTTTGTTTGTGTTTTGATAAATCCGGTTTAAGTGGAGTTTGAGTGGTCCATTTCTAATGCTTGTGCATACTGTGGTTAGGTCTAAGTTTAGTTAGTTTGGCGACAACCTTAAGTATACGCTTCGTTCATGAAATTGTTATTTTCATAGCTCTGTTTTTCAGACAATATTGACATGTGTGATGCATGATAATGATGATGACTTAATATTTGGTCACTTGGAACAATCACTGTTGCCATTTAAATATACAGCCAGCCATGTGGAAAATATTTCTACATTTATGTCTGTATTGATGAATTCGATAGAGGTCATTTTCTTTGGACAAATTGTTCCGTTCCATTCACTGCTTGAGCCCATTTGGTAGTTACACCTCTGGTGTTGTACTTTTTTGGTCTCAACTAAAGTCTCAGTCCAAACCGTTGTCTAATTTGTGAATGGGTTTAATTCTTTGTCATTTTACAAGTGTACTGTTTCATATTTGTCGCCATTGGCCTTTCAAAGAAACTGTCACATTGTCCTAATATGTTCCAACCTCCAAAAATGGTGGACCATACAGCATCCAGCTGGGCCTAACAGGCACAAAGGATCAGAGTAATTCTTTGTAAGAAATTTCAATTGTCCTCTATTTTTTTGTCTGTAGATGTCATAGCCATACTTAAGAAAAAAGGTCAAGCGACACTTGAACACAAATGACTTCAAAAGTTATGTCATGAGCAGTCACAACGGTCTTAACTGATTTTACTTGCTTGAGGCATGTTTGCTTAACACTAGTAGCCCCCGGATTTTTTACTGTCAAAGGATTCTTAACTAATAACTCTGCTGGCTACGATTAGCCACTTTTCGTTTATAAATGAGGACTTTACCTACCAAATAAGCAGTCGCAACAAAAGTGCCTTTTCAAACCTCAATGTACAATATTAGCTAAAAGCTGTGGTGTCAATGAACAGAATTTCAGTATTAGTAGGTTGAAGTGTCAAGTGACATTTTTTAAGTTGTTCTAGTGGTCAGGAGATGCAATAAAACAACTAAACTGAATGAACTTCATACGCTATGGGCTGTATTCTTAGTTTAACTTTAAACAAAACCAAAAAAAAAATGAAATTCAACTCATTAAATGTTTGTCTATAAAGTGTACCTAAACTCATAGAATGGCAGGAGAAATTAATTATTTCAAAATTACTCTGCACTGTAATTTAATCTAACATCCTTCATCACTTTTCAGTAGCTATACAACTTATTGAAGTCTAAATTGGGATGTGTAAGGATGCAAGGTTAGGAAGGTCAATGACTCCTGTCAAACTGCAGCCTTAATACAGAGCGCCCACTAGTGGTCGTTGGCTATAACTCTTGTTTTGTATGGTTTTGTTTGAAAGACACGATGGATGGATGGACTTGAGTTGAGCGCGTGCATGGTTCGATAGATCGATAGACAGAGAGACGGGGATATTCACGGGAGGGGGACTCCACACCTGCCTCTCAACTGTGCCCCTGGCTGGCCTCCACTTTGAGCTGTCCAATAGGATCATATCTGAATGGAGGAGCACAGTGTTTTTTTCCCCCTCGCTTATTCTGCAGAAAATCACCAAAAGGATAGCAGATATTATAAACAATTAGTAAAATCACATTTTATGCACTATTCAAAAAAAAGAAATTGTGACTGGTTTAAAAACAGATACAGGTAGAGCGACCAATAGGCATGAACAGACTTCCCTGCACCCTCAGGATAAGCAATTAAATCAAATGTAGTGGAAATATCCCGTCATGTTAAAACATATGGCTGTATGTGTTTAAACATGCATCCGACATGTCAGCATGCAGAAGTGACTGCAGAAAATGGCACTGTAGGCTACGACTGCGCCTGCCTGTCTGTGTGTGTGTGTGTGTGTGGGGGGGGGTGTGTGCGCGTGTACACTTGGGAATTTCTTTCAGACTGTGGGGAAGCACAGTTCTTCACCACACTGCAGCGAGACATCACCCACTGTTATTTCTGGTTTCTTTATATATTATGCAGTGCAGTATTATATAAAGCACCGCCTGCTCTCTTGCACTTTTTATTTTTTGCATCCTATCTCCCAGCCCTTGGTTCATTCTCTCTGGATTCTTTCCCTATGTGGGAGGATAATCTGGAATCCTCCCGGGTGAGCTTTGATCTCCCCCTCATTTTTATTGCTTGTGTGCACACAAGCCCATAAACACATCTGCAACCAAAAGGGAACTTGTGGGTTCCCATAGATTGGTGCTCTCAAATATACAACGCTATTTAGCAGGCGGGTTTCCCTGTAAAACCTTGCAACCACAAAAGCGGCACCATGCATCAAAATTGGCTCGTGGCCCTGATGTAACCGTATATTCTAGTCAGGTGGCCCGAGCCTTGTACAATGCAGCAGTGTCCACATGCGCCGACGACAGCCCATCGATCGTGCCTGTGAGGCAGCGAGACAGAGATTGATGACTATGTTGGCAAGTGGCAGCCAGTAGAGAAATCGACATGTAAGTGGCGGATAGTGAGCGAGAGACGAAGTGGCGGGAGGAAGCGCAGGAGCGGTTGGGTGAGGGCGGGGGAGCGTTTTTTTTTTTTCAGTTTGTATGGGTTGGATGTGAGCTGAGGCGATGTGTGTGGTGTGTCCTCGTGACAGCTCAGCAGCAATACCACACGTCTGCCTGCAAAGGAAAAGGGGAAGCCTATGCTCCCTCCTCCTTTCCTCTCCACTGAAAGCAGCTGCGTACTGGCTGTCTGATGTTGTTGCCATGGTGTTTGGGTGTTCTCGTATTTGGGACACACGCTCGCACACAGAGCACAAACAGAAATCAGTGGGTTGATGTCAGCTAAATTGGGAAAGGATGCAATGATCTCCCATCTCCTTTCTCTTTTTCACACTCAAGTCACCTCCCTGGTACAGGCTGTTAAAAATATCCCTGCACAGCATCAAATATGGGATGCGGTTAATGATGCGGCTTATGAATCCTCCAAGCTAGCTGCCGTATATCAGCAGACAACAGAATCTGTAAGAGAGAGGGAGGGCGCGGGGAAACTGATCATAGAGCTCGTGATAAGAGGCTGCACATTCACGTTCCCTAAAATGTGAGCAGCATTCATTGTTTCACTGTGGGGGCTCAGGGATGCTTTCTTCACAATGGCTGACTTCATAACACGTGCAGTAATCAAGTCAGATGTTGCTGGAACGTGCAGTGTTTGCGAAGGTTCGATAAACATATTTTTCTCCCAGAATGTACCTATTCATCTGAATTTAAATGAATATTTATGAAGGAAGGACTTGATATTCTCTAGAATATACCGTAGGTCCAATGATTGTTAAATTGAACTGATTATTTTTCTCTCCATAAACTATTGTCACCATTACCATAAAAAGGTGCCTCCCATGCCAATCCAAACCACATACTTGCCAATCTGGCGGGAGCACACCCCTCGCCTCCTCTTTTCCGCACTTTCTGTCAAATCATGTGTTCTGCATGGAACGTGTTGCTGGGGCTGGCAAACTACATCAGGGGGAAAGAGAGGGAGCAACATACCGAGAGAGAGCGAGAGAGACGGTAGTCGGAGGAGGGTTGGGATGGGGGAAGGGGGGAGCACCACAGCGGTGAGAGCATCGAACCGAAACAAACCCAGCAGAGGAACCCCCCCATCTTGTCAGATGAACATCGCAGCCTCCCTCCCTCCATCCTGTCTTCATCGCTATCCCCCCGCCCGCTCCGTCCTCCCACGCCTCCCATGGTCATTTCTTCTCCATTATTCATTAGTACACTGTGAGTCCCTCTGCTCACGGCTCACAGCTGCTGCTGCTCCAGCCCGTCTAGCAGCATCCAGTTTCCCTCTTGCATCCAGGCACCCATCCATCCATCCACAGGCATGGAGACTTGGATCTGGCCTCTCTGTGCGGCAAGGAGGGAGTGTGGTCCACCATCGAGCTGCTCTTTAAGCTGTTAAAAAGGAACCCAAGGAGAGAAGGGATTTTTTTGAGGAGGGGGTGCTGAGAGAATCCTGTTCGACTACCTTCATATTTTCCTTGTTGGATTACAGTTCTGGCTTTGATTAGGGACGAGAAAACAGGATCCAAAATGCCTGAAGCCAATTACCTGCTGTCGGTGTCTTGGGGTTACATTAAGGTGTGTGATTCTTAACGACGTTGCTTTTCGGGATAACGCACTCCTTCACCATGCTGTGTTGTGAAGCCAAAGTATCCAATTAGACGTCTATATTTTGTAAATCTAATAGTTATTTCGGAGCTTTGATACCATTTAAAGGATATTCCTTATGTGCCAGTGTGATGTTTTGTAGCTCAGCCTCCATCTTGAGCCCTCTGCAGAGCTATGTGTTTGATGTGTGCGGTGGGTGTGCGCGTGAATGCATCAGTCTGTCAACAGCTGCTACTGCAGTGCACTGGATCTCATTGTACTCTCTAGTGCATTCAATGATTCAATTTGAATTTGGAAAACCGGGTGAAAATTGACCAAATGTATTGATTAAAAGTGCAAGTGTAGATGGTCTGCTTTACATTTTGAAATTCTTGCGCACAAAAAAAAAAAAACTGACGCATGTAAAACTGGCAAATGAGCGTCAACAATGTGAGTTAATGTGATCAAACTGTTGGAGGTGAATTTAGAGATTTTAAAAGATTTTCCTTCGCACGTATGACTATTTAAGGGAACGTGCAGGTGGGGTGGTATTCCTCCACTTGTTACACAATAGAAATATCTGGTGGAATAAAACTGCTGAATTTTCCATAGAATCCGTGGAGTCGCCATTTTCTGCTAGGTTTTCCCTGGAAACTGACACCATTGTTTCTCCCCCTCCCCTTTCTCTCTTGCAGTTTAAGAGAATGTTGAATCGGGAGTTGACACACCTATCTGAGATGAGTCGGTCTGGCAATCAGGTGTCCGAATTCATCTCCAACACTTTCCTTGGTAATTAACAGTACAACATATACATGCATACATACATATGTTCTCTAAATACATGTGCACACAAAAGCACGATCAGAAATTTGGATTTTCATGATCCAAATTTACCAAGAGAGTAATTTGCATCTAAAAATTAAGACGAATAATTACTTACACCCAATAAAGCCAAATCATGTAAGTTTATTCATTAATGTTTATTTTTTTACTATGAAGCAAAGCTGTATGAGTTGCTACGCATGCTCTTTTGTGGGGGCGTACCATAAAACACTGCGCCACTGAGCTTCATGTCGAGGTTTATTGCACCAGCCTCAAAATGCTTTTGTGAGACAATGTAAATTTTGAAAAAAGAGAAAAAAAAGACATTAAGTTTAAAAGACCAGTTATTAGAGCCAATATGGGTTAGACATTCAACAGAAAATACACAAATATGTAATATAATGTATATATTTAAATTCCATAGTCAAACAAACACGATTAATTCATTTTAACAGTAGACAATCAACATGCTTCGATAAAAGGATCAAGGATATCTGAGTCACAACCACGTGAATTTAAAAAAGAGAATGTACTATAATGAAGATAGAATGTAATCCCACTCCAAATCGAGGTGGTTGGGACTATTTGTAGACTGTGTGCCTCCAATTGATCAGCATCCTGATCCGTGAAGTGTAAATGGCATATCCCTACTGCTGGATCACCGATGGTGGGAGGAGAGTAGAGACAGCGAGGGTGGGAGGGAAGTGACTGCAGTGAAGGAGAAAACAAGAGGTACAGAGGAACCCCCTTTGCTGGCAGTTACCAGACTGGGTGAGTCATCTCGAGCTTAGTGCATTTTCATAGCAGGGGCGCCTTCCCTCCCTAGCTTCCTCCCATCCTAAAAGAATATGACTAAATAACTTCATTCACTGGCGAAAGGAAAGAAAATGACTTTAGCCGATGTTACTAGAACATAGTGATGACGTATTTCAGTATCCCTTGCGTCATTTATCAGAAAACTCATGCTGATTTGTGGAGGTGCACGGTTATTTCCAGACCACAATATTTTAATTTTTTAATAAAACAGGACAACATTGGTGATGGAATATGGATAATTGCCTGAATAAATGAAAATATTGGACGCTGTCTTCATCGAGCCTGAGAGACAGCATGCAGTAATGTGTGCCAGTCACGATCGATGTTTTCAGTATTACATCATAATTTCCTTTATTCACATTGGAACATATCTATAATAAAAAACAGAATGAAAAAAGCTGCCCAATATCTTCCATCCATATACAAGGTTCCTGCAGATCCTTAAAAATATTTTTTTTTCGAAGGGATTGAATCCATGACTATAAAGACGAGGCCTTAAACTGAATTAAACTGTCTTAAATCAATCTTTCTAAGGTCTTGATTTTTTTAAC
This sequence comes from Idiotropiscis lumnitzeri, assembly GCF_059441095.1. NCBI lineage: Eukaryota > Metazoa > Chordata > Actinopteri > Syngnathiformes > Syngnathidae > Idiotropiscis > Idiotropiscis lumnitzeri. Next base: position 5,033,301 of record NC_142403.1, on the reverse strand, counting down.
ACTTGATAACTAGGATTTCAAGATTTTAATTATATGAAATATAACATATTTTAAAAAAGAATTAACTGAATGACTCGCGGTAACATCGCGCAATCACAGAGCAGAACTGGCAATATTGTGATGTGGTTTTAACTGGGACTCTTAAGAGCCGATGCACGTCATTTAAGGACTTGAGCAACTTTGGACAAGATGAGAAATTGGCAAGTTGAACTTAAATTTGTATTTCAAGTGGAATTAAAAAGTATTTTATTGGTAAACGCCTTTCTTAAGGACACTGCACAAAACAAAACAACACTTAAAAACTGAAAAAAATAAAACAATTAGTAATAATAATGTAATGCTGTGGATTGACAATGAGTAGGTGATCTTAAATGAAAGTGTTTTTTGAGTTCACATTTGAAAGTGGTAAGAGTGATGTAGTTGAAGAGGTCAGGTGGTGAGGAGTTCCAGAGCTGGGGAGCAGAGCTCAATGCCATCCCACCTTTGGGTAATCTATCATTCGTACCAACGAGAAGAACCTCTGTTTTGTCACAGTTTAGCTTCATGAAGTTCAAAGCGAAGCAGGTGTTGATTTCTTATCAAGAAGAGGAGCGGGATGAGTTTGGATGTGCAATGCTGGGTTTGCAGCAGAGGTGGAGCTGCGTGGCATTCACAATGGAATGAAAGATGATATTCACTTTGTGGAAAATGGTTCCAAGGAGGAAGAGGTAGATAATGAAAAGCAGCAGGCCCATGACAGAGCCCTGGGGCACACCTGAAGTAACTGAGGAGGAGGGTGAATGAAAAGGACTTAAGCTGGATGAGTTCATCAGTGCGGTCTTTGAGATTGAGGAGAAAGAGACAGTGTGTGTGTGTTTTGTGAGTCTTGGAAGGTGTGGACTCTGGTTTTGCATTGTTGTATTGTTTTTCCTGGGTTGCAATTGTGTCAAACTTGTAGAGATGATCAAGCATTATATGTTGCACTTTTTCGTGTTTTGCAGACTGCATGTGTCCAAGAGGGCTTAATTGGCTCTTCTTAGAGTGAACTGACTGGAGCTCTGGGGAGAAAAGAAGACAGACATAAAACAAGGAGGGAGGGTGCAAGAGAAAGGCGGCGGGACATGAGACTGAGAGCAATTATTTGAATTACAGCTGGTAATTGAATAACCCGCCATAGGCAGATAAGACGGTGAGCTGAGTTGGAGCTCGACAGAGAAGACAGCAGTCGTTGAATGCAGGATTTCATTCGCCTATTCTCGCAAGTGATATAAATACAAATGACGGATTGGGCGTCATGTTTTGTGTCGCATTCCCTAACATGTGGCATGGGTGTTGTGTTTTCTGCTTCCTTTTTTTATCTTTGGGAGGCCATGATTAAAAAAATGTAATTGAGCTCAAATTAGCTAAGTACCCCATTATGTAAACCCTGAACACACATTAAAGTTGCTTCTGTAGCCTTTATAATCACATTCGAATCACGATCACTTGCACAAGGTAACCCTTAAAGTGCTTCTAAAGTGAAAATATATATACATTTTACACACCAGAGAATTGTGTCTGCTAAATTTGAATGAATACAAAAATTGCCAAGTAGATAAAATGAGTCTTCAAAACCGTGAAAAGAAAATGTCGACCCCCTCCCAGCTGTCGGATGCTGTGGTGCGTGTCTGCTGAATGTGCTGAAAAGACACCCTGTTCAACCTTCACCCGTCATTCAAATCCGTTCCTGTATGTATTCAATTGTCTGTGTAGGTGTAAAACACAGGCTGGACTACGTGTGTTGTGAATCCACACGGAAATGAGCGGGCTAGCAGGCGGTCCGATGGCTGGCTTCTCAGGAATGATGAATAGGAAAATAAATGAACAGTAGGAGTTGAGGGAGACAGCAGGTGGGCAGCGTGAGATAGATTCAGCGCCGGCAATGAATGAACGATGTCATGCACGGGGATCGGCTGTTAGGTTGCAGGTGTTTCTATCGAGTAGCTTGGTTCTCAGGTAACAATTGTGAGGAAACAAAGGCCTTCTATGGAAGGTTCAGTGCCCCCTTCATCGACCTCTTCTTCATACACACACTATTCTTTTTTATCATCTAATTAGAGCACCAACCCCCCCGTTTTTATTTTGCTTTTCTGCAGACAAACAGAATGAGGTGGAGATACCGTCACCGACACCCAAGACACGGGAGAAAAAGAAGCAGCACAAGCAGCAGCTGATGACTCAGATCAGCGGTGTCAAAAAGATCTCGCATGGATCTTCGCTTTCGAGCAGCAGCATCTCTCGTTTCGGTGTCAAAACGGATAAAGAGGAGTTGCTGTCCAAGGAACTGGAGGACCTGAACAAATGGGGCCTGAATATCTTCACAGTTTCCGAGTACTCCAACAGCCGACCTCTTACTTGCATCATGTACGCCATCTTTCAGGTAGGGCGTTTACAGCTTCTCTCCGTGTGATTTTTCTTTCCTTGGAACGTCCGCGTGTGACGCCGCTGAAGTGAGTCACCTCTAACTATGTGTATCACAATCTTGTTTTTCGTAGGAGCGAGATCTATTAAAAACATTTAAGATCCCAGTGGACACTTTTGTGGCCTACATGATGACACTGGAAGATCACTACCATTCCGATGTGGCCTACCACAACAGCCTGCATGCAGCTGACGTCGCCCAGTCCACGCACATCCTCCTCTCGACTCCAGCCCTTGATGTAAGTTAGTATTGCACAGCCAAAAGATGAATGGACATCATTTGTTCTTGGGTGTTAGGTTTCCTTTGTTCAGACAAATGCTTAATTTTTCCCATTAAAGAGAAATCAATTACCTTGCTGACAGTTTTGCCTTTGTCTGAACTGTCACCACTTCTTTGTGTGACATTTCTAAAAACAGTCTGATCAGGAAAGGAGACTTTCGAAATAAAGGGACACCCTCCTTCAATAGTGTTGTGTGCTTTCAGATTTAATTTTTTGACCTTGGCTTTTGTTTTCTCCAGGCTGTCTTCACTGACCTTGAAATCCTCGCTGCCATCTTTGCCGCTGCCATCCATGATGTTGACCATCCTGGAGTATCAAACCAATTCCTCATCAATACCAGTACGTCTTGTGAATTGTTAGAACAGGCTTTTTAAGTAAATATCTTTGAAAGTTTTGTAGCCGCTGGTGGTGAGAGCCGCTCATTTTCTTTTTCACCTGTGAGCAGACTCCGAGCTGGCGCTGATGTACAACGATGAGTCTGTGCTGGAGAATCATCACTTGGCTGTGGGATTCAAACTCCTGCAGGAAGAAGGCTGTGACATCTTCCAGAACCTCACCAAAAAGCAGCGACAGTCCCTACGCAAGATGATCATTGACATGGTACGACACCTTGGTTAATGTTCGGCTAAATCAGTGATGGACAACTTAAATGATTGCGAGGGCAGCAATTTTTCATCAGCGCTACTGGGGAGGGGGAGGGGGACCACATTGGACCACACACTCTAAACAGATGTAAAGCAAAAATGTTTTAAATATGGACAAAATGGCCCACAAATAGAGAAAGAAATCTGACAATAGCTGGATCAAAAGTTTGCTGGGGTCCACTAGAGTAGAGGAAACATTGTTTAATTTTTAATTTAATTTTTTTTCTAAATAATCATGGTCCATTCAAAATGTGGGCTTGGGCCACATGAGTCCCACCAGCCACATGTTGCCCAATCCCTGGTCGACATCCTTTCTGATGGGCTCTGTCAAAAATTTGCCTGATGCTTAGGAACATTTTTTTCTGTCGCCCAGGTTTTAGCTACTGACATGTCCAAACATATGAGTCTCTTGGCCGATCTGAAGACCATGGTGGAAACCAAGAAGGTGACGAGCTCTGGAGTGCTGCTGCTGGATAATTACACCGACAGAATACAGGTAAGGATAAAACAAGTCGTCCACCGTCTTTGCGTTTAGATTTTCAGAAACATGTAATATAGTTGTCATGTCAAATTGAAAGTATTTCTTTTCCCAAGGTGCTGCGAAACATGGTGCACTGCGCAGACCTGAGTAACCCCACAAAGTCCCTCGAGCTCTATCGTCAGTGGACTGATCGGATCATGGAGGAATTCTTCCACCAGGGAGACCGAGAGAGGGAACGAGGAATGGAGATCAGTCCGATGTGCGATAAACATACAGCTTCAGTGGAAAAGAGCCAGGTGGGAAAAAAATCAAATGCGTGCAGCGTTGTTGAATAATTAAAAAAAGAAAGGGCACACCTAATCCGCACGTGTTCTTTTCTTCTAGGTGGGTTTCATTGACTACATCGTCCACCCTCTGTGGGAAACTTGGGCCGATCTGGTCCATCCCGATGCGCAGGATATTCTGGACACACTGGAAGACAACAGGAACTGGTACCAGAGCATGATCCCCCAGAGCCCCTCCCCACCTTTCTATGATCAGGGTTCTCATGGACATGGGGGAGGAACGGGAGGGCAGGGAGGCGGGGACAAGTTTCAGTTTGAGCTGACCCTGGAGGAGGAGGACTTGGACGGGATGGAGAAAGATGGTGAGGTGGAGGAGGAGGAAGAAGATGAGGAGGCAATCGAGGACGAGGAGGACAGCCTAGGAGATTGTCGTTCTCCTTTGGACTATCAGGAGCACGACGAGGGTGAAATGATGGAGCCCACGTCGACGATCGAGATCGTGACGCACGAGGCCTCACCCACAGACACATAAGGGCTTCCGTCATCAGGCTCATGTGCTGATTTGAAAGAGTTTTGGAAAAAGAGGGGCGATCCTCGTGCAGCTGTGCTTTTTAACAAGCCCGCAGAAGCGAAGGCTTAGTTTTGGCCCGCTCAGGCCGTCTTGCACTTGGGTGTTTGAAGCCAGGCACAGACAGAAGGTTTCGGAGAAGCGACTTCAGAGTTCTCAGGAAATATTTACTGCAAACATTCTAGTCTTGATGGTCACGCAAGAATGACAGTAGAAATTGATGGATGTAGGCCAGTTTGGGAAATTCTTTTCTTTTCTGGACTGACAGCAAATGAACATTGACACTACTGAGAGAAATTTTGTAACTTAAGACTTTTTTTTACAGATATGATATAGAAGTAGCATAGAATAAGATCTACTGATGGAGACCTATTTGTATAGCAAGAGAAAGTGTTTACTTTTTCCTGTACCATTTGTCAAAGAACTTTTGTGTGCCTTTTTTACTAATGTCTTTATATTGTTTTTTTTTTATTATTATTATTATTATTATTTATTGAACACTCTAGTACAGTATGTCTGTGAAATGTTTTTCTTATCTGAGAGAGTAAGATCATATTTGTATGTTGAAATGAGAACAGTCTTCCATGTATTGGGCAATAGAGAAATATAACGTCGACAAACAACCCTTAAATGAAATCATCTTAGTAGGGAAATATGAATGCGCACATTTGGTGAGAATTCTTTCTTAGTCTGAGCACAACATAGTTTGAACATAGCTACGTTTGTGGTTCATGTTTTATGATGACATTGTTACATGTTGTATGGCTGCAACCCATACGTGTTTTAATACATCATCATTTGTCTTTAAGTCGTGAGAGAAAATTGTGGGCTTCCTAACTTTTCTGACCAAAACTGAAATTTTCATGCAAAATGTATTCCTGATGGAGGGAAAATTGGAGTAATTAACTTTTGTTTTGCCTTTTTCATCATCCTCCATATGAGTGTGACTTTCAAATTAGATTTTTTTTAACCATAATAAACCGGTCCTGCCAACAAAATAAAAACAGAATACAAACTAATAATAATATCTAAGTACCTCTGCAGAGCAATTCATATTTTTACCATCATTCGTTCGACGCCATGAAAGCAACCTACAGGGCCACTTTCACCTAACTTACTGGAGGGCGAACCTCATGGGTCATGGAAGAATCTGTAGCATATTGCTGACAGACCAATCTCACATAATGAGACAAACGGCATTTTACTCACATTTGCCATTGTGGAGCTCTGCTCTTCAGAGTACACTTCACATAATCAAATCAAAGATGAAGTCCGACAAGGACAAAATGCACATCAGCAGTGATTCTATTTTTAACTGGCAGGTATGCTGCAGTCTTAATAATCCTGTTAGTTGGAACGACTCCTGACTCCTGACCCCAGGCCCATCTGATGCAACGCCCTTCTGCCCCTATGCAATCAGGCCCTGCAGACCACATGATTTAAGGTGCTCTTCCAGCTGCCAGAGTGAAAGGCGCTCTCAGAGCCTCATCAGTGCCACTGTTCACATGCTTGACAAACCCCTCTCAGCACCATGGACACAACCCAGAACAATCAGGCCAGCTATTTCTTCCGTGCGATGAAAATCACGTTTCTAGGGCAGCTTGGTTATTACAAATTGACACTCATACAAAATAAATGATAGCTATACTTTGGGGAAATAAAATAAATTAGGTACTCTATTTTGACAGCAAACTGAAAAAAAAATCTGATCATTGTTTTAGAATAATGGTTTGAAAAGGGTTTGTCGACCACACATCATATCTTTTAGCAAAAGTCGTTGCTGATCTCATTTGTATGGGTACTGGTTTACTGATGTATTAAAATGGTACTTCATCAGATTTCACTCCAGGATAGTTAACTGGCAATCGTGTGTGATGTATGCATGTGCGTTACGTGTGGTTTTGTATGTGTCCGCGCGTGTGTGTGGTGCGATTAGATATGTTGACTTTGCCATTGGCCTTATACTTCTCCCCGTCACGCCTCACCTTTGTCTATAACTGTTTGTCGCTAGAAGCTCAAGTTGGTCTTTTGGCTGTTTATAACAGTGTATATTTATTCGATACGTTAAGCATGTAAATAAGAATTACTGGTTGAGTGTAAAGTCAATTTTCTAATTTATATGCACTTGCATTACCTGGAAGTGGTGGTGTCTAATGTGTAGAGGACTCTGCATTAGAGTCTTGTTTTGTTTTCTATATTGTTATATGAATATATTTACACGCAACACAATTTAACATTGTGTATATAACTGCACATTGTTTCGAGTGCTCATCAGAGCAGGAGCTAAAAGAATGTTGTCATATGAGAACCTTGTAACTCCAAAATTACTAAGTTACCAAAGTTTTCCATATTTTTTTAGAATTTAACTCTTTTAAACCAAAAAATTAAACTTCCCTGCTTTAACTTCAAACTGAAGTGATTTCCGAGCTGTAATGTCCGTCTTTATTTCTTTTAAAGAATACTTCAGGTTTTTTGGGGGGGTTTTTTGTAAAGTTTGTAATCTTTAAGTTGCTTGTTAATTTTCACATCTTTTTCTTGAATGAAACCAGGACCATAATTTTTGAAGGTACAAGGTTGTCATCTGACAGCGGTTTGGTGACCCAGATGCAACATAGAGGACATGTTAATTGCATTTGCTTGCAAATAGGACACATGCATAGCTAAGCAGAACAGACACGTGATCATCGTTTCTTATCCAAATATACAAATTGCCTTTTTTTTTTTTTTTTAATCTCAGCGTCTTGTTAAAACTGAATCTTATAATTCACATTTTTAAATGGCAACGATTGATTTATAAGATACAAGTTTGAGAAACCAGACCATAAATGATCTCCTGTTACACTTATTGCACATCATGTAAAAGTAGACGTCACTGCAACACTATTGGTGGCATGCTACAATACGCACGGCACTCCGTTGATCTGCGTTAACAGCAAAATGCTCTTACAGTATATAACTGTGCTAACTGTGTAAACTGTTCCTGACCAAACTTGTTAGCAGTTTTGAGAAAAACAATTTTGTTCAGTATTAACATTATTTGTCTATGTTCAAGCTTTTTGGTCCTAGTTGTGCAAATGGTTAGCCTGGTTTAGCACTATCTGCATGAGAGGTGATTTTTGTTATTGTTAATAATACATTTAAGTCCACCGGTTGTTGCAGGTGGGTTTAATAAATGTTTCACACAATGTATGGCATTATATTGTATATTGTGTTAAACAAAAAATCTGAAATACTTTTTCTAAGAAGCAATTAAAAGTAAAGCATGACTATATTTCATCTGCTTCTTGTTTTTTTCCCCCCTCCTTCTCATCGGGATTTCATACGCGCAACTTGTACGCTATTACTACATTGAAGTGCAGCTACAGTTTACACTCTTGTGAGACTTTCGCCAAGATGTTTGAATGTTTGTCCATTCATCTTAGGGAATATTTGTGAGGTCATAGGTCACCAAAATTAAGAGAGAGCCTTTTTCACAAGCGCTCTTCTAGTTCATCACAACAGTGTTTGATGTGGTTTAAGGTCAGAGCTCTCAAGTTCTTCCACTCCAGATTCCTCAAAGCATGGCTTTACGGACTGCGGTTGGTGAATTGGGATGCAGTCACGCTGGAACAGAAAACGGCCCTCTTCCCTAAAGTGTTCACACAGTGCAGGGAGGGGAGCATTGCATATATGAATAAATCAAAGCAATCAATACATTGAAAAAAAAATTAAAAAACAAGCCAAGCCACTTATCTAATTTCCTTGTGATCCACGTTAAGAGCTCTGATGTGGCCTGCCCTTGTATGCACTCCAAATCACGGGCCAATTATATCATCAGGATCCATAGTGTTGTGCTCCCCACAATTTTCCATAATACGGGTCTCTAGTCATCTTGGCTCTGACATAATTCGATGGCACCACTTTTGCGTGCGTATGACGATGAGGAATAAAGAAAGACGGGACAAATGGGACAGGGAGCCTCCCCGGTTACTCTTTATAAAGACAGTGACGTCTGAAGGGACAGCAAGTTAAAAATTTCCCACCATTCTTTTGTGTCTGAGGTCATGGTTAACTTGGGAAATGGTGATCACATTTGAGGACTGAAAAGTCCCTACAGTAAGAAAAAAAAGAGGAAAAAGAGTTGATGTAATGCTGTTGTGTTTAACCCGCTTTCACAATTGCACTCCAATAAAGGAACGACTTGGAGACACATCATTTCATCACTAGTGTATTTGACCTTATCTAACCTTTGACCTATTAGTTACTAGGGTTAAAAATAAGCTCTTGATTAAATTATGTGAACCTTGTTTTTGCGTCAGCGTGGCTACCTGCTGGGCGCGTTGGCGCAAATACAGCACGTACTATCTTTAGATAAGCTAGACATTTATGACAAACTGTATGAACACTTTTTTATTATTAAAACCTGCGTCAAGGAGCATTGTTAAATGTGTTATTACTAACTATTGCCGCTTGTATTACTGACAAACTATCTATGAAATATGACAATAATGCTTATGTTATGCTCAAAGCAAAAATCACTTTTCCTTCCTGTATCTGTTTGACCAGTGTCTCTTCAAAGCAAAAGATAACCCAATGGCCCGCTTTGGGTCCCTCGGAGCTGCATTAACCTTGTGAGTGAAGCAAGTAAATCAGACTTGTGATGGATGTGGCTATTTATACCCTCTGAGCCAATTAGGGGAGCGATGATGAAGTGGCCGAGAATGCAGAGCAACATCATTGATGGGCTGTGTACTGTACAGGACCGCAGACAGTCGGTACGTGTTTGCCACATTAATGAGACTATATATTCAAGAAAATATACCCGTTATATTTATTTATAATTATTTGGCAGTATATTGAGTAACATTGTTGTACCTGTAAGGGTTCATTGGAATCGGTATCCTCCATGTAAGAGCTTTTTTTACAATGATGTTTGACCGTTACAACTTGGGAAGATCACTTGCATCTTATTAATCACATGAACTATATTGTCAACTAATGTGGTTGATGCTCGGAGCAGCAATTAACTAGCACTGTTCCTACAGCATTTTATTTTCTTTTGACAGTAAAAAATCCTGTCTATGGGCTGCAAACGTGTCACTGTAAATTCATAACATTTCTTGAATATAAAGTTGACACATACATACAAGGTGCCACTTCAATTTTAGAAAAAGTGATTACAAAATGGACCTATTATAAATAAGTTGGAAATTTTGGCTTCTTGTTTGTTCTGTGTGAAAAAGGAGAAACCCCATCAAGACACAGACTGAGTGTGAAGTTTGTGAACAAAAGTATGGAGTAAAATCAAAGTTATCTCGAGTCTGAAAATACACTTGTGTTTATGGTAGCTGTAACATTGAGACTGGGTGACCCTAAGCACAAAAATGCTGGCAGAAAAACTAAGCAATGAGGCTTATTTTATCAAAAAAGTGAATAAAAATTGAGGAGGAAATGTTGCAAGTTGAGGCTATTTTTACTTAAGGCTTTTGAAACAGAGCAGGTTACTCTGGGTGTCAAATCAGAATACATCCAATGAGCATTCTAGCAACAGCATTGTTTTGATTACAAAAAAAAAAATCCAAGGATAAGTATTTTTTGGAAATCCCATATGCAGGTAAGTAATACATGTTGGATTTATGCAGGGCCTCTCTCACACACTGACAGGGACGACCAAGTCCTCTCCGTCAGGTTGCCATAGCAACTGTGGCGAAGTTGAATACCGAGACACATTCTCCAGACATTTCCCTGTAGGATAACATCACCGTCGTCATTTGCAAGCAACATTTCTACAGCATGGAGGCATTTTTGCTCCCTTTAACATATCAACGGCAGAAACATTTCCACCAATAAAAGCACTTTGAATTTCAAATGAAAAAAGACCTCATGCCAATCATTTATTTATTTATTTATTTTTTACATATACTTCTAGTCACATTCATAGATTACAGAGGTAACATTCCACAGGTTTTCATTAACAGAATGATAGAAGAAATCGACTAATAGCAGATACAGTACCAACACAACCAGGCCAGAATAATCAACAGAATCTGCACTGGCACAACAAGACTATTGTAAAAAATATTCCTTGCTTTATTTGCTTATTATTACTGTGTTATAATCTTCATGTGCCCGACTCTTCCCATAAATAAATTGATTTATTTTCAAATCTATGAATCCCTTGCATGGGCCTGACAGGGTGACAAGTTGGGTTAATAATAACCAATTTGTGTAGTAAATTAATAATCATGTGTAAATACTGATACAAAGAACCACACAGGTCCGAACACCTGAAACAACTAAGTATAATTGTTGTGGCGTGGTGTGTACTATGTATTCATTCAAGTTGATTAGTCAAGATCAATAAATAATTACCACCTGCTTGAGAAATTATTCATCTGTTTGATAAATTATGCTGATTGTGTTTCGTAACAGCATGCCTGGGGATGGTTGAATAAGACTATCAGGTACCAGCCTGCACAGGCAACCAATCGCTTTTGGTCTTGTTTAGAAATTCTTGTCATTGAAACGGAGCAGGTGTCAATCCAGGTGATGATTCACATGAACCAGCACCTGTGTTTTGTGTTTGTCCAATCACATCCATCACTTATAGCCAGTGGTGCTGATTAAGAGTGGCCTTGTCACTGAATGCTGGTATACACCAATCAGGGCTTTAAGGCTTTATCTGCTGTCCCATTCACGATCAGAAACAATAGCCTTCATTTAAAACCTCGATGAAATTGTTTTAGTTCATTCTCAACAGTCTATTATATTCATTTCATTGCTGCCCGTCGAATGAATTTACTGTGAATCTTTGTCCAATCAGATTCCAGGTTTTGAGTGGCCATGTCAAAGTAATCTGTGCAGGACCTTCGGAATCCTAATGCTGGCTCATGACACGCACACAAACGGGTCCTAGGTGAGGGACCAGACAAAGCCCAGCTCAGGTCTGCACTGATGCGGACTCGTTTGTTGTGGTGAAAATGAAGTCGATCTGAAAGGGCAATTTAGTCATTAATCCATGTTACCAGCATGCCCTCTGGACACAAGATGTTGGCACAGACCAAAAGAACAAGATGCAAGTGGCCAAAATAAGTTTCTTCAGCCGGCAGCTGCTTCGTCATCAAGTGTCTTTAAGGTTCAATGAATAGATTAATGAATAAATCAGCAATTTTCTGCTGCTTGTCCTTTCTCTGTTACTTTGGAAGGGGTCCAACCTGGAATGGATGCCAGTGAATCACAGGGCACATAAAGACAAACAGCAACTGAGTTGTCGCTTCCCCTTCCATTTTGGAGGGGCTTGTACCAAACATGGCCATATGACATTTATTTGACATCATTTATGATAATTGTTAAAAATTGCAATTGAAATAAACAGCTTTGTTTTCCCCATAATTCCTCTGTATCTGCTTTCCTGCTCTACTGCATGTACGCAGCCACACTGTGAAGCACTCTGAGGTGTCGTCAGATAGCCTACTGCAAATCCTAAAAAATCCACACTCCTATTTTAAGATGCTTCATGAATTATGGGCACAGAATTAAATGCGTCACTGGGAGGCCCGGCCAGGCTCCTACTGGAGTGCATGTACACTCACACGTAACCTGTATTATAGCAGCACTCGTGGGTGTTGGAAAGCCTAGATGATGGTGGAGGTTTCATGTCATGGAAAATCTTCATTTTACAAATCCCTCTGAGCTCACCTGGCTCCATTCTGTCATCACAGCCATGTTCCAAGGAGAGCCAACTTGCTGTGGTTCCTTGTAGGATGCACCGTTTCTTATATGTACTGCTCAATGTGAAGTATGATTTGAGTTAAATGGTATGTTGGACTGATGACCATTTGTCATCTATTTGGTAAACCAAAGCCCAAGATTGTGAAAGTTAATATCCAATAATCTGTGATTTAAATAGAAAATATTCTTATATCTCTCTGTATTTTGAAGTTGGCCTTCATACCACATTGACGGTGCGTTACTGTCATACATGCCATTTACAATTGTCACTGTGGATAGCTTGTCTTCTTCTTGGCAGTGTACATGTACAGTAAATAAGCGTGACCCCGAAGAAAAAAAAGTGTCTCCAGTATTTTTTGTAATCGAGGTACCTGTTACTTGAGGTTTCGTTTCAGCCCAAATGTGCGCGCACACCAGAGAAAGATGATCTGCCCCGAGGCTCCAATGGAATGTGGGGATTTTTTTTTTCTTAATTTTTCATAATGACAGAATTCCATTGTGGCGTCGCAGGTCTTTAAACCCTGTACTACAGGATGTAAAGTAAAAGAACTATTGATTAGTTTATTTTTGGAACGACAAACTTGATGAAAAATGTTCCATTCGAAAATACAAACTGAACTAGTTCATTTTAAAATTGGTGACCTGAACTTTGATCTAGTTTGCCTAGAAAATGAATTTTACCAACACTGACTGCGTCATTCCCCATTGCTTCAAGTCATAGGCAATCTCTCTTGATATTAACAATAAATTACCAAATGTGTGGTGGTGTGTTTGAAAAAGTATCTAAATTATCACATTATTTTGCAGGGTCTTGCAATATTTGTATGCTTCTCCTCCAAGTCCCTTGTCTCTTCGAAAAAACAAATCCACACTTCAGTCACATGTTATTTGTTTCATTTCAAATCCATGGTTGTGGCATGTAGATGCTCAATCGTAAAAAAAAAAAAAAAGAATTACAGTCCAAATACTTGAGAAACTAAAATAGTTTCAGTGGCATCAGGCATCAGGCATCAGCTTCCTCAGCATCATCAAATAATTAGTTAGTGGGTGGGTTTGTTGTGGTGTGTATGTATAAGTGGCAATAAGTGGGGTGATGATAGACTAGTGTGACTGGCTGCCAGCACGAACGGTGCATCGAGAGTGGCTGGTTGGCACGTAGGCACTGGAAATGGCATGCTTCCATCCTCTTGTCTTATCACCCAACATGTCTTTCCCTGCTGTTGAGTGGAATTTTGTTTTGCTTTGACTGCACTCACTGCAGCCTAATCGGAGGGTGGGTACTGCCCAATCATCATCCCTTATCAGTGCATGTAATGGAAGGGGTGGTGGGCGTTGAGGAGCAGGTTGGAGGTTTTCTTGGAAATGGCACAAGTCCTTGAGAAAGAAGACGTGACAAATGAAACATGTAAAGACAAAATAAAAAGTGTGTTTAAATACTTTGGCTTAAGGCCACGCTGGCATCATTTCACCAGTTGGTCGAACCGCGACTGTCTGTGGACTTTCTCTTCATAGTCGGAAAATGTGGAGGCACGGTAGTCGTCTGGTTAGCATGTTTGTTAGGTTAGCTACAGTCCTGCCGTGGACGAGTCACAACACTACCTGAAGACCCCTGGCATCGCTTGCGATTTTTGTAAGGAGAAGATAATGAATGAAAATGACATCAGCACAGCACTTTTTAGCATGTAAAAAGCATACGTTATGATGCAGCCTTCCGCCTCTTCTTTCCTGAAGCATGTTGAATTATTTACGGAGTAGTCTTCATATTTTCTCTTTAATCATGTTTGAGTGGAAGAATCGGTCACGAGCCCGCACTGGCACGTGCACACGATGGGAGCCCGCAACAGCGATCAGGGGGCGGGGCGGTCTGCTGCGAGTGAGGGCAAATCAAGGGCGTAGCTCCTATCTGGCTGGGATCAAACGCATGACTGACACAACTATAATTTAAACTGGCGGTTGGAGCAGCCAGTGGAGCGGCCAGTAACATTTCTTCCGCAGGGTGTCCGGGTTCCCCCTTCAAGATAAGGTGAGAAGCTCGGTCATCCGGGAGGGGCTCAGAGTCGAGCCGCTGCTCCCCAGCTTTGAGAGGAGCCAGATGAGGCGCCTTGTTTTGATCCAACTGGACGCCTCCATAGTGAGGTATCGTGTCTTAAAAGTCGTGATAGTTTCATATTATTCAGTCACTTGTTGGACTTTCCATCAGTCCCTTTGTTCAAGTTCATAAAGAACCATGGGTAACTCTTTATTTGAATGTGGGTTCATTAGACAGTCATAAAACTGTCATAATCATGACATGACTTCTGTCATGAACATGAATGAATCCTTATGACAGATGTCTTTAAGAGTCATTTGGTAAGTTATGTCACTTTGACATTGTTTAAGATGACAAAGACATCTTAAACAATGTCAATGTATCGATGCCGCTGTCGATGGCATGGAGGGGTACTTCCATTGCTATGCAGATGACAGTCAGATCTATTTCCCGCTGAGCAAAAAAGACACTTTCTCCTTGAGACCACTTTTGTCCTGTTTAGAGGATATCAAAATCTGGATGTCACTTAACTTCCTGAATTTCAATGAAAAGAAGAAAGAAGTTATGGTGTTCGGTCCCAGTGGCCCTTCTACTCTCAATCCTGTTGATCTCGGCCCCCTGACATCTTATCTAAAGCCAACCATCTCAAACTTGGGTTTTAAACTGGACAGTGATTTTGAATTAGATCAGCAGATCAGTGCTGTCGTTTAATCCATTTTATTTCATTTTAGGCAGCTGGCAAAAGTAAAGCCCTTTGTTTCCCAACAGCACTTAGAAACAGTAATCCATGCATTCGTTACATCTATTCTAGATAAATATAATGCACTTTACTTTGGAGTCAGCCAGTCCACACTCAATCGCCTCCAACTGGTCCAAAATTCTGCCGCTCGCCTTTTAACTGGGGCTCAGAAAACGGATCACATCACCCCAATCTGAACCTCTCTTCACTGGCTCCCGGTGCACTTTAGAGTTCTCTTTAAGATACTTCTGTTCGTCTTCAAATCTTTAAATGGCCTCGCCCCAGCGTATCTCTCTGAGCTCCTCCACCCCTACGCACCTGCCCGCTACCTCAGGTCTTTGGAGCAAATGCTGCTGGAGGTGCCGAGGACTAAGCGGAGCCTTATGGGGGATTGCGCCTTACCTATGGAATGAGCTTCCATTAAATTTTAGGCAAGACCCCTCTCTGTCCACTTTTAAAACCCGTTTGAAGACACATTTTTATTCTCTCGCTTTCGACTCAACATGAGACTGTCACTGTTCTGCTGTTCTTCTGGTATCTATTGTAAATGTGTTTATGTGTTTTCATTTGTGTTCTTATTACCTGCCAATTTATATTACTCCATATGGAAAGCACTTTGTTACAGCTCCACCTGTTGTGAAATGCGTTCTAAAAATAAAATTGCATTGTATTGTACTTTTCCCACCTACGCAGAAGGTCCGTGGTCATTGGTGTCTCCGTCGGGTTTTGCAGTATGTACTTCCCTCATTTTCCGGTCCGACCTGCCGACTTCTTGGCGCACGCGACAGTTGGCCTCGACGGTCGATTGGTGTGTCTCAGAGGTCTTAAAACTATCATGGTACAAAAGATGCGGATCACCACACTGGCGAGTCCTTGCAATCGCATAAATGCTTGGAAGCTTACAAGCTCGGGCTGAGAAACGTGACCACATTACAAGCACGGGGGCCGGACTAAAATTCAACTCCGGTTTAGCTTAATCCAGCCCCTCTCTGGTGTTTTGTACATTCTTGTACTGTATTTATGACTTTTTAAGCACTATTTGGATCTGGGTAAGTATTTTAGGTTCAAGAGTGCACTACATGTGCTAATTTGGTTAAGTGTTGTTTGTTATGTCAGTGCAACACTTATAAATTAATAAAATGTTGTAGAGTGTGTGAAGCTTTTGGTTTGTTGGCTGTTCTATTTGTTTAAATTGACGCAAAGCATCAATATGCACACTGATCTGATTGTCAATATTGAAAATGAGTTGAGCATCTAAATTAGGATTAGGGTGGAGGCCTATATTTGATGGGCCTATGAGTAAGTAAAGGCAGCCCTGGGTGTAATCACTTTTGTTTATAGTGGTATGAACTATCATGGTTGTATGTTGAGGGACCAGTAAAGTTAGACCGTGATACAATCTGACCACTTTATATGTTTCAGTGCTCTGTGATGAACTCATTTCTGACATACCGTAGAAGCAAACTGTGAAATGCCACTACCACCATGCGGCTGCTTGATGGCTTTGCTGATGATGGAAGGTCTTGACTGCCACCCAGAGATAAAAGGCGGGAATACATTGTAAATATGTTTTTGGGTGAATGGCAACCAAGTGTCGTGTTACACAGCATACACAAGGTTATATATATATATTTTTCATCTAATACCATTTAAGAGCTATATGAAGAGGGTTATTTTTTTATTTTTGGGTTTAAAGCGACTAGTCTTGTAGTATCAACAGCCATCAGGAGATGGCGCCAAAATCATTCATCAAATTGGCTTGGTGATTTAATCTACGCAGTTCTATTTATCCATATTGACCATAAAATGGCAGTAAGGGAGATTATATTTGGACAAAAGCAATTCAAGAATTTATCTGCATAAAGTTTACTTGATAGAACAAGCAAAAAATATCATATTCATTTAAATGACCTAAAGACAACAATGGACATGCATTTGCTCTATACGTGAATACAGCCTTCATTTACATTTTCAAAATGCTTTCCTAATCTTGAGACAAAATATTCCAAGTTGATTTAAGAATAGATAACATGGAAATAAAGACATAGTTTGTCTGATTATTGATGAAATAATTAATTTCCCTCGTTGCTGGGATTAATGTTGGACATTCTCTTTTTGTGGTGAAATAAATGGATGCTGTCTTGTAGAGCTGATGTTAGTGAGTAGGCTAGCCATACTTTGCTGAATGACTCTAAACAAAATATTTATTGTGTCAGGCACCTCTTTCCACATACCCAAAACTGGAAGTTTGGTTCCCAGCCATTTCCTTAAGAAGTGACTACTATGAAGCAGCAGTCTTATCCATTCAACTATTTACAACATTCATGATTTGTCCTTCTCACTCACAGGTCCTGCTGGATTCTTTTTTTTAAATGTAGTTTGTTTTATTTAAGACCCCCTCCGGTCATCCCCTCCCTCCAAAAACTAATCTTTTGTGGCATATCTCTCTACTTAACCCCAATTGTGATCTGTCACCCAAATGTACCCTTGCCTTTATTGTTTATAAATCTTATGAAAAGGCCAATAGGTTTCCCATGACATTACACACCTCTGAACATGTCCACGGTCGCTATGTCGGAAGTCAATACATTGTTTCGTTCTCGGCTTTAATGAGTGTGTGATTGGAAAAAAAATATTGCCAACCTGAAAAAAAATGGTTAATTAATGTGTAGCGTTTGGTTGTAATACAGGTGAAAGGGACAAAGTCTCATTTCAGCGTTGATATGCACCAATTTTTAATCCTGGCGAGAAGACTGAACACTTGTTGGTTTTAGCCCTCAACTTAGCACTAAGATCGGGACGTGTTGGATATGAACTGATTAGGGTTCTCAATGAAAACCTTTACATAACCAGGGTTACACAGGAAGGTGCGACATTGGGCCAACTTCACACGGTGGCAGGCCACCACATGCCCAAGAATCCCTGGCTTGAACAGACAAGTACAAATTAAAGAAATAAATCCAATCAAATCAACATATTCTTTTAGGGATGTGCAGTATGTGAGTATTTTCGGCAGACTGTATGAATTTGGCCGAAGATATAAATTTGGACTGGCATGAACAATCGGTATAATGCTTGTTGATGATGTCATCGCATCTGCCTAAGTGTAAAAATGGCTTCAAGCACATTTGACTGTGGAGTGGTGCTGACAGCACCGGGTTTAACCAGCCCTGGTGTGAGTCAGGCTTTTAATGGCGTGTCCTTGTTGAACACCCATGCTTCTTGCTTTTCCTGCTGGGGATATTGGCTAATGTGCGATGCTCGGCTGTCATGTGCCGCCTGGCTAGCTATAGCGTGGGTGAAATTGTGTGAATCCAAGGCCTTGAAATAAACGCTTTCGCATTACAAAAAATATGTATTTGAACATCATGTTTTCGTTGACATGGAAATATAGCTAGCAAGTAACTCGCTTGAAATATCACAAATATATTTATATTTCTCACAAGGTGTAATTCTGTGCATAAAACTTTCCCGGCATTATTATACTTAAGAATCGCAATATAGTGACATCATGTGGCAGTTGAAATGAGCACACACGACTGACTGTGAACACGTCTTTATTCCAAGACTGCCAACAACAGAATAAAGCACAATCACAAATTCGCGCCAACAAACATTCACATGAATACGCCCCCAAACGGGATGTCTGCTGGGTGAGAGGCATGGTCCTAATGTCCGCCACAATCTGATTGAATACGTTTTCACGACCAGCCCACCCAGTTACAATGCATATGTGCCTAGACGTCAATGGAAATGGATGAACATGAGAAATTAGAAGAAAAATCAGTATTTTGTCACTCGAACTATTCAAAGAGAAGCTTTTCGAAAAGTTGATGCATAGTTATAAATAACCTATGCATTCATATGTACGAGTAATAACTAAAATCTATAATATATATATATGTATATATGTATGGAAGGACAATAGAGCTGTGACAGGGTCACCGCCTATGGCCAACAAATACCTATCACGAGATCGAAAATATGATTTTCTTAATTTAAGCCTCGCACTCTCTTGTCAGATTACAATCGGCCACACTAAACATGCACAGGAGTGCAGACGCGCTGCTTGGAATGCCATGACGTCACGCTCACGCCAATCAATCTTTATCCAGGTGCAGGAGTCAAACACAAAGACAGGAATAGATAGCAAAAGAGTTACGTGGGAATTAAATGACGAACAGATAAAGGCAATGAAACAACAATGATATTCCGAGCTGGGCGGGCACAGAAGCACACAGAAGACATCATGCATTTTGAGCACACAGCAATTTTGTTCACTTGTGTTTTCTCAGCCATGTGTGTGCGCACGCGCTCCAAATGTGGGTGGTTACTGAGATCCCAATAGCAGTCTGTGAGCAAATAATTGACATTCTCCGCTGGGCAGGCACAGCGCACTACACTGACAAAACAAGGTAGGCTGGCGTGCATGCAGCAAGGGGTTTATGCATGCGTTTACTTTGTACACAATTCCTTCATTTGTGTATGCACTTTTCTTGCTACATTACGCGTGCTAGCCTTGCACCGCATTTCGTATTTTTTTTTGTCAATCGGCATTCGTCAAGGAAGAGAGCTTTTCTAATGAGTCAGGCTGCGGGCCATGTGACTCTTCACCGGGCCGCAGAGATTGGCTGCGTCTATATGACGTCATCAAGCTAACTCTGCCCCCTCCCCTTCCAAACAGGCATGCACATTGCACACACAAACCCTCTCCTCCCTCGCTCGTTTCCTCTCTTCTCTGCTTTTGCCCTCCTCTGTTTTTGCCCTCCTCTAAGCATCCTCTGCTGAATGTGTTGGTTAGCGCCAAGGTAGCAGCAAAGACAGGCGCCACCATCGCACCATTGCCGCCGCAGCAGCATCCATGGATTAAATCCACTTGCTCTTATCTGCAGCGAGTCCAACCCGACCAGGCCCCCACCTCTTCGCTCTCTTTGTATCTCTCCCTCCCTGGTTAGTTGACAGGCGGGTGTTATAGGCTCACTGTTAGCCAGGGCGTTACGTTAGCCACACACACACGGCCGCACTGCTGTCCATCAATTCGGACGAACGAAGCTTTCCAGTAACTGGGGTTTCTTCTTCTCTTCCCCACATCTCCCGCTTTCGATTCAGACTCCTTGGAGGTAGAGGAATGCAAATCTGCAACCATGATGGAAGGTAAGTCTAAATATTTTTTTATTAACATGCTGCGCTCGTTCCTGATGCGATTCGGGGTAATCCCCCCTTTATGTCCTTGTAACTACACGGCTTCTGCTGGCAAGTGAATGTTGAGGAGGTTCAAATGTCATAAGCTGTCATGCTATTTTAAGTGCATACATTCCAATTACTTCAATGCTGTTCCCAACGGGAAAAAAGCCTCAGATTCTTCATCAAATAGGTAGAATTGACACTAACACAGAATTGTCACTAATTGGACCGTATATACCTTTTGTTTTGTTGTACACAACAGCCCCCCTGCCCCCTTTCCCACTTCGTAAAGGATTTATTTGGAGGTATTGTGCAGGGGGGCTTATGTGCCCAGCTGGCTCTCTTGTTTAAAATCTCTGTCTGTATTTAGTCTTAATGTCTTTGCTCCCGTCCATGTTTGGATCGAGCTATAGTTGTCATTTCAAGCACAGTGATGACAATTAAAACAAAAAGAAAATAACGATAGCTTTATGATTCCTGGATGACATCATTAGGTGGAAGGCCGCAGTAGGCACTCAAGTACCTGCATTTGTTATCTGTTCCAGTTACATTAGTTATTCTTTGTGTTTTAGTTGGAATAATTAACATTGATTTAATGTCCCTGTGATTGGCTGTCGGCTGTCGACCAGTACAGGCCCCGATCGCCTCTCGCCTTAAGTCAGACGGGATAGACTCCCGTACTTCCGTGACCCTAGACAGGATAAGCGACGTCAAAGATGGGTGGATGTTGAATGTGTTCGTTTTGGTATCAGTTTTAGCTATTAGACATTTCATTAAAACGTGGCTGTGGCGATTATGAAGCTATATTAGTTGTGCGTCTTTCCATCATATTGGTGTTTGCACTGCGCACAGTATTTTATGAACTGATTCCTTTTTTCGTCTGTTTAATTTTCTAGCCACAATTTCTCTTCCTTAGTGCTGAGTCTGTTAGGTTGACGCATGTTGCATGTTTCTGTGAAGATTATTGTTTTTGTTTGCTTACTAAAACCACATTTTACTAAAGTGGAAAGGAAGTATGAATTGTTGACAAAAATGGACTATTCCAGTGAGTGTTTTGTAAGAAAACTATAAATCCTGACTCAACACATGCACTTACACACAGACATTCCCAAGTGTTATGTTGCCACATGTACTCATTGTATTCAACCAACTTTCAACATAATGAAGAGCCACTTCACTGGGTGATAAATGACACACCTTGTCGACATTCCACATTGCCCATAGCAGATAGCACACTTGTCTGGGAGTCAGAGTGAGACCCAGAAACCACAAAGTCCATCTGTAAAATACACAATCAGACAGACATGCTGATTTGTTCAGACTTGAATGTGATGGCTCAGAAACCTTTACATTATAACATGTCCACCATCCATCCATCCATTTTTGAGCACGGAGTACCCACTGGGCGGGTCTCGAGATGACCCAAAACTAGAAAACCCACACAAGTGTGAGGGTAACCTGGAAACTCCATTTAGGAAGACAGCAGACAAGATTCAAACCCACAACCTCAGAATTCTGAGGCAGACGTGCTAATCAATTTTTCCATGCTGCTACTGTCATGCACTTCAATCAAATTATATTTTCCAATAGATAATAATATAACAACACAATGGACATAAATTCAAAGTCTGATAAGGCAATGTGTTCCCCATCTCCTGCTCCTTTCCTATTTTTGAGGAAATATTTCCCAAGTGTTGGGCAGAGACATTTGGAGAGAAAAACAGTCTCCAGGCTTCTTCCGTTTGCATGGCTAGCTCAGGCTTAGCATGGCCTGTGTGATTGCAGGATTATAGTCAAGTGTTAAAATTGGAAGCTAATCCCTGTTAGCTTTGCTTTTTAAAGCTTCATGCCATGGCTTGTATAGGTAATACTTGAGGTTGAAGACATTTAATGATGACTTTATGTTGGTTTTAAGGCACTGAGGCAAGTATTCAATAGATGTTGAAAGTTGCCTGAAAGTTCTCAACAAAATATTTGGTAAATACAGGGGCGTTGTTTTAAATGCCTTCCGAATCAACATTTCTACCAGTGACGAATAGTCCACAATAATGTTAATTTTTCATGTACATTGCAAAATTGTGGGCCGGGTCCGCTGCAATACTTGTCACTACCGACTTGTCCAACTGAACATTAAATGCTGTAAAAAAATGGAGAGTGATATTTAGTTGAAAAAAAAAAAATCTAGTAATTTTTTTTCAGTCAGACATTCTAAGTAAATTTTACACAAGAGTTTTTGAATAAATTTCACTAGTTTATTGAATTAAAAACAGCCACTCATGGGAAGTTAGCTTTTACTTTTTCACCTAGTACATTTCATACGCAAGGTTATTCAATGTGATTGAGGATTGAACTGTCAACCTCCAGATTTGGAGATGGCTGCTCTACACCTGCGTTATGGCTCTGGGGTGAGTATATTGCTGGTATCACGAAAAGGAGGCCAAAAAAAATAATCCACGTAGCTTTGGAGGTAGGATTCCGAGGTTTGCACCTGACACCAATAATATACTAACGGGCCGTGGCTGTGGCATGGCTCAGGTGTAGAGTGGCCGTTTGAGGTTATGAGTTTGATCCTCTAACTTTGAGCTCCTTTTTGTGTGAAATGTGTGTACAAAATCATAAAGTGGGTTCAACCTTGGAGGGACTTTTTAATGAAGTTGTAAAATGTACTCGAGAACGCCTCTTGTTTAAAGATAAAGATAAAGATGTCCTTTATTAGTCCCACAATGGGGAAATTTGAGGTGTTACAGCAGCAAAGATATAGATCACACAGAGTCGGCGGCATAATGTAGCCGTTAATGTATAACATTAGCAGCAGACATTCATAAAAAGCATGCAAATATACACAGTATAAACTTATCTAAGTGTAAGGAAACACTCCTAATGCCTGTCCATTATACAGAGTGGCAAACGCTGTAATGATAAAAACTACTGAATGATTGAAAATACTGCAATCATAAAAATATTGCAATGATAAAAGTACTGTAAAGGTAAGAGTACTGAAATGATAGAAAAGTACTGCAATGATAAAATATACTGCAATGGTAAAAGTACTGTAATAGTAAAAGTACTGCAATGATAAAATATACTGCAATGATAAAAGTACTGCAATGATAAAAGTACTGTAATAGTGAACGTCCTGCAATGGTAGAAATACTGCAGTGATAGAAGTACTGTTATAAGAATACTGTAATGGTAAACAAAATACATCATTGGTCAATATTTAAGTACACCATTGGCTGAAAGTACAGTAGTAGTGTATATTGCATCCAAGGACTGCACAATTGCACTAATGCCCTCCCGTTTGTAGGCCTGACCCAATGTTCTTGTTAAAAAGTCTGACAGCAGTCGGCAGGAAGGAGCGGCGAAATCTCTCTTTGGTACAGCGAGGGTGTAACAGTCTATAACTGAAGGAGCTGTGGAGTGTTCTTAGAATTTCTGAGTGAAAAAAACTTTACTAGGATTTTTCAAGTAAATATCACTCCTCATTTTTTTACAGTGAATTTGAATCAACCCGTAATACTGTTGCAGAAGAGAGTTCAAGACGGTCATCCTGTATATTATGAGTGCCTCAACTTAATAGTGCTGATTCTGGTTAACCTGTCTTTACTTCAAACTAACATCAATATGTTCAGATTTCATATCTGTCGGTTTCAAATGTGTTGTTACATTATTATATTTGCACACTGTCCCAAAAAAAATCAAGTTTTTTAAATGTTTCTTGTCTACTATGTTCAGTTGACCCTTAGTAATTCAGAGCATCTCTGCAGCTATCATCTGGTTTCCTTGGCAACGGCCATGTTGCTGACTCATGAATGTTTTGGTAATGGGTTTGAGAAGAAACAGAGATGTAGAGTACATAATGCTAGTTGTTCATACTGTGTATGCCTTATTTTTTTGTTTTTATTTAAAATTTTGTTGAACTACTTCCTGCATTTGGTCACATAGAAGAAAATTAGGAACTTTGAACAGTAACTCACCGGAGACGGTGCATCAGAATCAACATTCAGGAGATAGCATGTCAGCTTTCAAGAGGCTGATACTAACTTTGTTTCCACTGGATCAAAATATTTAACCATTTCTTGTCCAATCTGGTGGCTCAGGTCAAACAAGTTCTATCCCTTGCGTAAACTCTCCTCATCATGTCACGTCAAAGCAAAACATGCAAAAGGTCTGCTCAGTTCCACTGTTGGAAAAACTAACAAGTATTGTTATCATTGGCCTTTTCTGTCATTGAACATGAGGAAAGCCCATTGTTGGAATTGCAACAGTCTACTGAGGTTTTTGTGGTTAACAATAAGTCGACAGAGGTCCCTTGATGACCTTTCTGCAAACAAAAAATAGGAAGGGACACGAGCGCAAGAAGGTATACAACAAAGTGGAAATATGCCAAAGAGTTGTGGTTTGCACTTTGTTAGTGCTTCTTTGTGAATTTATTCAGTGGCATGTACATGCTTCCTGAATGACATTTTGTTTTTAAAACAGGCACACCCAGTCTCACTGACACACTTACATAATCACGCGCAAGATTCAGGCCCAGATAAACATACATGCTTGTGTAATTCTGTGGCAGGTTTGTTCTCATGCCACATCAAACTACTTCCCTCGGTGACATATCCACAAAGAGTAAGAGTTTAAAGTGGAAGTCAACCCAAAGAATTGACTTACCAGAATATGTTTGATGAAGCCCCACTAGTCAAAACACGGCATTCTCGTTAATATTGCGTTTGTGGAATATTGAGTTTAGCAGTAAAAAGCCACCCGTTTTTGTACATTTGAACATCAGTGGTGGCCATTTTGCCAATTGCTGCCAGTCTCAGAAAATAGGTGAGCCGTGATTGGTCTTTACGTGAGCCCTGAGCAACTGTGATGTCATTTTCAGTCGACAGAAAGTGACAAAATGGCCGCCCCCTGAGATGGCTAAAAACAGGTGGATTTTGCTGCTTATCATGTATTCCACAAACGCAGTATTCGTCAGAATGTTTAAACTAGTGAAGACGCATAGAATATATCACAAAGATTTTTTGTGGGTTGACTTCCACTTGAAAGCATTCAGAATTTGGTAGCTAAAAATATTTTGGCAAGAGAATGCATGGCTCGAAGTTACTTTTTTTGGGTGTCAGTTTTGCTGCTCAGTGACGTAATTGAAGGAGCAACTTTCTAATTTTGAGGTGCATTTTTTCCAGGCGCCTGAGGCAAGGGCTTTTTTGTATGAGATAATAGAAGAGACTTGATCAAGTGATACTATTCAAACGAAGACAAAAAGTAGGTAATAGTGCTGGGCAATATAGAAAAAAATTATTTTAGGATATAGGCCAAGATATTTTCAGTTATTCTATAAACACACTATGGCTGTTTACTTTTTCTCACTTTAAGTTGAACGGACATTAATCAGACCTGCATCAAATGATCAAAGCATCTAGTCGTGCTGTTATATAATATTATCAAACGTAAACAGCAGCAAAGTAGCCTTCATATTTTTGTACAAAAGTACATTTCTAAATAAGAGGCATAGAAAAATAATTCTTCCGACAGAAGTTGATTAAAAAATAAATAAATAATTCTATTTTATTGTGCAGATTTCAAAAGTCAAAATCAAAATGGAAGATTGTATTGTAAAAACAAATCACATTTGTAATATTATATGCATTCATGATATTATAGCCGTACATTTTCTGATTTGCTTATCCTCAATATTAATATACTTTTAATCTTCTTGGCCACTCCTCCTTACAGCCTTAACATTTCCTGTTCAGCTATGTTTGCAGCATTATTTCCTATTCGTTTTATCTCCAGCCATTTAATTGCCTGCTATTTTGAACAAAGTTGGTTATGCGTCACTTTGACGTGGTTCCAGCAAGACCGCTGTGAAGTGTACTCAGTCACCCATATACATTTAATTCCGATCTTTCACAACAACAGCACGTTAGTTTAGCAATTTGCATGACTCCTGTAACTTGGAAGAAGTGCCATGGAGACGATGATGGAGGATCTGACTACTGAGTTAGGAGCTAAACTGCAGCATGTTTAGCAGGCAGTCGTAGAAGTAAGGAAGTCCCAACTGACTCGTTTTCACCACTTTTAATGAGGTGATATTTGTGTGATCATGTTGGGCAGATGTGTTTTGCACTTAAAGACAATTTATTCTCTACCTTGTCACAAATGTGTTGGCCGCATTTTTTTACATTCAGTATATGGTCTGACCTGAGTCTGTAATGTCCTGCTTTTATATGAGTAGTAATGTCAGAGATATGGGATGCAGACCGATATAATCCGATACGTTTTTTTTTTGTTTTGTTTTGTTTTTTGGTAAGGGGGGCTGATATAAGATATCAGGTCAAGATCAATATCAGATTGGGACACTGACTGCCAACACTAATATATATTGCTCTAATATAGTACCAAATGTCTTGCGTCTGTCCTTTTCCATTGTCATCTTGTAAGGGATGAGCTTGACCAGCCACGCTATGTATTCACAGTGTATGGCTTTAGAGGATGGTCCAATGCAAACAGATGTCAGTTTCAATCAGCACAGTATACACCGGCACAGTGTTGGAAAAAACACAGCCACAGGAAGAGATTATATGTATTTAGTTGATACAAGTCGGGTAGTCCCATCTATGTGAGAAGGACATAATTAAATAAATATTTTTGTGTCTGTGCTATCAAGTGCCCCGCGGACCATTACTGGGTCGCAGACCAGTGGTTGAGAACCTTTGCCATTTCCATCACTTTATTCATGGCATCTCAAATCAACAGTGTGGAAAATGCTCGGAAAATACATCAATTATGATTCAGTTTGTGGTTTTGTCTATAATTTGCCAGAAAATTAGCAAAAATGTTGATCATTGTTTTCCTTTTTTTTTTTATATTTTTTTTTTATAATTTATTGTTGAGAAGCTAAAATCTTAGCATTTGGACACATTTAATTTAAAATAGGTATTTAAATGATTCACCAATGAACAAAAATAATTATTGATTAATTTCAATCAAATTTTATAATCATTTACTTGTTGACGATTAATCGTTGCACCCTAATCAACTTGTTTTTCATGCCTATTGTTTGTGAACTACAAACCACATAGATGTCAAACTTCAACCATATCAAAGTAATTATGACCTCTATTAAGCATGAACCAATGCTAAAATGTTTTTTGATGGCAAATAACCTATCATCGTCCATACTGGTCTGTAGGGGAGATGGTCTGTCTTCTGTTTCATTCTCCCAACAGCTCTCAAATGGGTGACTCACTGACTCATCTGAAGTCATTTGTACACAGCAGCTTCTCCGCGGAACAGCAACCATGTATTTTATCAGCAGTGAGGAAATGGAGAAAAAAAAGGAAACTTGGGAGTTAAATCAAGTATAAACGGTACCAAATCTCATGCCGCATTCCTACAATCCCCATTCCCACTCTAAAAGCTCAATGAGCGACAGAAACGACATGCTTTTGTGTGTATTTGGGAAAAAAATAAATCTTGTCAACGAATCTACTTTTGCATTGCCTTGCACCCATTTTTATGGCAGGATGTCAGCAAATTGGTGATGAGGAAACGTATAAATTGAACCCGGCTAAAAAGCATGGTTTGCTTCTACTGGGAGTTTTATGATGGTTATTTTGTCAAGTGTACTTTAAATGCAGCCGCTTGTCATATTTGCATAGTTGTAGTGCTGTCAGCACGCTCACTCTCAACGAGAGGGACAGATGGTCCATTGTGAACTGTCTAAAAGTAATTAGTTGATTTCGTTTTTTGGTGACGATGCAAGCATCATTATTCATTTTAGCATTTAGACACGATTTTTGGTTTGAATTCACTGGTGATTTCCACGTTGTCCCCTTGCAATGGTGCCACTCTTCTTTACTGAGAACATGTGAATGGTGCTGTTATGCTGATATCCGACATCAGCTGCACACTGCACCAAACCAAATTGTACTGTTTCGTGGAACCCTGAATACGGTAAAACTAAAACTGGAATTTCTGAGAAAAACACTGTTTCTGATGAGGTTGTTTGGCGGAGGCATCGAGGAACATAGAAACCCAGATACAGAATCCAAAACACTGTCAATCTGTCAATCTCCCACTCCATCCTCCCCTCACTTGTGCAAATGACCCCAAGGTACTTGAACTCCTCCTTTTGGTGCAGCATCTCTTCCTTTACCTGTAGAAGCCACTCCATCCTCTTCTGACTGAGGACCATGGGCTCAGACTCTGAGGTGTTTATTTTCATGTCAACCGCTTCACATTCGACTGCGAACTCGTCGATCTCTGCGTATCACACAACTGATCAGGGTGGAGCATGTAAACGGCGGATCGTAAAAGATCACGTCACATGTAAACCGGTGAGAGAGAGAGAGATCTTCATTTGGAATGGTTTCAATCAAAATGACAAAAAAAGTCTCCATGTAAAGACGGTTTATTTCTTGAAAATAAAACTTTTATCTATGAATGAGGTAAAAGTTTGACCCCCTGAACCATTTTTTGCTCCTATCTCGGAATCTACCTGAGTGAGTTCCGACTCTTTTTGCTATGACCGGTTACATATCGTCGCTGTCCTTGGAAAAGCTCGTATGTCCAAATTTGTGATTCTTAAAAATGTTCTTGTTAATGGGATGTCTGCGATATGTGTTGAGGCATAGAAGTGCAGGATACATAAAGGCTGGGCAATGATGGAAAAATTAGTAATCACTACAGAATAACATGCATGTCACACGATAGCTGGAAGCGACACAGAGAATCCCAGAAGTGTCCACAACGCAAACACACATTGCACTGTTAGGCACATGAATCGTTTCACTTTGATTATAGGGCGGTTCTCAGGAGTGTGACACGAGAGCACAATTATACTTGTACAACTTGTTCAAAACCAGGTTAAAATGAAATATGCTTTAAATCAAAACCTCCGTGCAGTGTGCTCTGATTAAATAAAGATAGTTCACGCACCACACACACTCAAAAAAAAAAAAAAAAACGAAACAAAATAAATTAATTTGAATATTTTACAGTTGAATGGCTTCGCTACCTTTTTACAACTACATTAAATTGAAAAGTGGTACATATAACCAATTGTGTGTAGAAAATGTACTAGATTTCGTGGCACGGTGGACACCATCAAATGATCACCGTTCACTTCGCAAAATGGAGCATCTGTTGACTCACCCGCAAGAATACTCTAAAGAAATATGTGTGCAATTAGCGTGGATTTGTTTATCGATTTATTTTATTTCAAGCGCGTGACCAATAAAACTGGACACATAGCTTACTTGGTAATCATAGAAAAAAAAATGGTTTTGAAAAATGTTAGCATTGTTTTTTACTAGGAGCTTGTTCAAATTTTGGTTCCACTTACTAACGTCATGCTGGTGGAATGTATACAGTGATTAGAGTAGTAAATTTTCGGAGTTAGCTTGTGGACACAGGAGGAAACAAACCTAATGTAATTTTTCTCTGGCGACGTGATGAAATTATGGACAGCGAGTGACTCGGTTAAATTGTATTTCGTTGGATTGACATGCTGTTCATTTTAAGGGTATTTAATTACAAGGATGTGTTTGCATGTCACAAAGAGAAAGTGGCCGCGGTGGCTATTTTTCACCACTCAAAATACATACACACGTAAACTCTCAATCAAATTGTTTATTTTACCTCTGCAGTATGTCTGCAAAGTTGTAAGCAATGAAATATTGTGATTAATCATAAAGGAAAGAAAATGTTGACAAAACGAGGGTTAGAGTTTGACCGTCTTGCTGGATCATCCATTCTTAGAACCACCCTATAATGTTTTCATGATCGTGAGAAGCCAAACTCCAAATCAGAATCAGAATCAGAATCAGAAATCCCTTTATTGTCATTGTACTCAAGTGTGCAACGAGATTAAGAGAGCTCCCCTCTCCAGTGCAATACAACAATAATTCAGATAAATATATAAATTAGATTAAAAAAAAAAATCACAATTACATTTCCATGAATTGCTTACTAATTCATTTCAATGGATTGCGTACTACTAATGTGTGTCAATTCTATGCAAATTTTGGTATTCGCGGGCTGGCCTGGTCTCTATTCGCCACAAATAGGGGTCAACTGTAAATTTAATGTTAAAAAAATGGCCTTTTTGGTTCCCAGAATTCATTGTGTGCATTTACTTAAAGAACATTAATCCTAGGCTTGGCTTTGCATGTGTTGCCAGTACTTGAATATGTGTCATATTTAACACATTAGTTTTATTTTTGTTGCGCTGTGTTTTTTCTTTTCTTTTTAAACTGTGATGACTGACAGGTCCATAGGATGAATTACCTTATCAACAAATTGCATCATAGATATTTAAGGATAAAGTTTTATTGTATGTGGCCTGCAACTAACTGGCAACCAGTTCAGGGGGAAGTCCGCCATTCGGCTCAAGCAGCCCGCAACCTTGAACAGCATAAGCATTGTTGTAAATAGATGGATGGATGGTTATTGGATAGATTTACTGTTTGTGTAATACATACAATACAACAAAAACAGAGCATTCTGAACAATATAATAGAGGGCTGGCACTGCATCCTTGTGGAAAGGAATGGAACGTCATTGTAATTTTAATTATTATTTACCTGTGTTACTAGTCTACAACGCCGCCTGTAAATAAAGGTAAAAACAATCTTCTAACATCGGCCATTTGGTTGATGATATTGGCCAATGAAGGACCATAATCGACCGATTAATCGGTCTGCCGATTAATTGTTGATGCCCTACATTTAAATTTACTATAGAAATCCACTCTGTAGTTTAGTGTATTCCGAATTGTGGTTGATTTGTTTTTGATTGCCATCGCATTTAGACTATATTCTTCTCAACACCGCCTACTGCCCGAAGATAGCTGGGATAGGCTCCAGCACCCCCCGCGACCCTAGTGAGGAGAAGCGGTACAGATGATGGATGGATGGATGGATGGATGGATCTTCTCAACAGATCATACAACCACCACCTACCCTTTTTTTTCTCCTCTTCAAACACTGCACAAAAGATATGACACAGATCTTAGTTTTGAGGCGTATTAGCCACCCTTGCAGCTGTGAATCACACTGCATTGTACACCTCCACTGTTTGAGACCAAAGTATAAATCATTGAATAGATCACTCCAGTGAGAAATGCTATACATATTTAATGCAAATAGCATATTTGCTCCTAAAGAGGTTCCCATATGCCCTGAAATTAGCAGGTTATTAGAACACAAATTAAAACACAAAGAAAATCCGATAGATCAGGTGGGTCGCTGAGAACACCAAAGCAGAGGCGATGGCTATACAAATACCACGCCCACTACCGGAGATGAAGAGGGTATTTTTTGCCGAGCACCAATTCACGTGAAATCAAACGATATCGGGATGCAAGACAGTTCTGTTTTGGTTAATAAGTACACTTAGAATTGGATTCCACTACATTTAATTGGAGATGTGTGTACAGATTAGTTTCTAGGAAGTATATTTTTATTTGTCTTTTGATTTCTTTATTGAAATTGCGACAGTCATGTTATCTGTGTTGTCCCTCGTGCCCCACACATTATTGAGCTAGGTTTGTGTTTTTGTTCGATCCGGGCTTAACTGTTGGCAGTAGCGAGCCAATTCGATGTCATCTACAGCTGATTGCACAAATTGTCACTGGCCACAATGCAGTTGCACAAACAAAACAGCAAATATGCTGGACCAGCATTTTTCTTCCTTGCTTTTTCTTCACAAGTTGGAGAACTGCTTGCATGATTTTCATTTTTCACACTCCACATGACAACCTAAATGATGAATAACTGGGCTCATTCAGTCAACATACTAAATATCTTGATCATTTTCCTCAGACAAAACGATAAAATAATATGTACATCTTGATAATTCTTTCATATTTTCAAAAAACGATTTCATTCTTTAGTTCAGTTTCACAAAAGTATCACAGTAAAACAGAGCATGTGCACATGAATGGATGCATCATGAGGTTGCGGCATTTCCAAATATTTCTTGATCATCTGCACAAAAACAGTTGTGATGCTGTTATATGGTTTCTGGCACTGACCTACTTTCCGTAACAGTGGATGATGATGTGCAATGAAACAGCTCTATTTCCCCCCAAAAAACAAGATCTGCAACCAAACTGGCTTCTAAAGCGAACCTTTCTTTTATTTATTTATTTATTTTTACATCCTCTTTGTGTCTGCTCTAACTGCATTGTTCTTGTAAGTTGATAGCTTGCAGTGTAGCCACCTGGTTCGTACATTCAGGTCCTATTTTTAGCATCCACAGGAAAAAGCACAAATGGACAGTTTCTTAGTCTTTGCTTCACCACAGACATCACTTCTTACACTGCAAGTTGATAGAGGCAAACGTGTTGCTGTCTGGTTAGTATCTTGTGCAGGGGCCTTTAAGGAATTATCCAGCCAAGATGGACCCTTTTTTACCAACAAGCTCAGTTTATATAGTTTTTGATCAGGAAACTGAAATTAATTATCATTTTCTTTTTTTATCCATTCATTAGGAAATAAGTGACAACTTGAAAAACACCTACTTTTAATGAGGATTATGGCCAGGCCCCCCCTCCACTCTCTCCATGTTTTATTGGGAGTCACGGAAGGTACCAATTAAAACTCTCCATTGAAAATCATTGCACTTTCTTTACTTATAATGTCCCAAAAAATTGGCACCAAAATTCACGTGGACACCTTCAACATTTTAAAAGGATTAACCTCTCCGTGGCTGATTTAGATGAGAATGAGGAAATGTGAAAGTGAGCAGATTCACCGGGAGCGCTCCATACTTTATATGTAGGTTGGCACGACACGCATACTAGCACACTGCTTCTTTGCTTATCACGGTGCAGATGCATGGCATAAAAGCACCAGTCAGGATATTTACAGAGACTGAAGTAGGAATTAGTATTCGTGCACATCCTTGCCTGGCTGCCGGTTGCCTCCTGACACTTAACGAAAGATTAGCAGTCGGCGTTCGTGTGCACATTCTTGCTCTTGTCCGCTTCAGCTTGTGTAAGTGGAGAAGCGACCGCCACGGTATTTTTGATTTTGTGTATGTGATCACATGAGCTCAAGTTTGATGTCAATAAATCCAACCGATAGTGCAGAATGCTTTTTACTTTCAAAGGTTTATGTGGACACCGGTAGTAAAGTAAGTTTGCATTTTGGTGTCGATTGGTCGCCGCTTCAGACAACAGAACTGACAAACCGAGCAATATTACAACGCTTGCCTCACTGCTGTGACGTAGACGCTGAGACTGGAAAAAAATAACCAGCCAATCTCCAAAAGGGGGCGTGCCAATTTGTCATAAATCTCATCACAAAAAAAAGAAAAAAAAATTAAATCACTGCAGAGTCTTTTGGGGCATTTTAGTACTGATGCCATTTTTACATGCAAACCTATTATTTAAGTGCCAATCTTACGCTCATTAAAGTGTCCCTTTAATGTGTTGGAAAAAAAAAAAATTCTTGGTTTCTTCCAGCCAAGCCAAGAACATGACGGTACACTTCATGACGTTACATGACATTAGGACTAATGAAATGCATCCTGTTATTGTGTGAGAGTAAGCGTGATTTTCTGCTCACAAAAATTTAAAGGCAGGGGGACTCAAATACAAAACTTAAAGGTGCTGCATGCCGTCAAATGGTGTCTCATCAGAAAAGTCTTTTAGCGCACTTGTCCGGTCCAGAGCAATGCATTCCTGCTCCGCATATGTGTGCTATTATTAGAGCTGCAAAATAATTGTGAGCATCAAGAGCATCTTATTGAATGCAGGTTTTGCGACGCATTGTTTCTAATTTTGGAACAGAGGCGAATGCGTACAGCCCGGAAGGAGAAGGTGTGCTCTGCATTCCCTGACCCACAACACGCTGGCGTCAGCGTAGCTAAACAGAAGATGGAGGATCAAGGATAGACTTCGGTACAGCATTCACGACAGGTTATTTTTTCCCTCCCATGCTGTCTGGCCACGGTAGCTTGCCAAGACCAAAAAGGCGCATGTAGTTAGTGCGGATGGGCAGTGATTTGTATTCATTCCTGAAGTGAACCGGACCGAGTAGGCCTGGAACCGCCACGAGTCCACCGTAAAAAGTGAATCTTGGTCCAGTTGGTGGAGCCACACCAGGATTCATTTTTGTGTATCCATATCTGTATAAACGGTCCGGACCAGGGTGGGAAATGAAGCTCGGTCCGTTTTACGTGGACCCAAAGAAAAAAATAAATTTTGAAAACACCTGAAAAGCTAGGTTGCGTTGGCAGCATGACTTATTCGTATTGGAAAGATGCCAAAGACGAAATGTCAAGATTTTTATGTCGTGCAATCAATTAAAAATAAAAAAATTGGATTTGTACTGCCAAGCACCAGGGACTTGGTGGCCATCGGGAATTTTGTGAAAATGTCTGGATTTTTCCTAACAGCCCATCTGCATTGTGATTGGGTAAAGCGTGTGGTTTGTCAGTTTTGTTGTCTAAAATGGCGACCGATCGCCACCAAATGCAAATGCACATTACTACTCTGGTCCACTTCAACCTATAAAAGTATAGAAGCGTTCTGCTTTTTTCTTTTTTATTTTGATGTGAGACCGTGAGGAGTCACTAATGGTGTCGTAATACACCCGCATGACTTGTGTGTGGGCAGCGTGGGTTCGGTTCCCACTCGGTGACTGTGTCTATGTCTGCCCTGTGACTGACGGCGACCTGTTCAGGGTGTAGTGCGCCTTTCGCCTGTAGTCAGCTGGGATAGGCTCCAGCACCCCCCCCCCCCGCGACCCTGCACAGGACAAGCAGTGTGGATGATGACATGTGACACGGTGATTGTACATGACGTTAGGACTAACGAAATGCATCCTGTTATTGTGTGAGAGTAAGCGTGATTTTAGGGCTGGGCGATAAACCGAAAATTTACCGTGACCGAAATGTATAACAATGACCGACATCATTTTGACCATGTCGGTAAATTCGGTGTCTAAAAAAAAAAAAGAAAAAGAAATCTTTTCTGTCTGCGGCGATGTTCATGCCCCTTTAAGACGGCGACAGCGCGTGTCGTCACGTGACTCCACCTTTCTGAACAAGAATGTAAACAAGTCGAGTTCGTGGCTGGCGATTCAAATTCAGAAGCGGCTGACACGGCTGAAGACGAAGTAACATTAGTTGCAATTGTTCTTGTCGCGCTTGTCCCGAAAAGAAATTCGACATCTGTAGTTTGGAAATGTTTTGGGTTCCATAAAGACGATGTTTAAGCGAAAGAACACGAACTACAAAGTGCATCGTAAGCACCAAAACAGCGCGTCCAACCTTTTCTTTTTCACCACCCACAACACAACCATGCTGTTGACTTGGATCTTGTGCTAAAAGTTCAAAGTGAGGAGCAAGTTTGGACAAGTGACAACAGCCCATTACGGAGGCGACACCATACGAGAGAACGTCTCAGTGGTGGACGCGATAGCCTAGCACATAGCTCTAAAGATAGAGCTCCTCTAGTTACAGTGGAACGCACAGGATTTAAACGCCTCATGAAAGAAGCCGACAAGAGGTACGAAAATATTTGCCGCAAGCAGCACTTCCCGATATGGACGAGATCGGGACGGTAGCGGAGACACGTCAAGCATTTTGCATCCACATGTCAAGCATTTTGCATCCACATCCGACTTGTGGTCGAGTCGCAGCATGGATCCCTGTTTGAGCCTGAATGTGCAGTACATAGACGACAAGTGGCGACCGCGCACCGGAGTACTCGAGACGGCACATTTTCCTGATCATGCACACTTGTTTATTTGGCACTGGCATTCCATTGACATTTTTTTCATTCTATTTAGCATTTTGCTTACAGGTGACTAGCTCCCTTGCACAT
The DNA here is from genome assembly GCF_059441095.1 of Idiotropiscis lumnitzeri. Lineage (NCBI taxonomy): Eukaryota > Metazoa > Chordata > Actinopteri > Syngnathiformes > Syngnathidae > Idiotropiscis > Idiotropiscis lumnitzeri. The sequence continues at coordinate 4,997,104 of NC_142403.1, read as the reverse complement.
GGCATTATTTATATTGTTTACAAGATACCTTTACACAAATCTAGGCTTTTGCAAATGGCATTACAGCATCTCGGCGCAATCTATTTGCAGAAAAAGATTTTGTGAGAGGTACCCTTTTTCTCCTGTTCTTGTGACATTGTTCAAATCATGCAAAGCAAGCTATTTGGAATGTTTATACAAATGTTTTTTGTACTTTTATTTTTCACTGAAAGTAATGTGTACCAGTTGGTCAATAAAAAAAAGCAGTTAATATGCATTTCCTGCATTTATTTTGATTTTGGTCCTCAGGGGGAATTTATCGTGCATTTATCGTTATCGAGGTAAAATTGCCAGATTTACCGCGATATTGATTTTAGGTTATATTGCCCAGCCCTACGTGATTTTCTGCTCACAAAAATTTCAAGTGTGGTTGTCCCACACTGAGTCGTGAGCACCACAGTGATAAAAAGTATTGTTTTAGAAGTCTATGCCTCGAGCGTCTTGTTGGGCAGGCTCTGCCTCCTTTGGACCCACGCGTTGTGATCAGAGCTGGGCACTGTGTCGGGTTTCCATTTCATTTCATCAATCAGTACAATGAAATAAAAGTTCTGCCTTTTAATATTCCCTTTATTCCCTTTATTAGGAAATATTTTTCATTTTATCCTCTTCAAATAATCAAGCCATTTTACTGCAGTGTGTACATGTTTTATGCATTTCAGGTCAGCAAGCCTTAGTCCAAGGAATGGCTTGAACAAAATAGAAAGCCCCCAAAAAAATAAATAGCTGATTCTACATCTGGATCTGTGCTTTGCCACATTTGCAGCCATCTAACTTAACTAGTAAGAAAAAAAAAGGAGAGTGATGTGAGTATTTTAAGAGGCTGTCTTGCCGCCATTCACTGACAGTATCCGGCGCGCTACGTTAAGTACTGTAATGGCCGTCCCAGTGGTCAAGGATGCTCTTTGTCGGTGATGGAATCTGTTTTAATAACCAAAAACAATAACGAATAAAACACTTTTATACAGGAGCTGCTGAAGGCCACAACTCACGCCCACACTCTCCACATTCAGACTCAATTCCCGAGCCAATCTTCCTTAACCTGGCTCGACCCCTCTCAATGGCGTCACCCACGACTCAACTGATGCGGCCCTCACATACACCAAACAATGAACAGATATTACAATCCATTGCTTGCGTGCATTTTGGTGACAGTGTGTGCATGCTGCACTGTTTCACCCGCAGGTACTTATGACATCATAGCTCGTTAAGTATTGTTGTAAAACACTCTATATGGATACTGTATAAACTGTATTTGTAATATAACGTGGCGGCCGGCAGGGTCTCGCTATCTTGAAATTGGATATGTATTTTTTTTGTAAGTGAAACCTCATGCACTTTTGAATAGCTGTTAAATTTGTGATTTTTTTTTTTGTCAACAGCCAAGTGCTTTAAAATTAGAGTGGATATTTGCATTGTCCTTTTGCCTCTGTATCCAATTTAATTGTGGGAATGAGGTTCATTTAGTGTTTTAAGGCGGCTCTTTTTATTTACAAGTGTGCCAAGCCCTTCCTGTAGGTTAAAGTATTGGCCAATTATCGCTTTAATGATCACATTCTACTGGTCTCTATGTTGGGTCAATTCTATGGCTTCTTTTCTCTTTTTGCGTCAATTTGTACTCTAAAATATGTAAAGGATGGGATTACCTAAGTGTAACATCATAACATGTCTATATAAGGTTGTAAGTATGGTTCAATGTCTACCTTAATTTATCTTTTTTTAGACAATCAAATTACTGCTTCTCAATAGGAAACTGCTAAATTGCATTAGCACTTTTGCCTGCATCCTTCTGAGCGGAAGTAATTACGTCATCATATCTCTTTCTTATATTGTGCCGCAATGATTCAAAACGTTATTTCAAATCAACTTCTATGCAGTGAGATTTAGCTGTTTTACAATTTACAATTACATTCATTCTGCTATATTAGATATTAAATATTTCTGTTTGATGAGAATTTAAGATGCTTAATGATGCTTACTGTTTGGATTAAGTTGTTGTTCATGAAAAGCAAAGTATTGTTTGATTGATTTTGTTACTCTCCGATACTTTTTAGTTAAACGCTATATATATATATATATATATGTATATATATATATATATATATATATATATATATATATATATATATATATATATATATATATATATAGCCCTCTGGGCTGTAAAGTTATGTGTGCTATATTAAAAATGTGTCCAAATATGGGAAATTGCATTTTTACTAGTATGTGACAAGTCTTTGTTACATACACGGGTTAACTTTGGCATTGTGTTACTTGTGTGAGTGCGTGTGTGTGTGTGTGTGTGTGCGGGTATGGGTGTGTGTTACAGTACTTGATTGGTATAAGGTAGCATCGGTTCCTTGCATGCAGTTCACGGTGTATGTGCAAGCGTGGAGTTGAGAGAGTGCATGAGATGGGATAGGTTGCTTAGACGGCGTTCGGTCATTGTCAGTTGAGGACGACGAAGAATGACAGTTATAGTAGCAAAGAAGAGATGGAGGGTGACAATTGGGCTTTCATCTGGGGTAAGAGTGGCTCTTGGGTATTGATGCCAATTCATCTTAAAGATAATGGGGATGAACTCAAAATATATTGGAATTTAAGTTTCAAAAAGGTGACTGTTATTTTATATTCAACTCATTTTGAGGGAATCAAATGGGACGGAGGAAAATTCATAAAAATAATGTGATGAAATAACACTTTTAAAGTAGGATTGTGTTTGTGAATTGTGATAGCTTCTTTAAATAGCCTCAGTCTTTCAATATGTGTGTTGTTTTTGTCAGCTTAAAATGTGTTTTTTTAATGTATTAAACCATGTAATGGAGAGGTGGTTCAAATTCTTAGCCCTCAAAATATATCGTTATAAACATATCTTATTGGTGATATTATAGGGCTCTGGAATTAATTTAAATTCGATTACAATTAATACACTCCACAATTACAAAATTGCTGTAGTTACGGTTTATTTATTATTCGAGACTGACAAATATTTTATTTTGAAAAGTGCTTATCGCTGTTACATGCGTCTATGATGGATTCTTGACTCATGTCAAGATGCTAATTCTCTCTCGCATTACGCTAATATTAAACTCGCAAGCTAGCAAAATGAGTAAAAATACGAAGCCCGCTCTTTACAAATGTTTTTAAAGAGTGAGGTTTTGTGTAATTGTATTCACATTTTTTTCAGATTCCTTAATGCCCAATTGGAGTTATTCAGCCATCTAAAACTCTGTTTACATTGATTCTGTGACGGTTCGGGCCGGGGAGGAGGGCGTGGCAGTTCTGTTTGTTACAGGTTCACGATCCACCCAGCCAGGCTCTCCTCCGGAGAAAGTGGGCGTCGGCTCCGGCGCACCTGCAGCTCGTTGCCGGCAATCAGCGCCGGCTTAAGAACCAGCCACGCCAGGAGTCCGACGCCGGATTATCTTGTCACCTCACGTGGTACTGGCTCATGTCTCGTCTTGTTTCCCGTTCGCCTGACTCGCCTTGCTCTCGTGCTTGCTTGACCCCTGCTCTGCCGTCTCCCCCCTCTAGCCGACCTGAACCCGTCTGGTCCCGCTCCGCACGCCAGCGCCTCCGAGATCCCGCCCGGCAAACATCCCGCCAGCGCTCTCCGCTCCGCCGTGCTTCGCGCTACCACGCCAGCCCGACTTCGCCTCCCGACGCGTCTCGCTCGACCGCACCCTCGTCCGCGCCACCCGGCACTTGCCCGTCGGCTTCCTTCGACGTTGTCCTGGACGACGCCTGCCTTGTGGTGAACTCTCTCCAGCTCGCATCCCCACTCCAGCCCTCAATAAACCCTGTTTCCCACTCACCTGTCGCTTCCGGGTCCTCCTTCCTTCCCACACGGTTCGTAGAACCGCGACAGAATAATCCGGCCAAGTTAATGGACCCCGCGACCACGGACCCCCTGGGCGAAGCGCTTGCCCACCAGGGCAGCGTGCTCGAGCGCCATGATCGAATGCTGCAGGAAGTTCCGGGCTCCCTCCAGGCCATCCAACACCAGCTCTCGCACCTCTCTAACCAGGTGGGTTCACTCGCTCCCCCCTCCAACCTCCCCAGGGACGCGACCCTGGCCCCCCCGGCCGCCGCATTGCATTATGCGGGCGGTCGAGAGCCCCACGTTCCTACTCCCGAACCCTACTCCGGGGACTTGGGCTCGTGTAGCCAATTCTTACTCAGCACTTCCCTGGTTTTCGACCTCCAGCCCCACAGTTACGCTACCGAGCGGGCCAGGATCGCCTATACCATCAACTTGCTTCGCGGCCGCGCCGCCAAGTGGGCAACCGCATTGTGGGAGGCGGCGTCTCCTGCGATGTCTACTTACGCGGATTTCAGCCAGGAGTTACGCCGTGTCTTCGACCACCCGGTGCAGGGGCGCGAGGCGTCCCGCCGGCTCCTCTCCCTCCGACAGGGTTCCCGCTCCGCGGCCGATTTCTCGGTGGAATTCCGCATCCTGGCCCACGAGAGCCGTTGGAACGAGCCGGCTCTCCGCGAGGCGTTTCTCAACGGGTTGACCGACGCCCTCAAGGACGAGCTGGCGATCCGAGACGAAACCACGACGCTCGAAGAACTAATCGCCCTGGCCATCAAGGTGGACCATCGGTTGCGGGACCGGCAGGCTGATCGTTTCCGACGCCCCGCCAGAGTCGCCGCCCGGGCAGCCATTCCCCGACCCGAGGTTCGCTCGCCATCGCCGGTTCAGCTATCCACCGGCGCGGAGGAACCGATGCAGGTAGGAAGAACTACTCTGGACCCTCTGGAGCGCCAGCGCCGTCGGTCCCATCAGCTCTGCCTGTATTGCGGCCTCTCCGGCCACTTCTTGATCCACTGTCCCAGTAACCCAAAAGAGCAGGCTCGTCGCTGAGGGAGAGCCCAACGCCGAGCCTGCTGGTCTCCGCTTCTGGCTCTTCTTCCCGGATGTCCATCTCCGCCCGGCTGCTGGGTCCACACACCCCCCGCTCGGTCACCGCGCTGGTCGACTCGGGGGCCGACGGCAGCTTCTTGGACCTGACCCTTGCCCGCCAGCTCGGCATCACCATGGAACCCATTCTGTCTCCCCGAAGAGTGGTCGCGCTGGACGGACATCTCATCGCCCGGGTCTCCCAACAGACCGCTCCCCTGACCCTCATCGTCTCTGGAAATCACCGGGAGTCCATCAGATTTTTTCTGATTCACTCTCCCCAGGTCCCCCTGGTCTTAGGGTTCCCCTGGCTCCAGACCCACAATCCCACCATCGATTGGAGGAGGTGCGTGCTGACAGGATGGAGTGAGTTCTGCCACTCCCACTGCCTGCGTTCAGCGGATCCGCCCCCTTCCTCTACGCTTCCCCCCCCCCCCTCCCCCTGACGTCTCCTCCGTTCCCCCGGACTACCACGACCTGGCGCAGGTCTTCAACAAGGACCTTGCCCGTACCCTCCCCCCCCATCGTCCGTACGACTGCGCCATCGACCTCCTCCCGGGGGCCCCCCTGCCCAACACCCGGCTATACAACATCTCCAGGCCAGAGAAGGAGGCCATGGAGACGTACATCCGGGAGTCACTTGCGACCGGTCTCATCCGTCCCTCGTCTTCTCCTCTGGGCGCGGGCTTCTTTTTCGTAAAAAAGAAGGACGCCTCGCTCCGCCCCTGCATTGACTTCAAACCATTAAACCAAATAACGGTCAAAAACAAGTCTTCGCTCCCCCTCATCGACCCGTCGTTCGAACCCCTATGTGAGGCCCAGATTTTCTCAAAGTTGGACTTACGAAATGCGTACCACCTGGTCCGCATCAGGGAGGGGGACGAGTGGAAGACGGCATTCAACACACCATTGGGGCACTTTGAGTATCTGGTGATGCCTTTCGGACTTACCAACGCCCCCGCCGTCTTCCAGACCCTCATGACGGACGTTTTCCGCGACATGCTCAACCGGTTCGTATTCATATACCTCGACGACATCCTCATATTCTCCCGCTCTCTCGCAGATCACCGCCGGCATGTCCGACTGGTCCTCCAGCGCCTCCTGGAGAACCGCCTCTACGTGAAGCCCGAGAAATGCGAGTTCCACGTCCCTTCGGTGCCCTTCCTTGGCTACATCATCGCCAGGGGGCAACTTCGCCCCGACCCGGCCAAGATCCAGGCCGTGGCGGAGTGGCCCCAGCCCACCACCCGGAAGGAGCTGCAACGTTTTCTCGGATTCGCAAATTTCTACCGCCGTTTCATCCGGGACTACAGTAAGGTCGCCAGTCCACTCACCGCGCTTACGTCCACAGCCACCACATTCCAGTGGACCCCGGCGGCCGCCCAGGCCTTCACCCACCTGAAGAAGGCCTTCACCAGCGCCCCCGTACTCCGGCACCCAGACCCCGCTCTCCAGTTCATCGTGGAGGTGGACGCCTCCGACACCGGGGCGGGGGCCGTCCTCTCCCAGCGGGATCCCGGCACCCAGGTAGTCCATCCGTGTGCCTTCTTTTCCAGGCGCCTATCCCCCGCCGAGCGAAACTACGACGTGGGCAATCGAGAACTCCTCGCGGTGGTATGGGCTCTCCAGGAGTGGCGGCACTGGCTCGAGGGCACCTCGACCCCTTTTTTGGTCTGGACCGACCACAAAAACCTGGCATACCTGCAGTCCGCCAAGAGACTCAACCCCCGCCAGGCACGCTGGAACTTGTTCTTGAGCCGTTTCAATTTTACCCTCTCCTTCCGCCCCGGCTCGAACAATGGGAAGGCGGACGCCCTCTCACGTCAGTTCTCGCCCCCTGCCAGCCCTGACGCTCCGGAGCCCATTCTTCCCGCGGCCTGTCTACTGGGGGCGGCCACCTGGGACATCGAGCAGGTCGTCCGCAACGCTCAGGAGCAGCAACCAGACCCGCGCCCAGTCCCTTCCGACCGCTTGTTCGTTCCCGACACCGTGCGGTCACAGGTACTGCAATGGGGGCACTCATCCACACTCACCTGCCACCCGGGGGTGGCACGCACTCTCCGCTTCCTCCAGCAGCGTTTCTGGTGGCCCCGGATGGCTAAGGATACCCGGGAATTCGTGCGAGCCTGCTCCGTCTGCGCCCGCGGAAAGGCCTCCCACGCGGTCCCCGCCGGCCTCCTCCAGCCCCTGCCGATTCCAAGCCGTCCATGGTCGCACATCGCCCTGGACTTTGTTACCGGTCTCCCTCCGTCCAACGGACACACAGTCATCCTCACCCTGGTCGACAGGTTTTCCAAAAGCGTCCACTACGTCCCCCTGCCCAAGCTGCCCACCGCGCTTGAGACCGCCAAACTCGTCACCCAACACGTTTTCCGACCCCACGGCATCCCGGAGGACATCGTGTCCGACCGGGGCCCCCAGTTCGCTTCACAAGTTTGGCAGGAATTCTGCAAGGCAGTCGGGGCCACCGCCAGTCTCTCCTCGGGCTACCACCCCCAATCCAACGGCCAGACGGAGCGGGCCAACCAGGACCTGGAAGCCGCCCTCCGATGCGTGGTGGCCCGCAACCCGGACTCCTGGAGCGACGCACTACCCTGGGTCGAGTACGCCCATAACTCCCTCTCCACCACGGCCACAGGTATGTCTCCCTTCATGGTCTGTTTCGGTTACCAACCACCTCTCTTCAAGGACCAGGAGCATACCGTGGCCATTCCTTCCGTGGAGGAGCATCTCCGCCGGATCCGGGGGGTGTGGGCCGAAGCGAGGGCCGCCCTCATTCGAACAGCCCAGAGGACCAAGCGACTGGCTGATCGCCGTCGGTCCCCAGCCCCGGACTACGTGCCTGGCCAAATGGTGTGGCTCTCCTCACGCGATCTTCCCCTACAAGTCGAGTCTCGTAAGCTGGCTCCTCGCTTTATCGGTCCCTTTCCCGTCGAAAGAATCATCAACCCATGCTCTGTTCGACTCAAACTTCCCGACTCCCTGAAGATTCACCCCACATTCCATGTCTCCCTCCTCAAACCGGTATCCTCCAGCCCTCTGAGCCCTCCGGCGGCACCCCCCCCACCCCCCATGATAATAGACGACCACCCGGCTTACACGGTGGCAAAAGTCCTGGACGTTCGGCGCCGGGGCCGGGGCTACCAGTACCTGGTGGACTGGGAGGGTTACGGTCCGGAGGAGCGCTCCTGGATCTCCCGAAAACTGTTTTTGACCGACGCCCCCATCAGGGAGTTTTACGCACTTCACCCGGACAAGCCGGGTAGGACGCCAGGAGGCGTCCGTTAGGGGGGGGGTACTGTGACGGTTCGGGCCGGGGAGGAGGGCGTGGCAGTTCTGTTTGTTACAGGTTCACGATCCACCCAGCCAGGCTCTCCTCCGGAGAAAGTGGGCGTCGGCTCCGGCGCACCTGCAGCTCGTTGCCGGCAATCAGCGCCGGCTTAAGAACCAGCCACGCCAGGAGTCCGACGCCGGATTATCTTGTCACCTCACGTGGTACTGGCTCATGTCTCGTCTTGTTTCCCGTTCGCCTGACTCGCCTTGCTCTCGTGCTTGCTTGACCCCTGCTCTGCCGTCTCCCCCCTCTAGCCGACCTGAACCCGTCTGGTCCCGCTCCGCACGCCAGCGCCTCCGAGATCCCGCCCGGCAAACATCCCGCCAGCGCTCTCCGCTCCGCCGTGCTTCGCGCTACCACGCCAGCCCGACTTCGCCTCCCGACGCGTCTCGCTCGACCGCACCCTCGTCCGCGCCACCCGGCACTTGCCCGTCGGCTTCCTTCGACGTTGTCCTGGACGACGCCTGCCTTGTGGTGAACTCTCTCCAGCTCGCATCCCCACTCCAGCCCTCAATAAACCCTGTTTCCCACTCACCTGTCGCTTCCGGGTCCTCCTTCCTTCCCACACGGTTCGTAGAACCGCGACAGATTCGTCTCATACTAATTGATTTTTTAATTACAACAACCTTGAGCATCACAAGGCTCGGTTTATCGACCATGAACACACACTATAAATAGTTCTGTGAAAACGTTTGCCTTCACTGGAGTGCAAACTATCGATAAGACCAATAATGAAACGTCAGTCTCACTGTGCATAAATTCATAGCATACATCGGATATTTGATAGTTGCTAGACATTGCCACTCTTTGCCCTCTACAGTGTTTTCATCTATTAATAATCCAAGTTCATTATCTCACTGATGCCTCTTCTTCCTTCTCAGGATTGAAAAAACGTACCAGGAAGGCCTTTGGGATACGGAAGAAAGAGAAAGACAATGACTCAACGTAAGTTGTCTTCTTCATTCCAGCTTGTACTTTACGATTCCTGACCATATTACAGTATCTATCTTGTTTGACTGTGGTTAGTCCAAAAAAGACGACGGGCCAATTACAATGTCAGTTTGTGTTCTTACAAAATAGATTTGCTTTTTTTTTTTCAAATTTCAAAGGAAAAAGTCTCTCTTAATAGGCTCCATGATTATACTTGTGTGATCCTGTCATTTGAAGTGGTTGGGACTGATGTGAGCTAAGTTTTTCTTTCTCCTTTCATCTTTCATTTCATACAGGGGGTCCCCAGACAGAGAGGGCAGTGTAAGTACATTAAAGTACATCTATGAATTATTTCATTTAGAAATTGTGGATCAAGGTTGATTTAGGAAAATTATACCTTTTTTTGTTTTGTTTTGCCGAACTTTCTGAATTTTAGTGTTGGTATATAGTAATTACTTGTTGTACTAAAAATACATATACTTAATTTTCTTTGTCCTTTTTACTTGCCAGGATCCCCAAGAGGTTGAATCGGTACTGAATACTCTGACGTTCTAGTCCTCAAAGTAGATTAGCCCGTAGAGTAGAGCAGTGTACTGTATTGTATGGCTCTTTTAGGTGGGAACTCACTGAGCAGTGAAGGCTTGCGCACATACTAAGTTGTTTTTTCATTAGGTTTGGTTCAAGGTTGCAAAGACTGTTAAACCTGTTTTGAATATCTGGCGAACATCTTTGCAACCTTGAGCGAACCTTGACGAAATAAAACAAAATCCGCTATGTGTTAAAATACTCTCAAATCTTTGCCGATTAGTGAGATACGGGTTCTAGTTTTTTCAGTATCATCTTTATTAGAAGACTCTGCAAATGATACACATTGTTATTATTGCTGATGTTGGTGTTAGTCAAAAATGACAAATCACATTGGTTTTATTGTCATGCGAGCAATGCAAAATAAGCAAATATTCTTGGGGCAATGTAAGCACTCAAATATTATCACCAGCGAGAAATGATTACATGCTTGTAACTTCATTGCCGGATGAGGCCTGTGATTCACAATCTTCTCTTCTCAGTCTCAGAGGAAGACCAATGGAGCCCCAAATGGATTCTATGGAGAAATTGACTGGGAACGATATGTAAGAACCCACTTAGCAATTTTCACACCTAATGTATAGACAGATTAACTTAAAGTGCTCAGTGTCAATCATACAATTTATGTCTCCCATGAATGGAGCTTTTCATTGATTCATTGCGTTTCAGAATTCTCCAGAGGTGGATGAAGAGGGTTATAGCATCAGACCTGAAGATGAGGCAGAACAGGCTAATATCCTCAAACATTGCTTGATGAATTTTATTTGACTGTGGATGAACAATAGTAATCGTCCTATTTTGTTCATACAGTTTGCAGTTGTCTTTAACACCTTACTGACTTAAATGCAACCATGTTTTATAACAGGGGTCCTCAACCCTGTTCCTCGAGGGCCGGTGTCCTGCAGGTTTTCCATCTCTCTCTGCTGCAACACAGCTGATTCAAATGATCAGATAATCAGCAAGGTCTGCAGAAGCTAGATAACGATCGCTCAGGTGTGTTGCACCAGGGAGAGGTGGAAAATGGGCAGGACACCGGCCCTCGAGGAACAGGATTGAAGAACCCTGTTTTATAAGATTCCTTTGATGTAGTCACTCGTTTTTCAAGGCTTAACATGATTCAAAAGTAAAGTGTAATGTTTTCTACACACTTGAGCATCACCATACCTGTACGAGTTTCATGCACGTCCAAATTTAGCATTTCTCTCCAAAAACAATTGAGTCTGTTGCTTTTTTTCAAGGGTGAGAGCATGCTGCACTGACATAATTTTACTCATTGTGTTTATTGTCAAGTATGCCCAAAAATAGATCAGTTTTCTACTAATAACACTGCTTTACTTTTCATCCAAAAATACATTGACTTAAAAAGACATGACTTATTTTCTGTTTTTGTAAATTGAACAATTAAAGTATTTGAAGATTTGAACACTTTTCCTTGACACCTGTGCACCACATTGCCCCAAGTCCCATTTCTTCTCTTCTGATGAGTCGGAAGAAGAGGAAGACCACAGGAAAAAGTTCAAAATTAAAATTAAGCCCCTCCCAGCTGATCAAGTTGTGGCAGTGCCCTCAGTTGAAGAGCTCAAAGCCTCCATAGGCAACATTGCTCTATCCCCCTCGCCGATGGTAAGTAACTTGCCTGACATTTTTCATTACCATAAACAGTATGATGCATTTTTAATGAACATGTGCAAGTTACTCTTGGTTTTGTCACCGTTTCATCCTCTTTACTCCAGCTCTGTTGTGCTAGGCATGGGGAAACACTTTTTCAATGTGGCACGCTGGTCGAGAAATAGCATGTGAATCAGGTCTAACTTGTAACCATTCAAGTTACAAACAGTAATAATCGAATCGTGGAAAGTGGGTGAAAAGATGGACAAGCTGGTGAGCAAGCTGGGGAGTAGCATCAGTAGGTCAACCGTTTGATCGGACACGGTAGCGTTGTCTGTTTGCGTACGTGTGTGCAATGTTAAAGTTGGCATCTCTAACATAAACTGAAAGGAAATGGTCAAAATAAATCTGGATGTTTATAGAAAATTATAAGTTAAGGTGCACATAAGTGGTGCGCAGGTGCTCATGCATGCTGGAAATATGAAATTGCAGCTCCCTTTCCACACATGAACGCAAAACTGTTTCTGCGGTCATTCCGCCCTCACAGCAAGCACTCCTGTAAGTGAGAGCAAATTACCCAATGACAAGACATTATTTCTCTGAGTTGAGCTAGCACCGTTGCATTTGAAATTTGCTGACAGAATGTTGATATAACCAATATTTGGTAGCAAAGATAATGAAATGAGCATAAATGAACTTTATGTGACAGGAAACCCTCCTTTGATTGGATTTTCCTGCTTAGGTACTCCAATTTGTAGTGCATCTGGTGAAATAAATTTCTCTGCACTTAAAATGATCAAAACACACACACAAGAAAAACAATGGAAGACAGCCACTTAAAAATATTAAATATTAAGTCCAAAAGGGAAAAAATGTCTTTAGTCACACAATTAACCACTCAGCATGGAAATAAGAGACACCCACTTATGAACCATGGAACTTGTAAATACTAACAAAGGCAAATAATATTGGCCAAGTGGGTCACTTTTAGACAACCCTGTTCATTAAAAAAACATTTGAATCAAAATCAGAATCAGAATGCCCTTTATTCTGATTTGGGTGGCATCTTTGGAAGTGTGTATATACTGTACCGCATGCAGTAAATGGTACATGAATTTGTTATGTCGTAGTTATGCTTAAGTATAACCTGCTTATGATTAGAAATACAATTGTAACAGAAATGTGAATAGATGCTGTATTGCTTTTCTTGCCTCGCTGCATGAAGAACTAATAGTTTGAATTATAGATGAAAATGCAACTCCTGAGCCGTGAAATAACTTAATAATACTTCCTTCCAACTAAATATTGTGGTCTTAATTTAGTTTAGACATTCGGACAAGTTTGGTAGAGTTCCCAGTGATCTCAGCATTCTCCCATTTATGTAGCATCTAGGACAACAACAACAACACCCATCTGGAGATGACGCGCTGCCAAAACAACGCAGAGCAAAATGGTTAGTCAATGAGGACCAAAATTAGGAGTACGAATTGTGACGCAAGTGTCATATCTACTATTCAGCAGTAAAGGCAGATAGCTTGGGTAACCATCCTGAATAATTCAGTTTGGAAAGTGGACACACAGAACCTGTGTGTCATTCAGCTGTTATGTGTTGCCAATAGTCACATGAGCTCTGAGAGTCTCAATAATTAATGTGGGCCTCTGGGTTCAGCCAGTGTCACTGTAGCTATGTTGAGCTGATCATTTGTGACAGACTTATTATGCTCACAGTCGTTGTGCGCAATTGTGCAGGAGACACTTATGTATAAGATGATTTATTGCTCTTATGATATATGAGAGTTGTACTGTACATTTGGCTCGGGTTTTGCAACATGTTTCTTTTAAAGCAGCATATTAATATGCACAAAGCACATAGAGAAGGAGAGCCCAACTCGTCAATCGTGGCCAAGTGGTTGACCACGGATCGCGCGTAAGATGACCGTGATAAGCTTTTGTGCATGTGCGTGTATTTTTATTATGAAATATTTTGTGTTAGTGCTTGCAACAGTTTGCACACTCATCACTCTCATGTCCAAAAAAGTTCTTTTTTTTTATTGCCTACTGGTTGCTAGCCAATCGCAGGGCACACATAGACAAACAACCATCAGCGCTCAAACTCACACCTAGGGACAATTTGGAGCGTTCAAACAACCTACTATGCATGTTTTTGGAATTTGAGCGTAAACGGGAGTACCCGGAGGAAACCCACGCATCCACGGGGAGAACATGCACGCTCCACACAGGAAGGTCGGAGCCGGAATTAAACCCTGCACCTCTGAACTGTGAGGTGGATGTGGTCACCAGCCATCCACTGTGCCAACCATGACACAATTCGTAACACAAAATTTGATTCCATGAAACCATCCAATTGAACATTTGGCTACAAATTCAAAATTAAATTAAAAATTCAGCTTGAATTTCAACTGGCAGGCCTGGTGACCCAGACATGTCTCAGTTGAATTTGAAGCTCAATGTTGGGGCTGCCCCTCCCTGAGACGCCACCTTATTGTGGAGGACCGTCAAGGGCTTTGTGTGTCCCAATGATGGTAGGAGCTCAGTTGACTGAGGATCTATGCCTCTGGCAGGGTTACCATTGGCAAACAGATCCTAGGTGAGGGACCAGACAAAGCAACACTCAAAGACCTCTTATGATGAGAAAAATAATTGGACACTGTATCCCTTCGCCCAGACGCGGGTCACAGGGGCCCCCTCTGGAGAAATGGGATTGGGGCTGTACCTGGTGACCAGGCCTGCACCTATTGGGCCTGGTCGGGCACAGCTCAAAGAGACAACAGGGTTCCCCCTTCTCATGGGCTCACCACCTGTGGGAATGGCTAAGGGGGTCGGGGTGCAGACAGCTAAGTGGTGGCAGAAGAGGGGAGCGTTAGCGACTTAATGCCGGCCGTTGAAGCTGTCTCTAAGGATGTTGAATGTCACTTCTTGAGCAGAAAGGAGCCGAGCTGGTGTGCGAGGTTGAGAAGCTCTAACTAAATCTAGTCAGACTCACTTGTACACACAGATTGGGCCTTGGATATATAGCAGAGGTATTCAATTAAAAGTCACAGAGGTCCACGACTAAAATTTCTTCCAATTAAAAGGTCCGAACCAAAGTCCAACTTCCCGAAATGTCTAGCCTATGTTCACATTTTTATATAGTTTCAATATTTAGTCATTTTCAACAGAGCGCACTCATATACTAAATATTTAGCAATGTTCCCATTGAACACCTTTGCCAGTTAAACAAATATAAGGCGTTTATTTCACATTCAAGAAAATGTGGCTCCAGGAACTTAAGGGTGCCACTTCCAGAAAAAAAAACAGTAAAATATCTCCTGCAGAAATATATCAAGTGCTAAGCATTGAGTTAACATCTTTTACCTTTTTTTTTTTTAAATGAAAGAGTTATCAGCCTAAAAAAACCGGAAAGCCTAATTATTCAAGTAAAACAGGTCAACATGTTCAGTACACAATCAATAAAAATGGCTGTCCTCATGAAAAACTAATTCAAAATGAGCTTTGACACCACTTTTTCTTTTGAATATTTTTTGAACTTCTCTTAATGAGAAAAATGAGTTCGTGACTGCCCTGCCAGTGACTTAAATCTGTGTTGGAACGAAGTCAGGGCCATTGGGATTTGGTAGGTCTGGGCTTTGTGTTTTCCTTTAAATAATGTTTGTGCAACCACATTTAAGCACTCCTTCACAACTTCCCCATCACTTGAAGGTTTTTTTATGTTTCCCCAAAATCCATGATACTTTTAGTGAACATTCTTTGCATGCCGCTGGGATGTAAACGAAAATGTAAAAATCTGTTATACTGCACTTGAAGTTCGATGTTTTTGCGTGCGCTCAGCTCAAACTTCAGCGGATAATTTTGCAAAAAAGGGCGGTGCTTTGTTTTGTAGTGGCGCTTCGCAATGTTGCGACGGTTTCTGAGCATATGATGCACATTGGTTTTGAATCGGCAGCAGCCAGAACGAAACTAAATTTCTCCGTCCGTTCATTTAAAACAAGACGCACCGACCTTGCTAACTTTTTAGCAAGGCATACTGTCAGCAGCACTCTCTTCAAGTCTGCTGCGCAATTGGCAGTGGATCGTAAACAAAAGATTTGATTGGCTCAAATCAGTGACGCCTTTTCCGTATTAACTAGAATTGCAGCGCCAACGTTTGCGAATGCCCCCTGAAAAAAAATCATCATAGATTGGTCATGGGTCCGGTCCGGACCATCACGCGGTCCGGATGCGGACCGCGGTCCGCCATTTGGTGATGCCTGGTATAAAGCCTCTCAAGAAGCATTGTGAGGGACTCCATTCCTCAGTTTTCACAGTTATTTCATGTTGAGAAGCGCCAGGCTGGTGGCAGCAAAATTATTGCCAAGATTATATGTTGGGGCTTATCACAGTGGACGAGAGGGTAGTCTCTCTCCGCCTTAGGATGGGGCGGGACAGGTCCCCATGTTTGTGCCTATGCACCAAACAGCCGTTCAGATGTACTTCCATACATAATGCTGTGTATGCATTATTTTTTATAATATATGAGTAACATGTTCAGTATTACACTTTTTTTTTGTTATTGCCAATATTTTATGCAGTGTCTTTTTTGTGTACAAACACTATGACTATATTAATACTGAATACTGGAATTCATGCTTTACAATTCCATTTGCTTCCTAATTTCTCTTCTGTCTCCCCTTCTTTTGTTGCCTCTAATATCCTTTATAGAAGAGTCCGGTAAGCCTTTAGCTTGCATGCTGTGTGTTTCACTTCTTCATTAATTATTTTGCCATCATGAAATATTCCCAGCCATCCGTCCATTTTCTTCCACTTATCTACGGTCAGTTGGAGAGGCAGCACCTTTAGCAGGGAAGCCCAGACTTCCCTCTCCGCACCAAAGGTGTTCCCAGGCTAACCGGGAGACAAAGTCTCTTCAGTGTGTCCTACAGTAAGTCATTCCTGCGCCATCTTCCCAGCAGGATGTGCCCACAACACCTCAGGGAGGGGTCCAGCAGGCATGCCAGAGCCACCTCTTCTGACTCTTCTAAAACCAGAGCTCCTCCCGCCTGGCAGTTCATTATGGACAGTCCGCGATGAGCACAGAAGTCCAACAACATAACACCTCTCGAGTTCTGATCAGGGGGCCATTCCTACCAATCACACTCACTCTCACTGTCATTGCGCACATGGGCAGCGAAGTTCCTCTGCAAAACGATGGCGTTCCCAGCAGTAGCGCTCTCTCCAACACTCATTCCAAGGACTCCAAAAAAGTTGGGTACTCTAAACTGCAAGATGGATAGAGGCTACCCTCCCGTCCGCTGGGGTAAAACCCAATGTACAGGCCGGGGGCAAAGTATGCCCACACCTGCTCAGCACATCTCTGCATGGGCAAATCCAGAGTGGATGACAGCACACTCCAGCTCGGGCTCCTTCACCGCCAAAGAGGTGATGTTTTACGTCCCTAGAAACAGCATCTGGAGGTAGGGATTGAACCCCCAAGTATTGCAACTGACCCCTATGGTCCCATGGTAACGGGGTCACACGCCATCTCCAGACTAGGGCACTTTTGAGGCATGTTATGTCTGATTCCTCACCTAGCACCTGTTTGCCATGGGTGACCCTTCCAGGGGCCAACTAAACTCCTAGGAACATTGGGAAACTCATACCTCACAACTACGATAAGTTGACGGCTCACGGAGTGGATGATGGCATTTGAATTCTTGATCTCAGTGCCATTCCTTAAAGAAAACAAAGCTGCAAACAGTGCACAGAGTACGAATGCTATGGATTAAAAATAAGTTTGAAAACCCCGTTCGAAATGAACCAATCCTTAATATATACTGTATAGACTTTTTTTTTTATATTTATGTATTAAATTATTTGTTGCATTATAGTTTTATACATAAACAATGTCAGAATTATGAAATGCTGCATGAGTCCCTCACCTTTCTAGAACATTTTTAATATTTGATTTTTATTTTATGAAACTAACACACAACTAACATGCCATTGGTGTCATTTTAAATGACACTTCAATGACACAAGTTCTACTATTACATCACACATTATTTCTCGATGCCAACTGAAACAAACACTTCGGTGACATTTTCTGGGCTGTACACTTCTAATGATTACTGACAGTGAGAGAAGCGAAAAGGTTCATTTCATCATTTCCTGTTTTCATTGTGAGAATGACAATGATTGGTTGTGAGAATTAGAGTTGGGCTGTATCCAGTTCCACAGCATCCAATGGCATGAATCATTTCCATCATGCCCCGCCCCCTGTTGCATCACTCTAATCGCTCATGGCTCACTGCACAAGTGGAACAAACACAAGAGGGAGAGGTGACGGGAGGGAAAAATGGTTAATGCGAGCATGGCGTGACGCAGGATGATGGGCGAAATTTCAATGTAAATTGGAGTTGAAGAAGGCAATTCAAGAAAAAAATAGATGGCTTGAATACTGTTGACTTTAAAACGAGTTATTTGATAAGAACGTTCAAATATACAGAGGAGAAAGCTTTGTAAATGACTGTCACTAATTTCTCACTTCGCCAACATCCATTTTTACTGGTTCTCGAGTTTTGTTGGCCATAATTGCACTCCAAAATCTAAGAACGTGTGGATAAAACAACACTCAGCTACTTATATATTTATTTGAACTGACTGAGGTGTTTTATGCATCCATCCATTAGTGAAGCTCAAACCTTTTTAGACTGATCGCATAATGCTGCACTGACCTTGCAAAAAAAAAATAAAAATCTTGGAGAGTTGCGGCTATGATCTTGTTTCTTGCACTGTCAACCTCATTCCCCCGTTGACCCGCCTCACCAAATTTCTGCAGCTGTCTTCCTCTGATTCACGTGATGTCTGTGTTACTGATTTGTTACTCTCTGACCAGGTATCTCTTCTCTCTTCCTTTTTGCTGGTCACAGAGACGTAGCCCGGTAAGTGTCCTTTGCCTCCATCTCTCCTTGGTCAAGCTATATGCACAGTACGTCACATGACTCCTCTTGCCTAAATACGAGAGAATATTCATAGATGGGATGAGTGGCTGAAGTGATGCATATGGATATAAGTTATACAATGATTCATTATTTTTTTTACATTCTCAAGGTCACTTTTGTGTTCTTGTTTTTCATTACGAACAGTTTCATGCTTGCTCCCAGTACTGGGAAAAAAACAATTACATTTCTACAACTGGACTCTTTAATGTTTTACCTCAGTCACTGCCCATCGTGTGTTCTCACATCCTCTGCTCTGCTCCCAGGCTTTCCCATATCACTCTTTCTCCTCGTGTGCCCTCTCTGCCCCCTTGGTCTGCCCATGGGGACTTCATACATGCATGCACATGAAGACATGACTGTTTAAGAGCACAGCTGCAATAATATTCCTCTGTTGCCGCTCCAACAGAAGATTTCCTTTTTCTTTTTCCGTCATTTGAAACCTTGTCTTCTCAGCCGTCCAATGTGCAAGTGGTATTACTTAACACTGTCTGGTTGTGTGCTATAATTGGTTAAGGGATCTGTATAGCTTAGGCAAATAGTATAGTACTTAATTTTAACACTCATATTTTATACGCAGTGATGTCTGATTTGGGATTTTTGTATTGACATTTGCATAAATTAATATTTATGATCCAAAAGTAGTAGTCTTTGAAGATTTCAGCGACTCAGTCATTTTATTTTGATGTATTTGATGACATTTTAGGGTTTTGTGCATTTGGGTTTTTAAACTTAAATTTTTTGTTGTTTTAGGGGTTGAAAAGGAACACCTCCAGTAAGTATCAGATTCTTTTAACCACCTGTTTAGCTTATGCTTGTAGAATGCTATGTAAGACTAACATACATATTGTACAAATGTTATGCCAAGGTGAAGAGATTGTCAGACCAAGACGTGTTGTTCCCAGTGTGGCCCCCGCACCTGTTCTTGCATCACAAACTCCCAGGTATGCACATCTTGGTTCACGCACAAGGGGTTCATGACTGTGGCTGCCCTCAACCATGTTTGCACCACAGACTTTCTTGAAAAGCTTTTTAGATTTATTTGTTCAGTTTAATGAATTTGTTTCCTTCAGTACGTTCAACGCTGCTGTCATGTCTGTGTCAGAACATTCTATGTCACAGTTTGTTATATATTATATATATATATATATATATATATATATATATATATATATATATATATATATATATATATATATATACTATATATATAATATATATATATATATATATTATATATATAATATATATATATATATTATATATATATATATATAAAATATTTTTTTTTTAACTCAGTGTTTGATTTACTTAAAAGATAACGTGCATAATATTGTACCAAATTAGCTGTACATCATTAGAACATCAACTCAGAACAAAACACCCTGGGCCTTACAAACTAAAAATCCAAAGTTAGAAAGAAAAATGTCTGCAAAGATGACTCTGTAGATCGATTCAAGAATCAAAGAATGCTATAAGAACAGTCTTTGAATTAAATCTAATTCATATTTGGTGATTTTGCCTTACTTCCGAGATATTCAATTAAATATCTGTTACAAGCTTCACAAAAAAGTTCGAGTTGAAAAATATGATTAATCGCAATTAATCATGGAATTTTCTTTGGGGTTAATTAGTTAAAAAAATGTAATCACTTGACAGCATTTATTTTTTTCTTATTTCTGAACACAAACTGGCATTGCAAGGACACCAGTACCTTAGGAGCTCCCCCGAGAAAGCCTCACGCTGTAAAAAAGTAATGTGTGGTTGAATACAAACAAAATTTACGAACAGAAATTTGTTCTTTCTTGTTGAACAAACGCCTAATTTTTTTGCCATGTGGAGAGATTCGTACCTCCCGTGAAAGTGTGTTCAAATTCCACTGAGAGTCGGAATTGAGAACTAACGACATCATAAAGCCGGAGTTACATGCTCCCAGGGCTTCCACGCCTAACAAAAGTTTAATAAAACATGCAAGTTATGTTGGGTTTGTAAGATTAGTCTGCTTCATTGAATTGGAGGACTTCAGGAAGAGCTGTGGTTAAAATTCTGTCGGGGAACAAATTCCAACAGTCTTGTGTACCTAACACGCTAGTTGTAGACTTAATGTCCTCTGTTTTACTGGAGATTTTTGTCCTTTTATGTAGCTAAAATTGAGGGTACGGATAGTGGTCTTCATAGATCTGAGGAGAATGTGTCCTATTCCTCTTCTTAGTGGCCAACAGAGTTTATACTTTCTCATTTTTTTCTGATGCTTCTATTTTTTTGTCTTGAGGTCTGTGGCCCCAGCTGGCCCATCGAACCACCGAACCGGCCTCGGCCCACCGGGAAAACCCCCGTTTTCCCCAAGGGCCCATCTCCCCCTGCCTTGTATACAATATTTTATTCTGTGCAATACAGGCAAATATTATCCGTTACCACGACTGTGTTCGAGCTTTGAAAGATATTTTGCAGGGACTTTCTTACAATATGCAATGTTAATTCTAGCACAGCTGATACTGCAAGCACAGCAAAATCATTTTCAATTCCAATATACTGTCCTGAATCATGACACAAATTGTGTATGGTCGTATCTTTTTTGTCCCTGCAGCAGCCAGAAGACACCAGCCTCTGAAGTAACTCCAGATTTGTTTGGGCCTCCTTTGGAAACAGCATTTGGAGAACAGAAAATAGAAGGTAATTTCATCTTGTTTTCCTTTTTTTTAACTTTTGTGTAGCAATGTAATTTTTACTGATCCCGGTAGTAGGTGTGTGCATGTGTAAACTACATGCAGTATTTTGTATCGCTCATCCAAATCCTGTTCTCTTAAACTCTCTGCGAGACTCCTTACTCACACTGATAGTCATTCGTCCTTCTACCCTAGGTCACTGTGTCTTTGCTGTGGTCACAATTCAAAGTGGCACTCAGGGGCCTTGTTATTTGCACTGTGTAGCTTGTTTATATGCAGAGTCTGTTTTCAGCTGCTCCTATTCAATCCTGTTGGATTTATTGATGCAGACTGCAAGGGAGCGCTTTGCTGTTGCATAACTGCCACATTTCATTTATTTATACAGGAAATAAATTGGACTTATGTGTGGGGCAATGCTCTGCCAGTGTCAGCTACTCACGTCTGATGCGTAATGTCTTTCTTCATTCAGTTCCATCTCTGAGTGAGGATTAAGAATGATTTATAGCAGTGCAATGGATGAACTATTTTGCATTGACAAGTGAAAGAATTAAAAAAATTCTACTACTGTTTGTCCACAAAATGAATTTATATTTTATCTGAGAGTCTTTAACTCTCATGATTTGGTCTTCTGTCTCCTCCTGAACCAAGTGGTTTTGTCTGAGTCTGATGTGTGGGGGGCTCCTGTGTCAGAGCCTGAGTCCTCTTTGACAAGACCCTTCCCCACAGGAAGTAAGTTTAGAATTTCTTGCTAATTTGCCATGCCTCTTCATTTCCCTGGTCACTGTACACATGTCCGTCAAGTCATCTCACAATCCCCCTCCTCATCTACTAAAACAAGAATACAATGTATATAGCTATAACACTCATTAGATGTAAACCTTTCCATTTGATTATAAAAAGACTCATTGTTTGTTGGTGGAGGGTTTCTTCTTTCATATACAGTGCAATGGAAAGTTTGAGGACCCATCTTTCTTTTGATTTAGTGTGGTAATGGCTGTGCTATGTTGCATGGGTTATGTTTCTTGGTACATTTCTTTGTTCTTTAAGTTATGTCCACACGTATAAGGGTAGTATTAATTAAAAATGTTGATTTCATTTTCATTTTTAAATTAAAATTCATTCAGAGGCGAGCAAGTGCATGCTAATGCTACAATTCCAGCTGAAGCCTACAAATAGTCAATGAATGCCTGAAGAAAAGTAATTTCCAGAAAAAGCACTTATGCAGCAATGGTGAATTCATTTAAAAAAAAAAAAAAAATATATATATATATATATATATATATGTATATATATATATATATATAGAGGACATTACTTAATTCATTGTGGGTGTCGTTTACTCTTTATTTTTCGTGGTATCTTTAAGATCACATCTTCTCATCATTCAAACTTAAATATATTATCATCACATTACCGTTTTCGATTCGACATTAGGCGTTTGTGCTAATTGTTTAACTGGTAATATCTGCAGCTCCACCACCACTTCCACCCAAGAATGTCCCAACGTCTCCTCTCACAACTGACCCTCCCACTAGGGATGACACTGGTAAGACATTTTAGTGTTTAATTTGCACTAGTACTTCAAGAAATTATTTTTTTTCTCTCTTGTATTATTCTCTGTGTACAGTGTTTAAATAATGTATTTATCATGCCATTAAAAGGAGAACTTACCCAGGAAGCATATCAGGGAGTGGATGAATGCGGATTGTTTTGATTTGTTCAGTGAAGTCTTAAGGTTTTACTTTTAAAACAGGAACGGTGAAATTTGAACTGAATTCACCTGTATTTGCCTAAATTGATATCAAATCTGGCTAATTTGAGAAGTCAGAAAATATTAATCATAACATTTAACAACTAAAACTAAATTTCCATGCGCAAATCGATACTTGTGATTTTACTTTTTAATCAAAGAAATAATGTTTTAAATAAATTCTTGGATAACAGTAGCAATTGCTCTTTAATATTAAATATGTCATTTCAGTTAACGACCTTCTGGGTACTATTGGTCAAACTATTATGGAAAAATAAAAACATTTTGGGGTTTGATTACCAACACTGTTATTTTAGGGCTGCTGTGACCGAAACCTTAAACATTTGGTGGTCATCGAATAAATTATATTTACCACGTTACAGTGACTTCCTTAATTATTGGGACACCAGGTTGCGATGTGTTAAAAGCCTTAAAATGTATTACATTTGCAGAAGCATTCTCATACTCGGTGCGTTAAGTGGGAATAATAAATGTTGGTGTTCTCCTTATTTGACTGCTGCCAGGTGAATTAGGTGGTAGGTAACAGCAAATCATTAAGTGAATTAATTAAAGAAATATACAGAAATATACGACCCTTGTGAGGACATACGGCTCAGATAATGGATGATAATGAATTTTTTTTTTTTTTTTTTTTTTTTTACATTATTTCTGTAGACTTTGAAATGTCCGACTGCATTTGAATGCACCTCACGTCTCATGTGCATCGCAAGACGTCAATGTTTACACTCCCATTCGCTGCTATCCGCGAGCCGAATATTTGTGTCGTATCATTAAATGACGGCAAAATTAACTTGCTTCCTAAGTTTTCGATTGAAAATGATTTCAGGATGCCGTTCTGTTGATGTTGGTATTGCATCATGGTAAGTCAAGCTTGCCGTCACATTCACCTCACCGCGTCAGCTTCAAAATAAAAGCTCACTAAGGCAATGTATTGGTGTCCTGTAGTATTTGAGGAGCTTTTATTTTGAAGTTAGCCTATGCGTTGGTGGCATGTAATAATAATTGGAGCGCAAATGATTTGATGAAAAAAGAAATGACAGAATAAATATTTCCTTTTTATTTTATTCGATTTTATTTTTTCATCTTATATTTGAAAACTGAAGTTATCAGAAGTTAACAAAACATCTTAACCAGAAGTGCCAGTAATTATGGAGGGTGCTGTGTATCTTTTTCCATTATCATCTTGCTTTCATGTGAATCAAGGATTATGTTTTCTGTGTCAAAACACAAAATACCCCTCCAAACAGTCTGTAATCAATTAATTAGTGGTGGTCTGTCTCAGGTTTATCGACAGAAGATGAGAACTCAACAAGAAAGACGTCCATAGCTGACTTGGATAACCTATTTGGCCCTGAGCAGGCTCCTCCTGCAAATGAGGATGCAGGTGACTCATGGGTATGTTTCAGTGAGCAGGCTCCTGACCGGCCACCTCTACCAAAGGAGCCCACACCTCCACTTCCATTGTCCCCACCTCCTCCAGAGGAAGCAGAACCTCCATTACCAGCCTCCCCACCTCCTCCAGAATCTCCAGCCCCACCTTTACCTGGATCACCACCTCCTGTTGAAGACACAGCATCTCATGTCCCTAAACCTCCTTCTCCAAAAGAAGTTCAGATTTCCCCTCCAGCAAGATCCCCACCGCCATCAGAGGAGCCTTCTGCACCCTCTGTCCCCTCTGGGCCTTCTACACCCGAGGACCGAAATCAGCTCTTGCCCACTACTTCGTCACTCCCTTCACCCAAGGAGCTTGCCTCTATTCCGACTTCAACTCATCAACCTGTTGATTCACCAGCCAGCACCCCAACAGCTCCTTCAGCAAGCACGCCTCCATCAGTGACTTTACCGGAAAAGCAAGCGGCAACAAGCTCCATTCCACCAATCCAAACAGAGAATACAGATGAAACACGACTCAAAGAGGTTGAAGGTGAAATTGCCACTTCACCCAAAGACTCAAGCCAGGCGAACCGAACTACACCTCCACCACCCCCTCCCCCAACGTATCGGACAGTAGTATCATCACCAGGTCCAACATCAGGGGCGGCTGGTATGAAAAGTGGTGAGTTGACTAAGATTACGCCCTACAATTTGCATTGAAGATTCTGTTTGCTAGGCAGCAGGATTAGAAAATGTAGCTACAATGTTTCTTAGACTCTGTAAATTGAAAATAATGTTGTCTATAACCTACATCAAACACAAAACCCTTTATAGGTTCCTCCTCTCCAGTACGGCCAGCCACTCCTTCAACCGTCAACCCCGCTCCACCACCTCCACCCCGCCCTCCTTCACGACCCAAACTTCCACCTGGAAAACCAAGTGTAGGAGATACCGTAAGGAAATTTCAATGTTGTTTTAGACCACGACGAATGTTACCACGTCAATTTGGTGAAAGCAGTTTTATGAGCAAATTTAGGCATCGATCATCTGCAAGAAAATGTGATGTGTGTTTTTGTGCCACTACCTTATATGGTGTTTGTTTTTTTTTACTCTAAGTCAAACAGTCAAAAATGCATTATGATAAAGTAAAAGACACGTATGAGTCCCTCTGCAACGGAAGTCCAAGTCCCTGTTGCCTAATCATGGGTGCATTCAGAAATGCACTCCAAGCATGCACTGCTTCACTTCGGCCGTTCGTAAACTTAGAGCGGTGTTCAAATGTGTCATTTGTTTATTCAGAGTGCCCAATAAGGGGAGTGCTTGAGCCCTGTGCGAAATAGTTGAAGCACAAGCCACAAATTGCTTTATAAGACAACTTGCGCTCAGAAATTAATGGGAGGGGAGCACCAGAGGCGGAGCTGCACATCTAGGGGAAGATTTTGATACCGTATGTGACATATCTGCAATTTTCTCATGGATACAGTATTCTTTGTACTGACACCATTTATTTAGAGTTGCATATTTAAAGAATAAACATATTATTGATTTGAATGCAAACTTTAAAAGACTCTAAAGTCAATCTATTCATTCATTATCCAACCACTTCTCCTCACGAGGGTCGTGGGCATGCTGGACTAGTCAATGTTCACAAAAATCATTACTTTCACACCATAAGCAAGCAGCATTGCGGGGAAGTCATTCTTCATGTTGTGCTTGCGTACGTAGCCACCCTTCAGTGAGCTGTCGGGTCACCCTAGCTACACCCCTGGGGAGCACGCTCTGCCTCTATAAACACACACACTCTCAGAGTGCTATTAGAGTATCACGCTAATTTTACACTGTATACTAGTCGCACCTGTGTATAATAAGTCGTAGGACCTGCCAAACTATGGGAAAAAAGTCTGATTTATAATCTGAAAAATACACTAGTTCACTGCTATATTTTCGGATAAGTACAGCTGTAGAAATCCTTTGAGTAAGGCTTTTCCGGACATATCAACTCACCTTGGTTTACTGTTCAACAACCTTTTTTTTTTCTTCAATTGTTTCAGAATCGTCCATTTAGTCCACCAGTTCATGCATCCAGCCCCCCTCCAATTGCTCCTTTGGCCCGGGCAGAGAGCACCTCTTCCATCTCCTCTACCAACTCCTTGAGTGCTGCCACCACTCCCACAGTCAGTAAAGACCTCTCTGTGTCAGGTTTGTACACCATCGCATGTTCCTGAAATTTAAGAGCTGAACGTATTATATATTTAAAAATCAAAACTTGGCTTTTTTTTCCTTGTTGTAAATTAGACATTGTATTACATCATTGAAATACTCAAATCAGAAGTGTCCTGATCACTGCTGTTTAACCCACTATTAATATAAACCAGGGATGTCCAAGTCCAAGTCTTTGGTTTTAAGGATCTGATGATACAGAGTCCCAATCCAATAACTTGGCAATACATTTAAAAAAAAAAAAAAGAAAGATAACTTTAAATTAATGAAGTAGCCAGTACAAAAATGAGTTTATATGTTATTTATATGTTTTTGAAATATTGTGTGATGATTTTGCTTTATTCTTTCTGAATCATTATGTTCATATTTATATTTTATCGGCCAATCCACAAAATCAGTGCCAATTGCTTTCACTCTCAAAATGACCTCAATTTCTTTCTTCTTTTCCTTTTTTTAAATTTTATGACACACATTGAACAACTCAAAATGTGTTTTGGTCAATTTCAGACATGTTTTATTTGACATCATTGATTTTTGTACTGAAACTCATCATTGGTGTTTAACATTCAAATTAGCAAATACATGAAGTATAGTCATGACATTTATACTAATTGAATACTAACATTAAGCACAATACATATCAATGTGCAGGACGCATTATAAAAAAAAATGTTCTCATCTACTAGTATAGTAAATTTTTACATTTTATTTCCTGGGGACAGCATGAGCATGAACATAGAATGGAGGATTGCTCTCTTTGATTGCATTTGATTAGCTAAGGTCAAAAAATACATTTACATTGTTAATTATTGGCGTGTGCGGACTAAAATCCAAGTCCACACACTGATGTAGTCGGTATGTATCTGTGACATCTCATCTAAAAACAAATCTATTGATTTATGTCCTCATTAAATGCAACCAGTAGGGAGCAAGCTTGCTTGTCACCAAATAATTTACACTTGTTAAACTCGTGTTTCAAGTTGCTCACCTGTCTGTCACTCACTCAATTCTTATGCCGTTTAGTGAGGCGGCTTTATATCTGACAAGGCAGACTTTGGCTTGTTTAGGAGCATCTTTGGGCTTCCCCTGTTTCCACATCATTTGTGTCTCCTTGTTGTGCCAAACAATTTACGTTGTCCTGCAGAACGGAGGGACAGCACTGCTCACAGACAGGCATGCCTTCATGCATGTGTGTTTGTGGATATTACTGCCAGTCTGACCGCTGCCTGCCCCAAAAAACAAAATGTAACATTGAGTCATATAAAATTAAGCTATTACTGTTATATTTTATAGATATTTATATCTTTGGATCATTTGGTCTCTTTATGATGTATAAAATTCCAGAATATGAAAAAAAGAAACTTTTTGACCCGATCCTCAATCAGATCACCAATCACCTGAAAGCCACCTGATCTGCACCAATTCCCGATCACGTGATTGGATCAGGACATCCCTAATATGAACACACACAAGCGGGTTAAAGTTGTTGATTTGAAGTGTGTAATTACTTGAATTAAAGATGCAAGTGTTATTAGCGTAGTTCAGCTCAAGAGTGGAAAGTAGTGAGGCTTTTAAAATATAGTTTCAATTTTATTTGAAATGTCAGTGGGCCAGACAATATGAAACCGAGCCAGTAATGTCAAAATACTTGATTTGTATTCTTGTGTTTTACCATTTTTACGTTCTGTATTTATCATTTTAAGTGTTTTTTCATGTGTGTTGCCACATTGGTTTGATTTGCTCTCTTTTGTGCTGCTCATGTTTTTATTTGTCCTTTGGCTTGTCAGAAGACGATGCTTATGTAGACAAGCTGCCTTCATTTGAGAGACATTTTGATTCATTTGCAGGTATAGTAGAGACATCCTCAGGGAGTAAGGGGGGTGGGTCGCTTTGTTTGATATTCTTCACTACAGTGTTCATGATCAAGTCAATTCAGTTGGTTACTTTGTCTCTAAATGTCAGTCAAATATATGAAGGTAATGACACAGTGACATAGATTCTTGGCACTTTCTTTCAATGGTTGTGAAATTGAAACGACCTATTGGTAATCAGCGATGCATTAACGTGACTACAAATTTAAATTTTGTATATGTCCGTGCAGAGTTGCTGTTGCTAAGCTTAAACGGCAAGATATATTGTAATTTCCGGACCATAAGCCGCTACTTTTTCCCCGCATTTTGAACGCTGCAGCTTTTAATGTGACACGGTTTAGTTGTGAATTTTTACTGACGACCTTAAAGCTGTCAATAGAATTACCCCTTGTCTTGTCACATCTGACCAATGAAATTAGCCAACACGTCACAGTGGACCAATGAAACTGTCCGAGTCTGCCCTCATTCTGAATATTTATCAGCCATTTGGGTAGGACGGGCTGCCTGAAGAGAGAGACGTGGAAGTCCGCGCGCGTAGCAGTGCGCGGCTATTTAAGGAGAATCTTGGGTTGAGTTTAATGAGAATCGGGAACGAGTGCCATAAATACATCCGTCTCTCTGTTGACCCCAACATGTAACAAACTGTTATCCAAAGGCTGCACTGCTGCGTGGTGAACTGTTTGTCACCGGATTTGCTTCGTCTGACAACGAAAGACAGATGTTATAACATGAAGTGGTCATTACATGTACACATTTGTTTTTACAGCTACATTTAACTTTTGCAGCTTTTGATCAGATATGTTTTGTAGTCCGGAAATTACGGTACGTGTATCCTCATAAATAGATCCATTTTATAAAGTGGTCACGTGAGAAACTGAAATAGTTGTTGAGGGCCATGCCCACATTGCTAACGGCAATATTTTCTTATATTTAAATGAGCTGCAACTTGTGTGGCTTTCCCAAATATTGTTATAACTAGCAAATAAGAGTTAAACGTATTTGTAGACATTTACATATATACACATAACACATAATGTCACTGTTTCATCAACTTTCACAATAAAATGTGTCCACTGTGTGCATCAGTTTTTGAGTAATTTGATCTCAAAATTTTAAAACCCATAATGTAGCCGATGCAGTAGTACGCTACGCTTGCATAGGGCAAACAAATAGCATGATTTAAAAAATGTGGAATGTGATTTTAAGCCATTTGTGTTGCGCTGTCTGCCTCTCAGCATTCACCTAGTTGAAGCCGAAAGTGACACAAACTTGCAGTATATCGAATTGAGTCCAATGTAGATGACCCAGTATATATCAACCAGTTTTTTTTTGTTATCCACATCTTTACACATTCTTTTTTGTGCTTCTTTTCTCCTGAAAGACATTTTAATTCACTTAAATCAACTTAAATATCATTGCCTTCATATTTGACTAGACTTCCTACAGTTTTGCTAAAAAGTGTCAGGAATACGATGCACATTTTCTGCTTTTCTAACATCCTACATTTACATAATTGTTCTTCATCGTTATGTTGTTGTCACCACAGTTCAATCAGATCACTTAGTCTTTGTGATAGCCTCTGATTTTCACACTCCCTTTTTCTTCACCAATTCTGCATTCTTTTGCCATCATTGTCACATGCTATTGAAATCATTTTTGCCCACATGTACCATTTTTCATCTGCATGATGGTGCATTGATCTTCAATTTTGCATACCATCCACCCAAGTTCGGGTGGCTTCCTTATCCACTTGCCTCTGAGACTTTTCTCTCTGGTTTATGACTGTGCACTATTGGCTGTCTCACCATGTCACCATGGAAACCTTCTGTCTCTTTTTCCACCAACACAATTGTATTTTGTGTTCGCCTAGTCCTGTGCCGGCACTCAAGGACACCTTTGCTGAGTCTGCACCACTGTGTGTGTGTGTGTGTGCATACGTGTGCTGCCTGTGTTCCACTGTCTGAACAACTCCTTATCGTTGGGCCTTTTAAGATCCATTATTTTTGCTTTTGCTGCTCTCCAACATTCACTCACTCGCTCACTCATTCACTCACATGAGAATTAGACCAAATTTGAAAGGCCGCCGCTGTTTGGTATTCATGCCATCCTCTCCGAATCACTTTTGGAGCGTGACAAAATCAACCAATCCGGACTGGTTTTATTGCCAGCCTTCTCCTCCTACACTTGAACCCTGACCCCCGTTTCTTTCAAACGTGTCACTCCAGAAAAATACGGCCCCATTTCCCCTCCCTCACCATCTGAACACGTGCCATTTTGCTATCTTCATGAGGTCCTGCTGTCCAGCTCTCATTTTCAGTCATCACTTAACAGTGTGCATCATAATCACAAAAAATCAGGGAATTGTTTATCATGTTTTGTGCCAGATATCCATTGTAAGGATAACTTGCACAATTTGAATGTGAAATGAGCATGTCCACCTTGTGTTATCCCTCTCGTTTGTAAACACATTACATAATAGTTTGCTTTCTGGTCAAGATTCCAAAATTTGTCTCCCGCCATTCCCTGCTTTTCCTGCACAATGCAATGTAGGTTTCATGGCTGCCTCCGGCAGGGCGTATGTGAACATTGCATGCCATCCATTTGAGTGGATCAACTCTGTTTACAATGGAAACTATTGCCTGATTAGTGTAATGCTTAATATTAATACTAATTGTTCCGATTAGAAATTAATGGTGAGATTATTAAATGTAGCAATATAGATGTTTTGACACTGTATTTTACTGGTAGCACTCAAGTGGGCAAATTCGCCGCAAAAAACATTGCTCACATTGTCCCATTGTGTTCCATCACGACTGTCTGGGTTTGCCGTTAATGTCTCGCCCCCATCCACACCCGGCTTCCACCTATATGTTTCACCTCACCGTGACGTGACAGACCTGCCATGTGAGACTCACGCTACTCTCCTTCTCTCCTTCCCCTCTCACCCACTTCCTTCAATTCCTTCCTTCCTGTTCATCTCCCTCCTCTGCCACCCAACGTCCCATCCCCACTTCTGTCCTTCAACCCCCGACCCTTTGACCTCACACAGAGAATGACCAGCCATCCCTTGTATGGTTTGACAGAGGGAAGTTTTATTTAACCTTTGAAGGTAAGTTTTATCTGCAACAGGGCTAATTGTAGTGTTCACACACACTCTTTGAGGCTCATTTGTGCAAGCTTGATTCCTGGCCTGCCCCTACTCTACTCCCTGCTCCTCTACTTTTCCTCTTCCTTAAATAAAAGTACTTGCATCTCTCATTCCCGCTGGCACGAAACTAACATTTGGCTGAGCCACATCATGAGCAGCAACTAAT
Organism: Idiotropiscis lumnitzeri; assembly: GCF_059441095.1. Lineage (NCBI taxonomy): Eukaryota > Metazoa > Chordata > Actinopteri > Syngnathiformes > Syngnathidae > Idiotropiscis > Idiotropiscis lumnitzeri. Next base: position 4,965,497 of record NC_142403.1, on the reverse strand, counting down.
GCTGCGATCTCGTATTTCCCATTTTGCCTTCCTGTCATTTCTCATCCTCATTTTGTTTCCTTTTTCTCCAAACGATCATCAGTCACTGTGCATTATACCTAATGTCTTCCACCATTTCCTTTCGCTGTGTGTGTCTTTGGGGTCATCTTTGCACTTATTGGTCTTTGGATTGTCTTAGAACACTTCAAACTTTAACCAAAAAAAAAAAGCTTGCACATATTTAAGACAGCCTCCTTTTTTTAACATCAACATGCGAAAATGTTTAAAATGCTTTCACTCACAGTCAAAGGGCAGAGAGAAATTGGTCAATATGCCGTGCATACGCTACACACGACTGTATATTGTTTTAATGTTTTGTCCTTAGTTGCACTTTCATCTTATGTTCGTTATTTTCTACACACATTTTGTGTTTTTTTTAAGCTTGATTTAAAAAACATTTTTGTAAATGTATATTAATTTTCATTTGCCTCCAAAGCTTATGTGTAGCATTTACACTATGGATAATTAAATAATATTACAAATCTTTTTGTGTGTTAATACATTTGTGTGTGTATTATATTAGGCTGCTCCAGAGGGCCGAGTCCTCTCACCATGGGGGCTCAGGATACGCTCCCTGTGGCTGCTGCATTCACCGAGACAGTCAATGCCTTCTTTAAAGGGGCCGACCCCGGCAAGTAGGTCAACCAAATGCTTTTTACTTTATGTGCTTTAGCAATGACTCGTTAGTATCAATTTAAAACGAGATCACAACATACAGCTATAAAAGTATAACCAAGAAAAAGATGCATTGTTTCTTGGGTTGGGAATTGTATGCTGATACAAACCACATAATCGTTCTGTTTTGTTCTCCGTAATTGAATCTTAAATACATTGATTGTCATTTTGGACCAGCTATCGTGAGGCTAGGAATCGGGTGTGTGAGGCTGTACAGTTTCAATTCTTAAAACAAGGGTGAGCACTCCTGTGCTGTGCTCCGTGTGTAAGCGCTTACAACCAAAACGGCAGTGTTGGTAGAATGACCCCGCATCCTAGAAAACCTGGAAAATTATTGTTTTGATTGTCTTTTATCAGGTGCCTTCAATGAGCAACATTGGGCTGTAGCGCCTTTCTGCGTCACCTCTGCTTCTAGGCAGCACAGCGCCCCGTGTGACTCTACTAACAAACCAATCTGCATATTCCTTTCCAACATTTATGCTGACCAGTGTTTCCTTATGGCTATGTTGCTCGATTTACTGACGCTTCAGACCCAAGAAGGGATTTAATCTCTCTAAAGAAGCGCCAAAACTAGCGACTTTCAGTTCAAGAGTGTTGCTGTAGCGCTGTATATAGAGTATGAGGCAACTAGATAGCGACAAGTGACAGGTAGTCAGGGGCCGACAATTTTTATGAATAAAGTTGGAGGGTTGAGGCCAGAACGGTACTGAGTTCGCGGCCACGGGGCAGGGGACTGACTGGCAAAAAAGGGTCAAGTGGCAAGCTCCAATATTTGGTTACACTGTTACACAATCTGTATAAATGTACAAAATGCAGGCGACAATTGTAACAAATAACAATTCTCCAAAGCTTGGGTGTGGAATTTATTATTGTATGTTGTGATAACGTGACTGTACTGTACCAGCGGAAAAAGTCCAAGAAAATCATTTCAGGGAAATAGTCTGAACCCTTTGTTGGGTAAACTTCACAGACGCTACATTTCCTCAGGAATTTGTAAACATTAAATGCGATGTCACGTTACGTGCCCACTATTCCGGTGAAAGGTGTGCAGCAGAGTCTAAACATGCAACTGGAAACAATGGCATGACGATCTTACATCTCTGCTATTCCCACGGGCTACTGAGTCCTCACAGTCCACTTAAACATTGCGGTGTTGATACTGTGCGACCCCAAAAAAGAAACTTCAACGAGCATTCAAGGCATCCATGAAAAGGACACAAAGGTATGTCCTGAAACTTGCACAATTGCCAGCTAAGCGAGTCATCGCAGGTCAGCCCGTCAGCACTCAGCTAGCAGTGCGTGTGCAATGTTTGAGAATAGCCTCAGAATGCCATTTTATAGAATTGGGTTCTTTATGGTTACACATCGACCCCAAGCAGCACTCACGCACCTGCCTTTTGTGCAAATTTTCTGCCGCCTTTATTTTTAATTATTGTTTTAAAAAAAAATGGCCCTCTGTCATGAATACCTCCTTAAGTGTTTTGGTATTTGAGGAGCATTTATGTGAATGTTTGCTCCAGCCTTAATTTGTTTGGGGTTAATCACAGTCACTTACAGACCCCCACTTAGCATGTTGCGTTTGAATGTGATGCCCAACCACTGCGCCATTAATAAGGGCTGTGTTATCTCATTAATTTGTATTGAGTTGCACTCGCATTTTGTTCAATTGAGTTGTACAGGTTGGGGGAAATTTTTTTTGGAATGGTTTATAATAGTCTAGATTTTTTTTTACACCACAAAAATCTGCCATTTTAAATCTACAACCCATTTATTGACTGTGCTGGTTGTTAACAGAAATAAAATAGATATTAAATATGCTACTATTTTCTTTCTTAATAGTATGAATAATGATGACTATGGGTGCCGTTTTTTAGCTTGAGTACTGCAATCCCCCCCCCCACAATGTTTGCGAATGTGCCTGACAAATGCCCTTTCACTGCCAACCCTCCCGCTCTCAATACATATTTGGCATCTGGTGCTGTCACTGGCACTGAATGAGTTGTTTGAACTATCGGATAGTTTCAATGCTGTATCAAATTTTTATCACTCCAAAACTGAACCAAATTTTATTGAAATATTCCACTCTTAAAAATACAGTTTTTTTAATTGAATTGCAATCAGTGTCTCGAGATATGTATCAACTCAGCCTCATGTCAGCGATTCCCAAGCCTAGTTTTTGCGGTGCATTTGAACTCATACAGTTAAATCCAGTTTTACATTGTCTGTCACTTTCTGGTGCACTGTTTCACTTTCACTCTCCCTCCTCTCTCCCTCAGATGTGTTGTGAAGATCATAGGTGAGATGGTTTTGTCGTTTCCAGCGGGAATCACACGGCACTTTGCCAATAACCCGTCGCCCGCTGTGCTAACCTTCAGCATAACCAACTACAATCGACTGGAGCATGTGCTGCCTAACCCCCAGCTGCTCTGCTGGTAATGACCCTCTTGTACACCCCGGAATTAAATTTCTTCTCTGAATGCAAAGTCTCAGCAGATAGGCGCTTAATCGCCTTACTTGGTGTTAAACTCTCAGTGAACTTGACAATATACCTAATTCATTTGTTTTGTGGTTGTACCTCACAATTTCTATTACATATATTTTCTTAATGAGCATGCAGATTAAAAAAAGCATGACATGTTTTGCCTTTTATAATCAAAAAGTCTCTGTTGTGCTTGTTATTTTATGTAATGCCAGAGATTGATTTTTGAGCTATTTATTTTTCAAAAACACAATGCACTTGAAAATATTTCCTTTACATTATTTCTTTTCACCGTCTTATCAGTCTTGCTATGTGGCCTGTAACAGCATAAAATATTTTCCCCTTTTTAGAAATTATGTATAATTATGTGAAACCTAATAGGTTACTTTTCTGCATGTACATTTTTTAACTCAATCTAGTGCCAGAGCAACTTGTTTTCGATATTAGTTTGAGAATTTTGTTGTGTTTTGTTTTCCTACGTGCCTCTTCACTAGTGACACTGCCACGCAAGGCAAGGCTGATGCCAAGGACTTCTGGGTGAACATGCCAAACCTGATAGCTCATCTAAAGAAGGTATCTGAGCAGAAGCCACAGGCAACATACTATAATGTGGACATGCTGAAATATCAGGTGAGCTGGCAAAATACAAAAGACACGAAACCAACATGAAAAGCAATGCTTGTTTTGATGTTGTGTGAATAAAAATGAAAAATAATAACCAAGTATACATTTTATTTCCCTTTTCCAGGTATCAGTGAAGGGTCCTGTGTCCACTCCCATGAACCTGGCCGTTAGCTGGCGATGTGAACCAACCAGTACAGACCTGAGGATAGACTACAAATATAACGGCGAGGCCATGTCAACGCCAATGGCACTTAACAATGTCCAGTTTCTAGTCCCGGTTGATGGAGGCGTTTCCAAACTGCAAGCTGTGTTACCACCAGCTGCATGGTAACGATATCATTACTTTATTTGTTATTGCTTTGAACTCAATGCAGCACCAAAGAAATGAACAGACTGATAAACGTTTCATATGCTAAAAACCCTTGGGTTGTGTTTTACTGGACTAATGCAACCTTATCCTTTACAGGAATGCAGAGCAGCACAGAATTCTATGGAAGATTCCAGATATCTCACAAAAATCAGAAAATGGAGGTCTGTATTTTTAAATATTATTGATAAATGTCTGACTTTTAATATATTGAAGGACTCACTTGTGAGAAGTGGAACAGATAATGGATGGGTGGACTTGGGATTTGCCAAATGCTATTTTAGTATATACAGAGGGCTTCTAAAATCAGACAGAGGAATTGGCACTGTAATACATCGAAAGCCATGATAAATAAATCCCATTTTGTACGAGGTTGGAGCACAGTATTTGCAGGAAATATCTCCTTATGTCATTTTTACACTTTCCTCTTTTATCAATTGCAATTTTGCTCGGATGTACTGGTAATTTTGCTGTGATAAAAAGAAATGAGAAAAAACTAATTTTTAAATTGCCTTAAGATGAAGTCTACTCATAAGGGAAGAATATCGAAAGCATCTGAAGTCATCTCCTTATTCTCAATTATTTTCCATCATGTTTGACCGCCATCTGTCCATCTGCTTTTTCTGTAGGAGTGGGATCTTTGTTAGCCCGCTTCCAGCTCACGGAAGGCCCAAGTAAACCAGCTCCACTTGCTGTGCAGTTCACCAGTGAGGGCAGTACACTGTCAGGTTGTGATATTGAACTGGCTGGGCCTGGGTATCGCTTCTCACTCATCAAAAAGCGGTTCGCTGCTGGTGAGTTTGAAATTGTCAGGCTTTTGCACGTAATAATTAGTCATAATTATTCTTGTTTTGGACATTCTGCTCGGTTTCAATTAGGAAAGAAAGTTATAGCTGCTGCACTGTCTTATATTTAACCCAAACTGTACTGAATTATTCGATACTGTTTCAGAAGGCTCAATATTAGCCTTCATCAGGCAAAGAAAATAACTTGTTGTATGATTAGAACTATTACAATGAGTTAAAAACTGCTTGTTTCATTATGAAAAGCAGGGGTGGGCACTTTACTCTATTTTGCCGATCCGTCCTCCGTCTACAAACTGGGCACCCTTCCGTTGTCATTGCTCTGTCCTTATTCATAAAAATATCGTTCTGCGTCCCCGTCCATCCTGCATTCTTTTAAAGCACTTCCGTCCTTGCATTTCCACAGTCCATCGAAAAAAATCAATAAAATGTAGTGTCCATGCATGATGAGAGGCAAACAGCAGAAGTTTCAGAATTCATCAAAATAATTTAAATCTCATTAGCCGGCTAATTTGCTATTCACATCCACTCACCGCCATTTCCGGACAGCAAAACACGCCTGATTAAAAGGCACAATACATTTAGCCATAAAAACATATTTGTACTTGCCGCTTTGGACAAATAGCCACGGGTCTTCATGTTATTAAATGGGGTATAATCTATTTCATAAACGCCAGGAGATGCTTTTTACCCCCCAAACAACAGCAAATGCTATAGTTACTACGTCCAGAACCTTTCTCAGACTCTTATTGTCACATTAGGCAATTCAACATATGAGCTCAGACCAGGGTTGCACTGTTGTGATGGCTGTGTTTATTGCACTTTGCTCCAATTAAATTCAACTTAAGATACTTACTTTGACTCTCATTTGCTTCTTCACACAGCCGCGCATACCACTTGTGTCTTTTTACCCACTTGAGACCGCCGTTATAAACCACAGACTTAGTCAAACTATTTTGTCCTTTAGGAAAATACCTGGCGGACAATTAACTCAAGATCTGCACTGATGAACAAATGACCTCCAGCGGATGGAGGATGACACAGAGGACAGACCCACATTTGTCAATCACCCGCCCAGGACAACAGCCTACCCAGCAGTATTGTAAAACATCTAGCATCGTGGAACCATTTTAGGTCACATAATAATGACATTTGTAATAATGGTGTTATTATTTATTTATTACATTACATAAGAATTGCTGATGTTACGCTCCTGGACTCTTTCCTTCTTTTTGAAGTCTGTGCCTCTGGTCAAAGTGTGGTGACGTTTCACTGCAGCTGCCTGACCAGCCAGGTTCGACTCCAGATGACGTCACAGTAAAACTTCTTAAGTGGTCTTAATCATGGTTGAATGGTTTTAACTCAAATCAAGGACAAGACTCCGTAATTTATTTGCACAGAACAATGTTATACCTTTTTGGTATGATGAAATGAATTTCAGTGTGGGAATCTCTGTCCACACAAACCATGTAGAAGTTTAAACTTGATGGATATTCATTAGCTATATTCAATCAGGAATTTATGATGCCGATTATATAAACCAATCATCCATGAGTGAAATCAGCCGATTCTGATGACATAGATCTGCTGCACATTTTTAAATTTTAGAGCTGTTCACTAGCAATGATTTTAATAATTGATTCATCAGTTATCTCTTTGATGAATTGATGAATCAGATTTAAAAAAATCTAGCCAAATTTCCATCTCTTTACTATACAAAAAAAATGGGTAGTTATTCAAATTGACAAGCATAAATTAGATTTCCGTAATTGGTTTGGTCTATAACATGTGCAGTGTTAAGAATAGGGGAGGGGATGCTCCACTGCATATAGGCTGGTCTGTAGTTGGCTACAGTCTGCGAAGTAGCAGCTGCGGGTGATTGTTTTTTGTGATCGGCATTGAAAGTCATTGATGAACATGCCGATCATGTAGTATTTCACAGAAATCAGCCGAATGATCGGAGCACCACTACGATTCATTGGTCCTCGTCTTGTGGATCACAATGATGCACCGAGCCATCAGTCGAACTCCTATTCTATTTATTTGCGATCGTGTAGATGTTTCAGCTGGGAGGCAGCTGCAATGATAACCTGCTGGTCATGACGTTAAAAAAAAAGCGTTTTTCCATAAGAACTAAATGTACAAAGTGTTATTTAAAATATATCTTAAAGGGCGTTTGGTGTTTTCCTTGTATGGTTACATAGCCTTTCTGTTGTTCCCAGGACAACAATGTTAACTCTAAATTACATGACAGCATCCTTTTTTTTTTTCATTAATGACATGATTTGTTGTAGAAAATGTGATCCTGTATATGAATAGATTTTGAACGGTATTACCTAATTCAGTACCCTTAAAGGTATAAATATTTCAACTCTTTTTGTTATCTGTGTAGTTGAGTAACGTGTACAGTATAACGTATAATTTTTTAATTTGTTTCAGATATAATTTTGTAATTCAAGTGCAACAGAAATTTTGAGCTATATATGTATACTGTATGTATATATGGGTGGGTGGGGTCAGGTAACTTAAAACGATAAATATCATCCAGGATGCTGTGTTTTGCTTTGTGAAAGCAGTGTTAATGTAGACTTAAGAAAGGTTCTCATTGAAATGCAAATTCACGTTACTGCTGAAGGTTAGATGAGGATGATGGATCCATGGCATCCATTATGTCTGCACCAGCTGATCCTCTCCAATTAGATATTGATGACTTAAATCCGATCGAGTTAGACATATTATTGGTCAAAAAGCGAAGTACGGTACACAAATAAAGGGAAGTTCATTCATCTGCATTCTCACTTTTCCTGTAGTTTGACCCTTGTTTAACACTACAGCTTTCTCTATGCTTCTTACTGTACCTCTCTCTTCAAATGTGACTTCCCGAATTGCATTTCAGGCACCAGCCTGGTCCTCACGCCCCGCTTGAATCCATAGCTTTATTTTACATAATTGTAATGGTCTCTGTGAGATGACATGACGAGGTTGTAGACGGAGGTTAAGTTGACCAAAATGCTTTGTGTATGTGTGTGTGCGTGTGCGTGTGTGTACTCTGTCCTTCAACCCTCTGTGAATGAGAATAAGGGGAATATTTTTAATGCGGATTAAAAACAGAAAAATATTTTATTGTTTATTGCGGGGGGAAAGCACTGTGCCGATAATGTCTATCTTCCCGAATGCTTTCTGAACATGAAGTGTGTGTGTGAGGTGTCGCCCAAAGCCCACAATACTGTCTTGTATTTCAATATTGTGCTAAATACTCCCAAACATGGTCTTGTAAAATGTTGTAGAACCATCATAAACTGGGTTTAGAGCAACAAAGCAATTATCCTGACTTCAGTGTTCCCATGTTGTTGTTGTTGTTGTTTTTGTCTTTTTTATTGCCAGGGAACAAACAAACAGTTAATTTCCTGTCTTGCGTAGAGCTGACAAAGTTGTAATGTTTTTGGTGAATATCAAAACAGACTCATCGACATTTACAATGGCCCTTAATGTAAAATCATGCATTGGTTTCAAATTGACTCAAGTTGCCAGTCAACTATCACTGACCCCAATATTTAAATATAAACATGGACCAATCTTCTCCACGCTGAAACAAAAAAATCATTGGATGGACTTGAAATAAATGTAATATGCCACATCTAATAATTCATCTTTGACTGTAATTAATTGGTTCAGTGCAAACTATTTTTTTTAATTTAATTTCTTAAGGTGAAGCAAAAAAAAAATAAATAGGCTATTTCATTTGGGTCCCAAAATTTAAATAGTTGAATTGGCTTGTTCGCTTAACCCAAATAATCCTTTTAGTTTAATCTGGAGCTTCATGTAAACTATTTTGATTCTTGGAATATTTCTTTTTTTTAAATTGCCTTAGATAATAATAATAATAAAGTTGCAAGTTTAAACAGATTTGCAATCATAGTTTGCGGGTCAAAATTTGTATTTTAGTAACAACCAATCACAGCTCACCTGGTTATTGAAGCTGAGCCATGATTGGTTGTTATCTGAGCCCTGAGCAACGGCGATGTCATTTTCAGTCCACAAAAGTGACAAAATGGCCGCCGACTGACATGGCTAAAAATGGGTGGATTTTGCTGCTTAAGTCTTATTCAACTAACATAATATTTTTTAAAAATATCTCAAAATGCCATGTTTTGACTGTGGCTGACTTGTTAGCACCTCTGCCCAAAATTTGGTAGGTTGTGCGTCCACTTGAAATAAGTGCTTTGGTTCACCTTGAGAAATAGTATATATAATAAAAGTTTTGCGCTAGATCAATTCATTACATCAAACAATGCTAAAAAATACTAGATGTCACAGTTTACCTAAATGTTTAAAAGTTCATCCAATGATCCAATCTTCCTTTTTTTTCCCAGTGCAAATGCTCACCTGACGTGAATGTGACCTGAGTAATTTATCATTGCTTGTCAAGCATGCAGAAACAGCAGGGCCACCTTTCCTTCAGCTAATTCTAAAATGATGTTTTGTGCTGTGTACTCACTCACCTGTATTACTGTCGACAAGAGCAGTTTTTTGTGCTGTGAGTAAGAATGCTTTTAACATCAAACCACGTGCAAGCTCAATGCTAAAATGGAAACTTAGTTTGCTTCCTTCCGAAACCAATAAAAGTTTTAACCCCATTAAAATTCTTCAGGTTTTTCTTTATTATATGTGGGAGTTTTATTCTTGCAATCTTTCTTCATTAACGTCACTCTGCATTGGATGCCTTCTTCTTGATAGCTCAGATTTGTATACCTTTGAGGTATTTGAGGTCTTAAATCAAATCCATACATGTTCTTTTAAGCGATGGACTTTTATTCTCTTGCACTTATAATCATGCCAGCCTTAAACTATTCAGGAATTCTTGTTCAATCTCAGAACAATAAATGAAAGATAAAATAAAGACAAATGACGGCTTACACTTTGAATGGTCTCTTATCACATTGACTGTTTACTATTTTTTTGCAAATGTTAACTTATCAAAGAATATGAATCTTGTGCAAGGACATTTATTTGACACAAAAGGGAAATGAAAGCATAGTCTCTCCAATTAATTATAATTTACAAACCTGCATGTCATTGGGTGCTTTTTACGAGACGAAATAGATGCTTCTCATCCGTATGATTTCGCAGTGTTATGGCATGCAACACTTCACCTTCACTAAGCTCAATCAGGAGTTGGGTATATTTAAAATATTGGTATGAGTGCACCAATATTTTATTTCAGGTGTTCAGAAATATGACCAACAAAGTGATAGCAATTAAAAAAAATAAAACTTAACTCGTGAGAAAATAAATTATAAAATGATTTGAGGGAAATGACAATTGTAATTCATACGATAATCACGTTGTCTTTAAGCTTTGTAATTTACATTTCAATTCTATTAAGGCAAGAATGATTATTTCATGGTCACTTGGAGAAGAGATGACGACGATGACGCCAGACACGGCCGTGCTCAGCAGAGGAAAGTGAGGTCGCTCTTCCTGCAGCCAACCTGGCAGCAGACCGTAGTCAGGATATTGTTTATGTCCCGCCTGATCAAGTCTGAGCCTGGGCGATTTCTGATGCTTGGCAAACTGTTCTCCTCCCCTGTGGACACACCTGCATCGACAATACACGAGGATAATGAAAGAATCTCTCTGGCATCACAATTAGCACGTACATTGTGTGGCATTTTGTCTTTTTTTTCCCTCTTTTTTTTTTTTACCTAACATACATGCATGTAACAGGTTGTTCAATTGCGTTGATGTTCCCATGAAAAAGGACCCCAATGACAATGCTTATTTCCGCGACGTAATTTGTCTTGTGCAGTCTCCCTTTCCTCTTCATGATCATTCCAGTTGATAAGACTAACTGAGTTTGTGTTTGTGTAACACACTGAGAGAGCTTGTAATCTTGATATGTGTGCTCCTGTGGCCTAATGATGTAGACATCATGTCTTGGTCTGCCCACACATGAATGGAAAATTCTGCATTGGTGGAATATGGGGCAAGGGTACAGTCAATAAGTAAACCATGTTTTGTTTTATTGTGTTATGTTTGCAATTGTGTTGAAGTGCACTGCATAGTGAGAGCGGAATTTAATATTTTGGTTAACTTACTGTTACAAGGCAAAATATTCCTAAGTGTTTTTCTTGGTGATTCAGTGCATTTCTACAACAAAGGGGCCGTGTCCATTCGAACAAAGCATTACCGTTATTATCAGGGCCCCTTTTTTTTTTTTTTTTTTTTTTAAATGAAGCATCTTGTCAATGCATTTTTAACATTTTAAAAGGATTTTCAAACGACCACTGTGGTACAGTAAAACTCATTTTTGTCACATGCCCCATTGCAGTTGGGTTTCCATCAGACGGCTGTTGTGAAAATCAGATAAACATATTTCAACACTTAAACAATTTGCCCTGCAAATTATTATGTACATATATATGTGTATATATATATATATATATATATATATATATATATATATATACATGTATATATATATATGTATATATGTATGAGCACACTGCTTTACTGTCTGACAAAACACATGCAGCAAAAACATACAATGAACAGGACTCATTAATGACAGACTTCAAAAGAGCTGAGCTAAAATAAAAAAAAAATACACTTTAGTACAGATCAAATAACTAACAAATAAATAAATAGTTGTCTCACCATCCATATCTGAATCAGCCAGGGCCCTCCTCCAGCGGGATCCTCCGCAGGTGTACACGACAGCTCTCAGGAACTCACGGCCGCACAGTTTCACCGCTTTGACCTCCGCTCTTGCCCTGCCCACACACGCCATGACACAAAGCAGCAGAGGGAAGACCACAAGAGCACGCATCCTGGTTACCTAAATTGACTTTTGTTTTTCAAACCTACTGCTGTTGCTCTTAATGAGATGTTAACTGAGTGTGGATCTACGCTCTTATGGATGCGGCTCTGTCCGTCCTCCTCACTATATACCCATCACCTTTTCTGTTGCAGAACGCTGAGTATCCCTGCACCTCCCACTGACCGCTTCTTAGCCCATCCCAGTCACACACATACATGTTTACATGGCCACCCACAGTTTCCGCTTTCTTGCCACTTTGGCCATTCTGAGAGAGTATATCACCTCCAAATGGCAATCAAATTAAATGAGGGTAACCCTTTCTGTTGCAGGTGATTACACTGTGATAGCACTGACCTTTACTTTGGTGCAAGGCTAATTTGGTGATGCAAAGTGACCCCCTCCCACACTCAAGCAGATGTTTGGCGCGTTTACATGCTTAGAAAGATGGGATGGCCTCTGCTTTACAACATTTTGGACCATATGAGGGGAAAAAGTCAATGTTGACAGTCCATCAGGCAGGTCATTACAGTGCGATTGATGGTGCAATGTGATAGTCTGTATGACATTTCAGCACGATTGTTATCAGCAGACCCACTTACGGTGCTCATGCTATCATACCATTTGGAAAAAAATAGTCCAGTAATAAAAAGTCTACAAAATAGACCAAGTGGTCCGGGGCGGAGGCAGAAATCTTTCAGCTGGGTTGCCTTGGTGGCAAAACACAATGAATGAGTGTACATTTGTGTGCCCATAACCGCTGTTGTATGTGAGAAGGTGTTTTTTTTTTAATCATATCTTCCACAGCCAGGCATTTGGGAAATAAAATGCACACATCTAAAGAACCTTGCCCAACATACTCATATTACAAGCAGGCACAAGTGTAACTTTGGCCACAATGTGATACCTGATTCGAGTTAAGGTAAGCCTTTTTGCGCCAAAAGGACAAAGCCGGTCACTTGACCCTTTTTTGCCAGTCAGTCCTCCGCCCTCCGGCCACTATCACGGTCCTGTTCTGGCCTCGACCCTCCAGACTTATTCATAAAAACCCGACCCCAAAAATGGGCCTCCAGCCGGGACAGAAGGCAGCACTGTTGCGCCCCCCGGGATGGATTGCCTAGCTCTGCAAAAGGAAAACAACTTTTCTTTTGGTAGTATTGAAAATTTCGTCCAACTGGAACCGGTTTGTCGCCGTCAACACACAGTGCGTGGGGAAATTCACTCCTATGCCTTAACACCAATTTGAAGCTCTTTTCACACAACACATGCTCAGCGTGTAAAGGCCACTACACGCCAATACGTCAAATGTCAGGAAAGTCTCAACATTTTCCTGGGTGTGGGGGCCAGAGAGTGAGAGCCACAACGCAGCTCTGCCACTGTGCGGCAACCCGGTATCTAAATGGTTCGCTCTTCTGACACACAGTTGAGAGGTTTTATTTCCTCCACGGAAATGCGTGAGTTGTCTCTTCATTCCAAAAATCTCCATTCAAGTCAATAGGTAGGCTACCAGGACTCAAAATCCATGTTCATTGAAAAGGCTATACTACCAGGGGTCAATTGTCCACAGGTGCGAGTGTGTATAGTTGCATACGTATATGTTCAGTCCAGTCCAGGGTGGTGGCCCAATGTCAGCTGGGATGGGTCCGAGCGCACCCACGAGTCCTAACAACAAAACTCGTTCCAGAAAATGGATGGATATGTCACATGACAATTACGTTAATATGATGACTTCAGTAATGATAGAAGAGGTGTTCAAAATGATGGCCAGGTGTCAATAAATACTACAAGGACTAATGCAATGATTGTGAACAGATATGACGGAATGATGACATAGCATTACAGTGGAGAAAGTTGACAGTAAGTGGAAAGAAGCAGGATGTGAGGTGGGTTTTAGTGTGCAATGATTCATAGGAGATGGAACAAGGAATGTCCACGGTGTGGTAGGTCCAACAGATTTTTGCCTCCCCTTTTCTCAGTTCTTACAGAGTGAAGGTGGACAGGAACGTACCCAAGTTTTTTCTGCAATCCTAACTATTCATTGAAGTCTTGAGCTTCTTTGTTGCAACACGATGGATAACCAAATAACTGCGTTGACTGACACGTGTACAGAGTCTGCCCAAAAGGTCAGCGACGCAGTTGCTTGGAGTCGCCTTGCCAGGCTGGGCTTCTAAAAAGCATGAACATTTTTTATATAAAAGAAGAAAAAATTATAATAAAAATAGAATAAACTCTTTAAAAAAATAATTCATCTAAAAAAAGTTTGATGATTAATTTACTCATTTCTTTTTTTTTTTACCCCCAAACATTTTTATTCTTTAGTTGTTTAATACTGCACTGAGCAGTTCGTTATTTCTTTCTTGTGTGGTATCAGCTATACAGTCAACTTAATTTCTCCCATATAGTTGCAAGGTCTTTTGGCACGGTGATGAAAGAAAGTAGAATGTAATCATTGCAGTTCTGATGGGATAAAAAGAAAGTCATAAAATTTTGGGGTTGAAATATTTGGCAGACATACTTAAAACATTGTACTGGAGACTACTCACTGCCTTCAAAACATGACAATGCACACAAGAAAATTATTGCCAGAATCCACTGGTTTGTATAAATATCCCACCTTACAGGGGGTAATGTGTACTCTGAGAGGGCAATTGGAGTCAGATTCAAAATACAAGATTACAAGATTTTTATGCACTCCTACATTTTGCTACTCTCTGTATTTGATGCAATATTCATAGGTGGGTAGACAGTACATTTAGTTCTTGTTTTTTTTTTGTTTTCACATTTGTTTCGTTTGTATTTTTATGATGCCCTTCAGAGAAATATAGAACCATTTTTTATGGCAGTGTAAACACGAAAGTACAAAACCAAAATAAACTTGTTAGTTTTTTTTTTTGCAGATTAAATCTGTGCTGGGCTGGTTGTTTTTATCTCACTGAGACAATTGGTCGCCTGTTTCTCTGGGAACTAATGTTGGAACAAGTCATGACAACCAAGTCACGACACGCCCGTTAATGTATGTGTGCATTTTATCTCAGGAACTGGAACTAGAAAATATATCTTCCATACGTTTGAGTCAAGTCACAATGACTGAAAGGAATAATGGTTTGAATAGCAAAATAAAATGCTATAAAGCCATTAAAATGCAAAGACAACATCAGATATTGTATATATAGTATAATAAAATATGTTCACTGTTCTAACTGCCTATTAAATATTTTCCTTTAAAGATATTTACAAAAACTGACAGTATCAACATCACTTACATTGACACACACTGAAAATCTGTCACATTATTAATTAATATGATAAAATTCAATACAACTGTATTTACTATTATAACCTTGACATTGAATGTTGTTGTCTTCAACATTATGTGGTGGACATGGACACCTCAATGGACATAAAACCAATGGCTGTAAATGCAGAGATCATACATCAGTGGTTAAATGACACATTAAAAAATATTTCAAGCCAATCAGTGTTTTTTGTCTTTTATCTCTTGTAACCTATATTGAATTTTAATTATGTGCTTTCTAAATCGTTGAGCAAAATTATTTGCATTAATAAAAATAGCGTGGAAAAAAGCATGGATGTTTTCAAATAATACTGCTGTCAATTCAATTAAGTATGTATTTTAGTTATCGCTTCATTTTTTTACCACATCTATGAATTAACTGGCGCACCTGTCCCTTTGTTAGACATTTAAAACGACATCGTACTCCAAAATGTTTGCCACATAACCTGCAACAATATTGTACGTTATTTCCGTTCTGTATTCTGTTCCAGATTGTCTAAAATTTTATTTTTGTTCTCATTATTCTTATCATCAAAGTTACATTCACAACCTTTCACATGCTCAACTGTTTCAAATTCCCCACAGCTACAGTTACCACAGTATCATTCTTGCTCATCCTAACGTGTGTGCGTATGCGCGCGCGTGTGCATGCGCGTGTTCAGCCCTGTGTGCCCAAACTCCAATCTTGATATTATTTTATCATCAATTCTTGCTGCCCTCTTTTCACCAACTTTCCTTTGTACCATCGTTATTACCTCTCTACGACGCATTGCTTTTGTTTTTTAATAGTACTTTTAATTTCCGGTTTACTCAGTTTACCCCATACCGCCTTTTTTAACGGGTTCCACACTCCATAAGAGGTGATGGCGGTAATGTAATCAAACTGTTTGTCGACCGCCACGATACCAAAAAGAAGAAGAAGAAGAAGAAGAAGAAGAAGAAGAAGAAGAAGAAGAAGAAGAGGAAATAGAAGAAGAAGAAGAAGAAGAAGAAGAAGAAGATTAAGATTCTACTCTATTCTTCCAGGCCTGTAGGCGGCAGTGTAGTGCAAGAGGCTAAACCTGCAGTTCTGTTTGACAGCATGGTAACTATAATTTCATGTTTTCAAGGCTCCTTGAACGAGTCGATTCGCTCGTATTTTTGATTACTCGTTTAATCGAAAAATCACAGCCGTTTCGCCTCTAAAATAATAAGTCATTATTGGCATTTAGGGCGGTCCTTCGTCAAGTCGGGGATTTCCACGGCTAATTATTTAACCTATGTTAAGTGAGCTAGCATAGCTACAGTACCACCCAGGAAGTGAAAGGGACTTCTGTGGACGGTGAGTAATATCGATTATCGATCACTGTTGACTTTTACACCAGATCTTAATGGCAATTGTCTATTTTTAATACACGACATTAAACATATACACATTGCTAAGTGTCAGGATTTGTCTTTGTAAATAAAATATTTTCTTTTTGGTATTTAATGAATTCTCCGACAAATATTCGAAGTAGAGCGCATCACAGACATGTTTTTGTGAACTAGATCTACCATGGAGCCTGTCATGCACCGGGTTCGGCACAAAGTCTACTGGAGCCTCCATAGAATAGGACTACTTTCCCGCAGGAGCCACTCGAGTTTTGCTGAGCCTGCAGCTGCTTCTGCATCATCACACAGCAGGGAAACGAAACCCCCACTCCTGGTCTCTCGTCTCTATCAGCCGTCGAACCTGCGTGACATGGGCCCTGACAGACGTGTGCAAGGAGAAGTTACTTGTAAGAGCCAGAGGCTCATGCAGCAGGCAGGACTCATTCATCCTTCTAATCCAGGGTGCTACTATTACCTTCCTGCCACCGTGCGCGCCATGGAGAAACTGGTGAGATGTAATAATGTATAACGTGTATTTTAACCACATTGCACTATAGTTATGTTATGTGACTGTAGCATAATTGCTGTAATTAGGGATGTGTGAAGGGTGAAGCTCCATGAACTGTTGAGGCGTCTTCAAATTGTGCCGGAAACAGATTTGGAGTTTTGTTGCTCCAGTGAAGGCAACATTCGTGACATCTGTAGTAGACTGAAGTCAAAATCTATCTGTCACTAAAGAGTGAAATAATATCTCACAATTTCAGTAATAAAAATAAAATATGATACAAATGAATGTGTTATATACAGATTTAAAGAGGACGATGTTGCCATGATTTTTTTTTCATAAAGTAAATATATTGGGCATACATCCTTCTTATAATAGGAGTACTTGTGAACAGAAACATCAAAAGGTCACAAATATTTATTTTTACATTTTTATTTAAAAACAATAATTGGTTTGGGCAAGGTTTTAGGTTGCAACCCTTTGCCACTTACCACAATCCATATTTGGCAGTGTTGTGATTGAAATTGATTAACATCAATTTCAAGGAGCCACCATCACTAACACAGAAAAATAAAATAAAAGTTACTCTAATTTGTTCGTTATTACATCAGGTAGCACCACAACAACCTGTGAAACCAATGACAGCAGTCGTTTCAAGCAGTCAATACGCACTGTGACGTATGATTCGTCCAACAGCATCGGATCAATGTTTTTGCAGTGATGTTTATCATAATTACAACTACAGGGAACTCCCTGATTTTCGCAGCGAATACGTTCCAGACACCTCAGTTGGATAACATCTGTCATGGAGACATAAACCAGTAGAGAATAAAAGATATATGTAAAAAAACAAAAAGTTTGACCAAAACATAAAATTTCATCCACTCAAAGTCACTAGGTTCATTCAAACTTATAATGGGAAGCTGCATAAACGGGCAGGTGACAACTAGCATGGATTTTACTTTGTGTAATGAATTATAAACCTTCAAAAATCTTTGTATTAAACTCACACAGAACAGCAACACATAGAAATACTAAAATAATAAATAAAAAGAGACATATGTTATCTTTGCTTTATTGACTATTATTGGAGCAGCTGGCAACCTTCTCTGCCGCTTTTTCTCGCTGTTAACGCTGCATCTCCTCCAATAGAACTCTGCCCAGCATGTTGTGATACAACATCGTTGGTGACTGATTTTATTAAACTGGTAACATGCCAGATAACGTAAAGACCATTTTTGGAAAACTTTCATTGGATTGCTGAGTTATTCTTATGTTAATAACATTTTAAAATGCATACGCTGTTCTGATTGTTTAGTGAAACTGTATTTGTCAAATGGACATTGTCAATATACAAAAGTGGTGAAAGATTATAAGAGGATGTGTGAATTTTTTATGATTTTGTACAGTTTTAAAAATGCAGGGAAGCCCAATGTTCAAATTGTATAATTGATTAGAATGATCTATTATGCTAAGTTGCCTAAATCTTTGAGAAAAGTGACGACATTTTACAAATTCCTCCGACCACCAGGTGAGACTGATCGACCAGGAAATGCAGCACATAGGTGGGCAGAAGCTGGACATGCCCAGTTTGTGCTCTGCTGATCTGTGGAGAACCAGTAAGCGTTGGGACTTGATGGGAAAGGAGCTGTTCCGTATGAAAGATCGTCATGATGTTGACTATTGTTTGGGACCCACGCACGAGGAGGCCGTGACCCATCTGGTGGCTCATCAGAGCACTCCGTCTTACAGACAGCTGCCGCTGCTGTTGTACCAGGTTAGTATGGGCTTTTTTATTTATTTTTATTTTTAAGGGCGACAAAGCAAAAAAAAATAATCTAGAGGTCCACAGATAGTGCCAAAAGAAAATAGATATACATATGAGATTTATACTACTCTTTATCTACTGCTGCATTTTTTAAATGTATGCATGTCTCTTATGCCCTTCCACTTTTACGGCAAAACTGAAAGAAAAACTAAAAAAATTCAACATAGCAATCAGGTGTCCAATGGTTGTGGTAAATACTTTGATTGATTACTCAAGTAATCAATGGAATAATCGATTCTTAAAAGATTAGTTTGTGACAGCCATATAATATATGCTACAATAGTGTACATACTTGAATGGTGTTTTTCCTCTTGATAGTTGTTTTGCTTAATTTTTCATCTTTAATATTTTTTTTTCTTATTTCAATAATGTGCTGTAAGTTATAGATTTTTGGGGTGGGGGGTGTAATTCATGTCACACAGGCAGACCATCACTTGGCATCTTCTGATTAAATTGCTTTTATTGGATTAAAATGTGAACGCAAAAACACAGCTCCTTCAAAGTAGCCTGTAGATGAGCCATGTACGCGTCACTAGCGATCGCCTCCGGATCCACGACGCAAGTTAACTTCACAATCTAAGTGTGCCATTTTTCCAAATAGGATATCTATGGAATTCTCATAAAAACTCCACGGTCCAGAAATTAGGGCCACCCTCCGATTAAGTATGGTGGGGGTGTCAGAATCCTAGACGGACTTAAGCACCAACAGGATAATTTGCCACCAACTCAACAAAGCAGAATAGCATTGAAATGAAAGTTCGATTATGTCAATGCAAAATTCAACCATTAAATGTGCCACCTGTTTGTGCTTTTTGTCTTCAACAGATCACCCGCAAATTCCGTGATGAGCCAAAGCCAAGGTTTGGTCTCCTTCGAGGGAGGGAGTTCTACATGAAGGACATGTATTCTTTTGATGTCAGCGAGGAAGCCGCTTATGAGACCTATGAATCTGTGTGTAACGCATACACTCGGGTCTTCGCGCAACTGGGCCTGCGATGCGTGCAAGTGCAGGCCGACACAGGGAACATCGGGGGAAAACTCTCCCACGAGTTTCAGCTGCCTGCAGAAATTGGTGAAGACAGCCTTCTGGTCTGCGGGAGCTGCTCCTTCTCTGCCAATGTAGAGACAATGCTATCTGACAGAACTGACTGCCCACAGTGCAAAACTGGTACCCTTACTGAGTCCAAGGGCATTGAGGTTGGCCACACCTTTTACCTGGGCAAAAAGTACTCTGACATGTTCAACGCCACGTTCAGCAATGCCCAAAACTATCCGAGTGTTGCGGAAATGGGCTGCTACGGCCTTGGGGTGACGCGGATTCTTGCTGCAGCCATTGAGGTGATGTCAACAGAAGAAAGTATCCGTTGGCCAGGTCTTATAGCACCTTACCAGGTTTGCGTTTTACCCCCCAAGAAGGGCAGCAAGGCTGTTGAGGCAACAGGTGTGGCTGAAGAGCTCGTTCACACATTAGGACATACTTTGCCTCATCTGAGAGGTGAGGTTGTTCTGGATGACCGCACCCAGATGACCATCGGCAAGAGGCTGAAGGACGTCAGCCGACTGGGCTACCCGTATGTCATTGTGGTTGGGCAGAGGGCGCTGGAGGACACGCCCAAGTTTGAGGTGATCTGCCAGCAGACAGATGAGACAATGTTTTTAAGTAAAGATGAGTTGTTTTGTCTCTTGGGAAAAGTGGAAATCATGTGATTGAAATTAGGTCTGGCTTTAATGTTAATATAATGAACTGCATAAAAGTATACTGGTGTGCAATGTGATCAAGTAAACGTGTGACATTGTGGGGGTGTTTGTAAAACGAGTGACACTAGTATTGGAATTTTAATCTCAGAGAAACTCTGGAAATCATGTGCAAATGCTTACTATCCGTGAACCATGACAATGTATCTCTTGCAGAACAAAAAAAATGCAATATAATTCACAACAGGTTGAAATATCAGTGTACAAAATTGGAAAGGGGCTGCCTTTCCATTCCATAGAATAAAATATATTTTAAATTTAAATTTTCGACCATGTTTTGTTGTTTCTGTTGCGTGCGTGTGTGTACACAAACCTATTAATGAGAGAACGATTGGAGATAGGGAGAAACTATAATATGTATGAACTGTATTTAAGTGTCTCTCCACAAATCCGTTTCTATTGGGGGAACACGCCTCTCGTGTGGCTGTGTTTCCACACGGACCGTTTGGCCAATCGTGCCATTGTTACACGTGCGATCTGACATACTCTTCCCAAATTCACTTGTTTATAGGGTGACTATTTGTTTTGACTTGGGAAGACCTTGCACACATATAACCTTCGAATTTCCATGGCCTCCCCCGCTATACAAAATGACAGCGACGATGACGACGTTTTCGCCGAAGCATTCAAGCGCCATAAATACAAAAATGCCTTCAACGAAAACAATTGGGAAGAGGTACGAACTCACTGTTGCGCTACAAATTTATTACATTTGCATTTTGCTGACGAGAGGGCTCATGTTCATATGATATAGTAGCTAGATAGGAGAGCTAGCTGTTTGTATTCTCTCTCTGGGTTTAAATGTGGAAACGTATGTTTGTAAACATGGCCCCGACTATGTGTTTTGCTGATTTATTTTTAACGCTGGAACATTGATGTCTATTTGTAGACTTTAACAAGTGTGTGTGACACCGACATTGTTAGGAAAGATGTCACCCTCACATTGAACTGTATGACTGACTCGCACATTAATTTCCAAGTCAGTTTACATCATTGTGCCGTCAAAATCAAAGCGTTAACTCGAGATAATTAGATTTTTTTTTATTTACTTCAAAAATAATTTGCATATATTGCTAAGCCAATTTTAAATACCCTACTATATTAGGTGTAAAATCCTTAGCATATCATCTCACTACAAAAGCCTGCACCAGTTGCCATTGGGCCTTGCAAACAAACACTGCTGGATTGTGGTGTGTGTGGGCAGAACTAAAAGTACTGTATAGGTTTTGAGAATTGTTTCCAAGGAAGATGTCTGTGATGACACAGTTTAGGTCATATTCAAGGATCAAAGAAAGCTATTAGAACAGTCTTTGAATCAAAATATACTTCATATTTGGTGAAATTGACATTAATTACTAGATATTATTCAAGTAAATCGCTGTTACAAACTTCACAAAAAATAGTAGTTGACAAATTTGATTGATCACAATTACAGAATTTCATTAACAATTAAATAGTTAAGTTTAATCGCTTAACAGCACTAATAAATGATAATTCAACTAAAATTCATTATGTCCCTTTGCTCTGGTGTTATGTAGGCGTTTGATAAAATACCCATGTTCATGAAAACGGTACCTGATGAGATTGACCCCAAAGAATATCCAGAGCTAGCGCACATCCAGGCTATTATCCACGATGAAGACAGGACCCCAGCAGGTAGGTGTGCCACAAATGCTCTCCCTCTGTTAATATGAACTGTAATGTGGTAATGTCATTGATTAAGCCATAGTGGTTATCTATCTCATTCTCCAGAAAAAGCACAAAGTTTAAAGAATGAGGGCAATGAATTTTTTAAAGAGAAGAATTACCAAAAGGCCATTGTGGCATACACAGCAGCTTTGAAGAATAAATGTGGTGACCAAGACCTGGATACAGTTCTTCTAACCAACCGCGCAGCAGCACACTTCCATCTTGGTACAACATTCTCTTTTAAACACAACAAAGAAATCAATTTCCATCTAATTGGCAAAGTGATTAGGAGTACCTTTTTGGATGTAATCTGTTGACATGCAGGCAACATGCGATCGTCTCTGAATGATGCTGCCACTGCAAAGAAGATCACACCAGACCATCTTAAAGCCTTGATTAGGGGTATGTTGCACACTAATTAGGTCGGTGAAAGAGTAGTATCAAATGCTTTGTAGGGCTGCAGTAATTATATGAGATTTTGTGTGTTCAGGTGCTCAGTGTTGCGTTGAGTTGCGTAACTTTGCGGCAGCCATCCAGTGGTGTGACGAGGGTCTTCAAGCTCATCCTACAGACAAGAAGTTACAGGACCTGAGAACAACAGCAGACAAACACAAGGTAGCTTCTCTCCTCAAGGAAAATTTGTGTCAATTTATAAAAGTCACTAAGTTTTCTTTACTACAGAGGTCAGCAGAAAGAGATGCTAGAAAGGCCAAGGTCAAGGAAAAGAAGTTGAATAATGAGAAAGACGCTCTTATGGCTGCGATCAAGGTAATAAAAAGACATAGTAAAATCTTATGTCCTTGACAAATTTGAAGCTTAATCTTGTTGGTCACACCATGTTGTTGATGTAGAATCGAGGCATCAAGCTCCTCCAGTCTGCAAAGCCTCAGTCAGGTTCAGACGCTGATGATGATGACGAAGGGTCTTCGACTGCAATAGCCGAGCTCAGCCTGGATGGTCTCAGCTCACACGAGGCCACCGGAGCTCAAGTCTTCCTGGATGAACAGCACGCCCTGCATTGGCCCGTGCTGTTCCTCTATCCGGAACATCAGCAGAGTGACTTCATCTCTGCTTTCTGTGAGAACAACAGGTAGACCTCGTGGCACGATGTTCAGAATGGTCTGTTCCCCCGCCATACCCCCGCCACCCCAATAAAAGGTTCTTATCTATTCCTTTATTTGCATTAGTTTTTTAGATCACTTTGCTGTTATGTTTGGGGAAGAACTCCCACCTTGGGACGTGGACCGAAAATATCACCTGCAAAATTTGGAGGTTTGTCCCCTAATTCTTAAAAGAATATATGTTCACTTCGATAACTTGAAGCTTTCAACTAATCTCCAATATCAATAACCAAATAATGTGTTTTGTTTTACACAATGTACATTCCATCCCTTAATTACAAAGTGACTGATTGTGAGCCTCTCATAAGTATTCGTGTTACAAACACGTGTCTTATAGTAATAAATTGCAATGTGATTGTATTCTCCACATTTGCTATGACATTAACGATTGCAGTTTTTTTGTAGTTGTAAATAATCCACCTCAAGCGTGACAGTTCAACTGTGTTTTATTTGATCAGCAACCGTCTTCTCTCTCTCTACTGTAGCTGTTCTTTGAGGATGAGGAGAGGGAGACTCTCTACAAAGTTGAACCAGAAACTTCACTTTTAAAAGTGTTGCAACACAAAAGGTAATTTCTGTATGTCCAAATAGTTGAGAAGGGAAGGACAGTTTTATGAGTTATGTCCAAAATGTACCGTCACACTGTTACATTTAAAACCCAATCTGCCAGTTTTGCCCTTCAATGTGGGCCACATGACCAGCCAGCACATTTACCAAGGGATTCTGCGGCGTTTGCTCCGTTCTATGAGGAGAGTGTGCGACGTTTGTGGTAGGACCACTTGAGGCTCCGTGCCCCGAGCATCCCGCAGTTCCTACCATACAAGAACTTTACCATGCATCCCTTGTCACCTGACACGATTTATTGACCCCCCCCTCAAATTCAAGGGGGCTGATTTAAACACGTAGACATCATCCAGATACACCTGAATATTTCCAGTTGGATATGAAAGGGTGTCTCAGAAGGCTGTGAAAGTGCATTAGGTCTGGTCACACCTAAAGACTC
Organism: Idiotropiscis lumnitzeri; assembly: GCF_059441095.1. NCBI lineage: Eukaryota > Metazoa > Chordata > Actinopteri > Syngnathiformes > Syngnathidae > Idiotropiscis > Idiotropiscis lumnitzeri. Next base: position 4,941,144 of record NC_142403.1, on the reverse strand, counting down.
TTTTTGTCCTTCCTTCCGAACCAAGGGCAAACAAACACCAAGATTACACTCCTCTAAGATTATCCTGTGGTCTGACTTGTGTTATGAGCCGATGTATCCCTGTTAGAGGGTCAGAAATAGATTGGGCTTGCAATCTTAAACATGTTCAATATTTAGACCAGAAATGTCAACGTGTGGGAAAAGGTAACTTCCAAGTCGTGACTCAATGAAAAGTAACATAGCTATTCAAGAAGCAGAACTGAATGAAGAACAAGGAACTGTCTAAATAAAAACATGTCACATGACTCATGTTAGGAGGATAATAACAGCAGCCATTAGCTTAATTTGTGAACATAGCTCGAGCTGCCTCAGTAAATACTTTTCACGGCCTCTCCAGGATTTTATTCATTCTTTGGTTTGGCTAGGGATTTTCCCGTAAAACAATCGTCCTGGAATGACCATCATCCCCTCCTCTTGTGTGTGCTCTTCCATGTTGCATCTTGCCTTTCTTGCTTGTTTTATCTTCATGTTTGATAGATTACCTTTCCTCACACAATTCTGTTTTGGGGAACTAAATTCTAGATGAGTATTGGAACGGAATGGAGCCAGCCTCACACAGTGTGATCAAAACTATTAAATGCCTGGTTTTTATTTCTTTATTTTTTGTTATTTTCTTCTCGTGTGGGTTGTGTAACTATCTCGTAGGTGTGTACGAAGCCAAAACTCCAGTGGGGTTCTTTCACAGTTTAGATTTTAAATGTATCTTTGTATCTTTTGTGACATGAATACTGGAACACACACACACCACAATTTCCGGACTATGAGGCGCACTTTTATATAAGCCGAGGCAACCCTTTTTGTAAAAAATAAAATAAATAAATAAATAAACGACATACAAGCCGCACCAGACTTTAAGCCGCAATTTTCTATGTTGAAAAAGAAAATTGTTGTTTACTGCATGTATACAGAACAATTTTATAATGTGAATGCACCTATAGGTACATAAACAGGTTCTTAAAACCGTGCCTTTTAACACGGGAACAACCTTGCTAAGTAAAAAAATAGAGATTTATTTAGCCTATTTTATGAACTATAGAGTACCCCTACTGATGTAAGAAAAATCCAGAGAAAAGCCGCACCGTTGTATCAGCCGCATGGTTCAAAATCTAGAAAAAAGGTAGCGATTTATAGTCCGGAAAATACGGTAATGATGCATAACTATTTAAATGTATACAGTCCCTTATTTGCACTTCTTTGCACTTCTCTTAAGCTTAGCTATACATCATTGGCTGTCAAACCATATTTTAATGCCAATTAAAACATGATTCATGCATGACTAAGACCAGTAGCAGGAAATAAATCCATAATTTCTATGCTATAATGATGGTGCTTTATGTTTCCCTCGCATGATGGAAGAGGAGGTCATTTATGTGTGTCTCTTCATAAATCTCGAATTTCCCCATTGTGGGACTAATAAAGGCATTATTATTATTATAAATGGCATGAACTATTAGTCAGCCACTGCATTTCCTCAATGCATAGTTGTACAGCATGAAGAAGGCAGTGTTCTGTTGTCGATTGTCCAGGTCATCCGTGACGTTAACAGGAAGCACTACGGTTAAATCAGTGTCATGGATTTTATTTATTCATTTTTTTAATAGGTCCATTTTGATTTTGTGGGTCAATTTACTATTTTTAGATTATGCATCCAGTTGAAGCAAAACAAAACTATTGGATAAAGGTTAAATAAAAACTAAATTCAAAACCAATGCAAGTGTTTCATTTTTTTTTTTTAGCACGTTACCTTTTCCTTATTTTACTTATCTGATTTCACTGCCTTCTACCGTATTTTTTGGACAATGAAGCGCAATATCAATGAACAGGTCTATTTTCAGAGATAAAGTGCGTCGGATTAGAAAATATCTTTATGCCTTCATCTTTTGTGAAACATTCTATGTTAAATAGTTTATTCTAATTGTAAGTTTATTTAATAATGTTGCAGCAACTTACTTGACCTTTGTTATACATCAGCAGAGCATGAATTTGCTAATTTCAGACATCTGTGGACAACTCTCGCATAATCTGACAACAACTCAGAACAACTGAACCAAAATGCCCGTGTCTTTACTCGAGTCCCTTATCACAATTCTGAAGACGTTACAAAACAAACACTCGTGGAAGCACGCACACATAGTCAGAAAAGATGTTGATCCATTTATCTTTGTCACCACCACACTTTAGGTAACTACTTTTGCATCACGACAGCCTAGAAGTAGGACAAAATAATGGAGCCTAGATAACTAAATACACTTTAAAAAATGACAATACTTAAAATAAACTAGAATGCCGAACAGTCTGTTTTTGGTCAACTATAATTTTTCAAATGGAACACAAATAAATGAGCGGTTTGCTCCAGTCGGACTTTATTTGGTTCTTAAGACACAAAAGCAGTGAGTAGTTCCCTTTCCCGTATGATAAAAACATGTGCACCTGCGAGTGATTAAATACAAACGAAAACGCTAAACTAAATGGGATGGAATTTGAATGAAAGATGACGCACTTAAAAGCTAGCTTCCTGTCTTTGACCTTCATTCCGAGCAAATTTGGATTTACTACATACTAAAACATTTTGATAGATTTTTGAGCGCTGTGCACCACATAAAATTGGTTCAAGATCAGTAAACACAACCAGATACTTGAGCGTCACCGGTTTTTAAGACGCACTGTCAATTATTAAATTAAACGATTTTTAGTTCACTTTATAGCCATGTAATAGTATGTATAGAAATGTCTCTGCTGCCCCACTGTCGGGTCCTGAAAGACCAGTTTAAAAAAGCAGCCACAGAGGATCTCATTCTGACAACTTGTTTCAACCATTTTCTTTTAGACCTAGGTCTTGACAATGTACTTTTTGTCTGTTTTGCAGGTTCTTTGTCAAGGTGGGTACGCCCAGCTTCATCATTTTGGTGAATGGCTCATCATTCTGGAAGCAGTTTTTAACAGGAAAGTCAATACGAGGATTGTGAAACTGCTGCCCTTCGGTTTTTATATTCTATAAGAAAGTGGTCTCACAAGCCCAAAGACTTGATGCGCCGAAAGAAAATTGAAGAACTGGGAGCAAAAGCCAGCATGCATCAACAGCAAGATTGACCAACCATTTTGAAACTGAGACCTTCATCATCAATAGTGATTCAAAGGTTTAACCCACTTCTGAATTGTGACTTCTCAATAATTATCATGGATTCATCTGGTAAGAAACTGATAAATCATGACTGGAAATGCGCGGTTTCACATCGGAGTTTGCGAGGCGAAATAAGCATTTTGCGCATGATCGAAACACATTTCATAGCAAGACTGCAAATTAACCCCCAAGACAGTCCCAAAAAGCTACGCTGGGCTGGAGGCATGCACGTCGCTCACATCACCTTCCTTGGCAAGTGGGAGGCTGAGCCAATCTCGGTGCTACTTGGGCTGCACCGGCTCTCTAGCAACAAGCTTCAGCTAGCTTCACGTTGTTGAGTCTCTCCTCAGTCAGTAATCATGGCCTGTGTGGTGGCCAATATGCTACATTTCTGACAAGAATTGTTCTCGCGAGTGGAAGATGAGGAAAGCTAGAGAAGCCATGCTACTCTCTGAGCTAACCTAAGAATGATATGACTCAAACGTTTAAATGGCAATTAATTCCTTGGCTGATCGAGTGCGCTTTTCAATGTTTCATGAGCTGCTTTTGGAACAGGCCCACAGGCTACTCATGTGGTCCTGGGAAACTATCTGGTGTCCGCAAGGACCATGTTAGAGAGCCCTAATCTACATTTTTATAGCCACGAGAGAGCTGAAAATGGCTCTTGAATGTGTTGTAGCTTGAGCAAAGTATTTGCAACTAAAACCACACGTAGCATCATGATATGGTCAACCAATTACTAACTACTTATTATTAAACATGTATGTAAACATCCATGCAGTTGGTTCTACAAGTATTATAGCGTGATAGGTGACAGGTTTTATGATTTGATTATAGGGATTTAAAATAAAGTAAACAAGACTGGGGTAGACATATTTTTAATTTCTCAAAAATATAACAGTCACTATTTAGAAATTAGACATTTTTAAGGGTACTTCATTTTTTCAGTATTTGTACAATAAAATATTTTTATATTTGTAATATATTGCTTTCAGTCAATGTTTCAAATTAGTCAAAAGCTGGGTTGTGATTGCCATAAAAAAATCCTTATTCCTTATTATTGGATCCTTATATTTTATGTAATATTTTTTTTAATTACCCTATGTTTATAAAAAATCACAAGTGGACTTAAAATGGAGTTCAAACTAAAGCTCCCATCTAAAAAATCAAAAGCCAAGTGAGGCAACATCACGCTACCAAGAAAAAAGATGTCCTTAATAGGCCTGCACGATATGCGGTTTGAACACCGCGATTGCAATGTGCGCATGCGCGATTGTCAGATCGTAGGACGTGCAGTGTTTTTGTCTTTTTTTTTTTCTTAGAGCACGCAAAATTGGTTTCGCTTCATAGAAACAGCAAGCTACTGTATGCTCTACACAGCCTGTCTCGATCACCCCTTCCCTCCTGCCAGTCACTGGCCACTCGCCCACCCCCTCCACTCTGTGCGCTCAGAAAACACTAACAGGCGACATGGAAAAGACAACGGAGGCATTTAGTCGCCAAAACAAAGTGAATATAAAAGGAATATACAACACACAAAAAAATCCTTTGACGGCGGTGCCTCGCCGTTGTTGCTGCTGCAACACGAGGTAATACAACAAACCTGTCCGACCATTTGAATCGCTATTGCGAGCCCCCGTATAACCAGGTCAGACTCATTAGTGGGACCCGATGTAAAACCATCTACTCATAAAACAATGACGCCTTTATTATAACACCTTATGATAAGAAGGTCAAAAAGAATCGACAAATCACAAATGCAATAACATTTCACGGGGCGAACGTGAAAGCAACTCGACGCCGAAAGAGAGGTTTAAAAAAATAATCCGCACGCTCGACAAAAGGTATAAAATGCTGTGGCGCACGTATTTCTATCAATTGGCCATCCCAGAGCTGTAAAATAAAGAAAGCAAAGTCTTCCCAAAAAGAGCTGTTAGAGTCGTCTGGTGAAAATCTTTCTAGTTTCAATATCGCAATGTACATCGCAGCCTTCCCAAAAATCGCAATGTAATTTTTTTTCCAATATCGTGCAGACCTAGTCCTTAACGTGTGATTGTTCAGTGTTACATAGTAACTATACTAAATTAACAACAGTAATTAAAGCAAAATTTAAAAAAAATACAAAAAAGTGAAACACCAAATTTTCAATTTCAAACCAATATGTAATGCTGAATCATAGAATCATTTTGGTTTTAAACAAGTTCCCTTCTCATAGTTAACCCCACTTCTCCACCCGCTTTGCCTTATCGTCACAGGTCCCACGACACTTAAACCACCTGCCTAATCCATGAATATGTGTGATGTAGGTCTTCTTAATTGTTTTGATTTTGATTTCACATAAATGTACAGAGAATGAATGTCGAACGGGTTGTAATTGTCTCAATTAGTTTACTCAAAGCCATGACTATTATAATGAGGAGGCTGTGGGTTTGGGTTCATCATCACCATCATTGGGGGAGGCTGCGAGATGACAGTCTGCTGTTGCACATTAATGACAGTTGGTGTTTGTCTTCTGTATTTAAGCTCTCGGTGCATCTGACACCAGCTGCACCACACGCAGAAGCAGGAGGCAATGATATCCTTACAGAGGGAGCCCTGGGGAAAAAAGTACAAGATGCATTCAAGTTGGGAACTTTTCCCAAATGCCTGCCAGCTTGATCCACCCTACCTTTATGCCATATCTGCTTCTCATGTTTGCTCTCAGAGACAAGGCTGCGGGCGGCACAAACAGAGGGATCTCACAAATGACACACACGGCAGGGCTAAAGATGTCACACAACGGGAGACATCGGTTCTCGCCGTATCTCCCTGCGACTGTGCATGCTAGGCAGGGGCAGCACCAGAATCCGTAGCAGCCTGAGCAAGAACAAAAATCAAAGATATCAGTGTGAAACCAGTCTTGGGATTTGGGTGTCTGAGCCTGCTCAGGTTACGATGTAGCTTACAAGTACTGGCACTTTCAAAGCAGTCCAAGAGGTCAGTATTCCAGTCTGTGAGAGCCGATTGGGAGTCCATCTCTGTTTGGATAACTTGATATATTTCTTTCAGAAGTTCCTTTCAAAACACACAAACCTTAGAGCATAAAAAAAAGAACTTGACAACCAAAACGGATGTGCCTAAATCATTAGAATAATATTTAAAATAAATATAAACGCACACCAATGTAACAATCTGGTCATGCCAAAATGGTCTTTGAATGTTTTTTTTCCTCTTTATTTTTCTGTGTCCATTGAAGAGGTAGCTCTTATCATCAAATCAAGCGTGTTTCACAATTCAACTGTGAATTTAAGCGTTATACTGAGAATGTTTATTCTCCATTAATTGGCTGGCAACTAATTCTGGCCGACTGCCCGAAGATAGCTGGGATAGGCTCCAGCACGCAATGAACCCGCGACCCTTGTGAGGAAAAGCGGTTCAGATAATGGTTGGATGGATACTCTTCATTAAAATGTTTTCATCAACCTGATGTGCTGCAATATAATGAAAGCAATATGATCCGTATTAAAGTCAGGATTTCAAATATCAATTTAATATTCACTGTGCTTTGTTGATCATGTCCAAACAAGGCAGTGAAGTAAGCAATAAAGTAAAAAAAAAATTGTCAAAATGATGAATTGATAACTTAAAAACTGTGAATGCAAAGATTTAAATAATGCCAAATTTCTGATAGTGGTAGCAACTCAACTAAAAGTTAAAATGGTGCATGAAAAACAGCAGAATATCACTTATGTATTTTTAAAATTCATCTTTACAGCATTCACATTAATCTGATTAAGGAGATGAAATGTCTAATTGTGCAATCCTACCTGATGAAGGTTGATGTACTCTTGCTGCTGGTGCAGTAAATAAAGTGATACTAGGAGTGTCACCTTGAGTAATGTAGGACTGCTAAACTGAAAAATGCTGCCAAACCTGATTGCGTACAGGGAAACAAAATAAAAGTAGAGAATTTAACACAATAGCCTTTGGATGAGTGTCAAATAAGTGTTGGTTTTGTTTGGACCCAATATCTACTTTTCAAGTCGCCAGCCTCCCGTGATTGACCAGTTCAGTGTCAACATTGCTAACCCACGCGCCTTTTTCCAGCCTGCATGCCAAATGCACATATTTTCTTGTTACGCTCCAACTCACACATGCACATACACACACGCACATCACGATGAACAATAGCCGTCTGACCCAAACATGAACCAAACCGAAAAAGATAGCCTTCATGTGAATGAACCAAACAGTTTTTTTTTTAGAGAGGAACATTTCATTCTGACAGTAAATGCCAGACATTACTTTCACTTTCACTTTCACTGGGCTGGGCGAATATGGAAAAGAAAATCATGATTATTTTACTTGACATTGACATCAAGATTCATATAACAAATTGATTTCAAAACGTAGTATTTATTCGACTACTAAAACTCAATTACTCACTCAGAATCAGAAATGCCTTTATTGTCATTGTACAGTGTGCAACGAGATTAGAGAGCTCCCTTCTCCAGTGCAATACAACAATAATTTAATCAAATATATAAATTAGATAAATGAAAGAATGAATAAATGAGATCGAAAATAATACGAAATTGGATAAATAAAAACACATTACGTCGCTGTTCTGCAAGGTAAGGGTGGTCATGTTTGTGTGAGAGAGTTCAGAAGGGTGATGGCTCTCGGGAAGAAAGTGTTTTTCAGTCTATTAGTCTTTGATTTGATGCACCTGTAGCGCCTGCCAGAGGGCATCAGGTCGAACAGGTGTGAGTTTGGGTGGGTATTGTCTTTGACGATGTTGAGAGCCCTTCTGAGGCACCGGGCGGTGTAGATGTCCAACAGGGAGGGGAGAGGGCAGCCAATAATCCTTTGCGCTGTTTTGACTGTCCTCTGGAGCCTCACTCGGTCTGCCTCAGTGCAGCTGCTGTACCAGGTGGAGACATAGTAGGTCAGCAGGCTCTCGATGGATGAGTGGTAGAAGGCCAGCAGCAGCTTCTTGTCCAAGTTGAATTTCCTGAGGACCCTCAGGAAATGCAGATGCTGGTGAACCTTCTTTAGCACTGCTGTGGTGTTGTGTGTCCAGGAGAGGTCATCGGAGATCTGTACTCCCAGGAACTTGAATGTGTGGACTCTCTCCACACATTCACCTTTGATGTAGAGGGGGGGTGGCACAGTCTTGTTCCTCCCAAAGTCGATGACGATCTCCTTTGTTTTTGCAATGTTGAGTTGCAGTCTGTTGTCCTCACACCAAGCCGATAGTCTCTGGACCTCCTTTCTGTAGGCTGTCTCGTCACCTTTCGAGATCAGACCGACCACTGTCGTATCGTCAGCATATTTGACGACGGTGTTGTTACCGTGGGCCGGGCTGCAGTCATAGGTGAAGAGGACGTATAGGAGAGGGCTCAGCACGCATCCTTGAGGGGAACCGGTGCTCAGCGTTCGGGTGGAGGACGTGTACGGGCTGAGCAACACAGTCTGGGGTCTGTTGGTCAGAAAGTCCTTAATCCAGATGCGTGTGAGGGCAGGGAGGCCGAGAATGTCCAGTTTGGAGATGAGGATGTCTGGGATGATTGTGTTGAATGCCGAGCTGTAAGTCCACAAAGAGAATCCTGGCATAGCTCTGCTGTTGTTCCAGGTGGCCCAGCACAACATGCAGAGCAGTGTCGATAGCATCCTCAGTGGATCTGTTTGCTCTGTATGCAAACTGCTAGGGGTCCAGAGTGGGAGGAAGGCAGTCCCTGATGTGCTGGAGAACCAGTCTCTCGAAGCACTTCATGATGACTGGCGTGAGAGCAACAGGACGGTAGTCATTCAGGAGGACTGCGGGTGACTTTTTGGGGACAGGAATAATGGTGGATGTTTTCAAGCAGGAGGGGATGACTGCTTGAGCCAGGGAGCGGTTGAAGATCCTGCAAAAAACATGTGATAGTTGGTGGGCACATGCTCTGAGGACCTTGCCTGGTATTCCGTCGGGTCCAGTAGCTTTCCTGGGGTTAATAGCCAGGAGCGTACGCCTCGCATCGTGTTCCTCTATGGTGAGTGAGGGGGAGTTGAGGCATGGAGTGCGGGGTGTGACGTTTGGGGTGAGTCAAAGCGAGCAAAGAAGCAGTTTAGCTCCTCTGCCAGCGCCGCACTCGGGTCTACAGACGTCATGCTTCCGCCTCGGTAGTTGGTGATGCTCTGTAGACCCTTCCACACCTCCCGTGGTCTGTTGCTGGCAAGGTGGGACTCCAGCCGCCTCTTGTCGTCCGTCTTGGCTAGCTTAATGCCTTTTTTCAGGTCAGCACAAGCCACACTGTACAGGGCTCTGTCACCTGACCTGAAGGCAGTGTCACGGGCCTTGAGGAGGGAGCGAACCTGGCTGGACATCCAGGGTTTCGCGTTTGGGAAGGTCCGTATGGTCTTGTTCAGGGACACAGTTTCCATGCAGAACTTGATGTAGTCCAGTACACATTGTGAGTAAACATCAAGGTCCTGATGATCATCATAACCTCATGCTCGTTCATCCTTGCATGTTCAACATGTCCTGCACATTAATTAATTTTCTTGAAATTAACCTATAATAATTAATGATGACTCCAAATAATAAATTTCTTTCATTGGATTTCATTTTAAAACGTTTCCAGAATCTTGCTAAACACATTCATAATACAAGAAGGAACAAACTCGGTATAAAGCAGCGTTTAGAATTGTGACCTAGAAATGGACCTATAATCTCGCTGTGTGGCATTTACAGCACAGCAGAGCGTCAAATTTAAAACAATAACGTAAAGCGAATAACCCCAGCCTATAGATCTTACCATTCTTCCAGTGTCGATGAGTCTAGTCTCCCCTCCATGTCCGGTGTTCTGTAAAAATGTCCTGCCCGTGCGAATCGTCCTGTTGGCGATTGGTGATTTGTCAGCCGCACAATATTTTTGCTCTCCAACCAGCTCCTCTTCCTCCAACTCTTCAAATACTTGAATCCTCTCAGATAACGTTTGAGATTTCGCTTTGTGAGTCCATTTCTGACTGGCTTAATACACTTTCTATGTTGAGCTCTGCCTTAGTTGTCTTGGAATGACATCAAGTTTCTGGGTTTGTTGCTCCTATACCAAATAAAAAATTTTTTTTTTCATGCATTATTTGTATTATGTGTCATTACTTTACTTGTGACTCAAAAATATTTAATTTGGCATTTTCTGAACTCCTTCCTTAAGCTCATCAAAACGTTCCTTTTTCTTGGAAGTGGTCTTGCTTGTATTCTGAGTGTGTCGAGCAAAGTTCTGGATGTGCATGCATGCATTTCATAAAACCCTGCCTGTGGATGCAATGATAAACATTGAACATGACTTCTCAGATAGGGATCGGGTTTCCTTTTTTAACCTACACCCCTCATGGTTGACTTGGGACCAATCCATGATCTGCTACTTGACTACGATAGACTGGTTGGGCCCTTAGGTGCACAAATCCATAAATTAGTAACTATGGTCACTGGGAGGGGGGGGGGGCATTCGATCGCGCCTTGGAAACGTGCATGTCTTACCACATCCGAACGACGACTGTACAGAGTTAAATTAATGTTGACCCCTTTCACAGTCACAATATGTACAAATTGATGCAAGAAACTGCCAACGCTGTTGAAGTGAAAGCTCAGATGTGTTCATGTGTCCAACAGGATCCGTTTGTCAGACAGATGATCTATTTTATCGTCCTATCAACTTGTGATAGTCCACATGTTAAAATAGAAACACAGGAAGCATACTTGCTTCCTTCCTTTATAAGCCAAGTGCACACTCAGCCGCTACCCGAGTACTGTACATTCCAATTGAATGCACATCATGAGCATTCTCAACTGCACTTTAGATAGAACACACACACACACACTTACACACACGCGCATTGATAAGTGTTCACAAACAACATTTACTCCATTGCATTTCTGCAAATAACTTCTGGGAATTGTTTCATATTTGCTTGAGTAACTTGTTTGAGAAGTGCTACTTGTCCTCACATGAACGCACATTGTTTTGAGTAAGGACCACACGTGTCAAAAGGACCCGCGGTTCATCTGTAAAGTGAAGGACTGTTAGAATTCAATAAGATTGAATATTTAAACACCCAAGAATGTGTGGTTTGGATCCCATCATCAAAAGTGTTTCTCTTTTCTCACACAGCTTTATAGTTCCGCGTCCAGCAAGCAAGGGCAGATTTCACTGTAGTTTGTTTTGCATTCACTAGGGGGCAGCTCGTATTCAAGGATTCCAGTAAAGTATGACCAACACAATAAGACTACGTCCTATTGAAAGTTTATTTCAATTGTTTTTATTTTTCATTTATTTTGATCACACTTGTTTTGTATTGTTTTTTTTTTCTTGTATTGTCTAAAATGTGCTTCTGTATTTTGTGTTTTTCCCCTCCACTGTTAAGAGACTAAAGCACCACGGAAAATATGTAAGGTTCACACAGAAAGGTGGGAGCCATCAATTTAACCCCAAAGTATAAATCTCTGTGGCAGACGATTATATATATATATATATATATATATATATATATATATATATATATATATATATATATATATATATATATTTCCCTCCCCCCCAACAATTTCTGCGTTAAAATACTGGGTTTAATCTTATTCATTTATTAGTTTTTTTTATTGTGGATGGAGTTGGTCTTTTGACTTACAAAATGCATGTTGGTTGAATACATATGAAGTCAAACAATAAGCAAATAAAGAATACAATATATGTCGACTTGCTGGAGGATCCAAACATAAAAACTAGTTACACAAACCTAAATCTTGAAGAACTCACCATGTGCTGAGATAGTCTGATTTATTATTATACATAAAAAGAAACTTCGTTGTTGTTTTTTAAATCACAAACTCTGTCAAAGAGAGACCAACCTGGTAGTGTTTAATCTGATATTGTGATTAATGGTATGAAATGCAGTGTTGCCCAAATATTACAACAAGTCGTTAACATAGATTATTATTGTTATTACTCTCTTTGCATACACTTTGCTTAGCACAGTACTTGGTACTTTTTTTAAAAAAATTTTATAGACACCAATTGGATAATACCTGATTCATGAAAGTGGATATAAACCTGGTTACCTGGTACCCATAATGCTCATCTTTGTAGCTGTCTGCTGCAACGTAGTCACATATAGTACATCCACATCAGAAAAAAAAAAGTGAAGACTTGTTCACATAGCCTGCATTTGGTTCGGTTCGAGAACCAATCACAGAGGTGCAGGCTGCATATTGACGACGGTGGGGTTTTTCTTGCGAAACTTCAGTTCACGATGCATTTGGCACCAGGTGCACCACATGCAGAAACACGAGGACAGGATGTCGTTGCACATTGAGCCCTGTGGGCAACAAGTACTATTATTGCTACTGTTTCCATTGCAATTCATGACAAGTTCTTGCTTTATAACATAATTACAGAAAACATTAAGGTGGTAGTTTTTTTTCCTACATCATTGTGCTGATTTGTGTTAAGACATTACAGAAAATGAAATCAATGGCTGACACAAACTCCCACCGCCAAATGACGTGGAAGAGCAGAAAGCAAAATTTTGCAGGAAAACGCTGACTAAATCCAAACTATTGGTTCTCATTGTGACAAAAATTGGATTTACCATTGGCCAGCAATATATGAGCTGGAATGCGGGCTACTGCGTGACATATAAAACGAGCAAATTTAACCAATGCAAGAAATTTGCTGTAGCGATATTTCCATAATCTTAAATTGTAAATAAATGCAAATAAAAACAATGCGTTTCCTTTCGCACTTCTGGAGTTGTAGTGTGACAATCAAACATCATGCGTTTTTACCTTGACACCATATCTATTGCGAATGCCCACTCTTAGAGACAAAGCTGCAGGGGGGGCAAACAGAGGGATCCCAAAGGCTGTCAAGACAGCAGGGCTGAGCATGTCACACAATGGGAGACATCGGTTCTCTCCAAATGTTCCCGCAACTGAACAGGCCAGACACGGGCAGCAAAAGAAACCGTAGCAGCCTGAAAGACAACAACATTTGCTTTTGATGACACCTATCGTCATAGTACTCGCCATGATATTATTTAACTCTCCTCTGGCTTGTCGTTACAAAAAAAAAAACATGATGTGAACGCACGCACACAATTTGAGAAAGCCAAAAGTAGATAGAAGAAAAAAAACAAAAAACGTGTTAAGTATGTGATGACTGAAGAAGTAGCTCATTATTGACAAGTCACACCCATACACAGAAGGCGCAACTCTGTCCCGACAAGAGTAGTAAACTCGGAACATCAAATTGTGTCATTGCAACATGGATTGCAAGTTGAACTCAATAAGACAAATGATTAAATAGCCCAATATCCACTCGCCATCACCTTGAAGCTTATTTTGCGGTTCACACCCGGCCGGGGTTAACGTGAGAAATAGTTCTTACAAGAGCTTTTGTCTTGACAGCAATCGAGGAGGCCGCTGTCCCATTCTGTCAAAGTCTGTTTTGGAGACATGCTGGAAAGATAAAAAAAGACATGGCAACAAGTAAATAAGCACATGTCAAAGGTTGACCACATGCTCAGGATGCAGTTGATGAGATTCAATTATGCATGTATACATCTTGAAATTCCGATGTTATATCTAAATGAATCAGATAGGAGAGTCAGCAGTACTTGCAACTTTGACCAAATACTAGTTTTGTCTCTGCAATATTTCACCACTGCACATTCAGCGTTGGCACTTATTCGATTAACAAGAATTTCAAGCTAATATTTAGTTGTCAGCACTAGCAAAGAAAATTCCTTGTAAAACTCCCGAAGGCTGTCAAGGGTGTGACCTGTGGCCTTTGTGCTTCAAGCTGCGTCAGGCGACGCAATGACAAAGGGAGTAGAAGATACCATCTTGCAATTAGATTTAGTCCTCTTTTTTCTTTTGTTTTTTTCTTTTTTTTAATACATTTTGACAGCAAATTACCCCTGTCAAGCCAACCGCGTTGCACCTGCTGGTGGTTCCAAATGTTTTTGTGCTTTCATCTTGTGTGTTTACAAATACAATCCGAAGTTGCATTATATGAATTAAAATGAATAAGAATCAGAAACACAAATATTCCTTACCTGATCGATCTTGCGTCTTGTCACAGGGAAAGATAGAAAGGACTATGACACTTGGAGGCTCTTGTCCAATAAACACTTGGCTGAAAAATGCGGCAGAACCTGAATACATGGCAGCAATGTGCGACAAGTGGCCATTGTTTTGTCATGCAGGTGTGTCCAACTCGTTAGACGCGCAATATATTCAGTCTTGAAAAACTTGGAACATATTAGGCCTGCAGACACCCCAGATTTTCAGTCCTCTGTATAATAATAACCGATTAAATTGTATTGTATGGTGGATGTGAACATTTTGCAGGGCAGGAACTGGTCAGCAATTAAACTGTTTGCGAAGAGCACGGTTATTATCGTGTGGGATTTTTCATTTTAATTTATTTTTTATTTAATTTTACTTTTTATTACTAAATTAGTTAGTTTTAATTAGTTTTAAGACTAGATTTGTTATTTATATTAGTTTTAATTTTTGGGAAAATGATTAGTGTTAGTTTAGTTTTATTTTATTTTTTGTAACGTGCTGTATTTGTCAAGTGGGATTTTTCTTTTGAAAGGGAACAAGTATTGCTCATTAAAAACTCCAAAAAAGATTAAAAAATGGAAAGAAAATTATTACCTTACTAAGAATAAAGTGGAATAACCATTAACAAATAAAACATAACAGTTCAATTAAACTTATGTGCAGTAAGTCCACAAAAAGTGCAGTGCATTAATGCTGCTTCTAAAGTCAAAATGCAGATGAAACTCACAACATACTGTAAATGTTGTTAAACTTTGTGGTTATAGTCTACACACCCCTCTTGCAATGCTATTCTTTGGGACATTAAAAATGACACAAATTCAATCATTTCAAAAGTGACTCCACTATTAATATGACCTATTGTCTCTACTACTCAAATGAAAAGAGTTGGAGAAAAAAATGAACACATTAATGATTTTGCACAAGTGTGCAGTGTGCACGCAATCCTATAATTGGGTACAACTGTCGTAAATCCGGCAGCGCCATGATTTACATTTTAAATGATTACAAAAAGCTTACAAAGACGAAAATGAAGGATCTATTCTCTACGATTATCATTCGTTTTTGTTGGTTTTGTGAGCAGACCTGTCTTTTTCGTTAGTTATCATTTTCCCCAAAACATTCACATTTTTATTTTATTTATTTTTATTATAACCTTGCCATTGACACATAGCAGTACAATAATTACACTACTAGCCTTTCTGTCACAAATTATAGTGATGGTAAATGGACACCCAACAGTTGAGACAAAAAATGCTGACATATCCCAAGACGTACATTTATCCATCCGTCCTTTTCTTTCTTTCTTTCTTTCTTTATTAATTTATTAATTCATTCATTAATTTAATTATTTATTTATCTAATCGAGTTCACGGTGCCAGCAGGGCCCGGAGCCTGTCACAGCTGACTTGGGATCTGTCCATCCCGACAACTGTAAAGCATACTTGGAGTGGGAGTTCCTCCCAGGCCTTAAGTCAGCTCTGAGTAGCACTATATTAACAATGGCCACATCTTAGCAAGATTTGAAATTGCAATATTAATTGTGAATATTTGTCATTTGTAAGATCATTTAGAGATGATCTCCAAGCCATTTGTTTCTTTTTTTGGAACACAATGTAATACGATCTAACAGAAGCGCAACAAATTACAACCTGATATGACGATGATTGACTGGCTGAAGTATCATGTAAGTGTGACCTGATATGGGGAAAGGTATCATACTTCTTCTAAAGTCAAAAAAGACACTCACACAAAATACAGTATATCATGTTGATATTGCCAATTAGTGTAAATGTAGAATAATAATAATATTGTAAAATCTTAAAAAAAAAAAAAACAACTAAAGCGCAGTAAAAATCATTACACAAGTACTCATTATGAATAATTTTCAGGGTTCAAATATTGTATTTCCAGGTAAATGAGTGTCTTCTGAAAAGTTGTACGCATATTTACCCTTATATTTACATGATTATTTCATTTTGTTCTAATTATATAACGTGTGTTTTTTATTTTTTATTTGATCATCTTAGATCAGGCGACATTAAAACAAATAAAATCATGGAAACATCAACTCACACTCATTGACAGTAATTAGTAGTAAGATACACCAAATCTTATTAATTTGTGAAAAATTACGTTTTAAGATCACAATTTAATCACCAAAAAGCAATTTAAAATAAATCAACACCAACCCAAAACAGCGCCACCTCTATTCATAAAAGCCCATTGTTTTTATTAGAAGGTGCATTCTAAATTATTGTCAGTAATTCATATTATTGTCATTGTTTTCTTTCTAGTCAAGCTTTCCTGATTGTGAAGGGCGTTGTGGGCAACATAGACGAGAATATATTGATAAAAGCTAGTAAAAATATTGCGGAAAAAAAAGTACTCCCCAAACCAGTTAGATATATCTGTGAAGATCTATGGACTCAAATTGCAAAATAATTGTTTTATATGTAAATAAGTCCACATAGACCCCCCCCCCCCCCCCCACACAAACCTCCCTCAGCTCTGCTGTATGCAACGTGATTTAAATCTACTAGCTCCTAAGGAGACATGGGCGCAAAGTTTGTGAGATATTACAATTTTATTTTTTATTTTTAAACGCATGTGTATGTATTTCCGGATAAGCTTCCGGATATAAAAATCAGTTTTTGATATTCAGATATTCAATTCAAAATAAGTGAAAAGACATCTGAAGCGAGTTGCTAAACAAAAAAGAGGCAAGTCTTGACCACAAGAAGCATCTCCAACGTGGTGCTAAAATGACCCGGAAGTACATAAATGCGCATTAAAAATAAGTTGTTCCCGTTGCAAAAAAACAATTAAAAAAAAAAACACTTCTGGTTATCTCCCAAACTTTGCGAGGGAACATTGACTTTTTTTATCATCCATGTCACCATTGGGGCTCCTTTTAAATCCAGCATGAGAGCAGTTGAATTTCTTTTCTGCTCACCAAATTTTATAATTGGTTAACAACATGTACAGCACCCAACATACTGCTTTAAATCTAGATGCAGCAAATGCATGACTGAAATAAAATACTATTAGTCATAGGGAGTTCACAGTATAAATACCTGTAGTCGAAGCAGAACTTCATTACAGTACAACCTTGCTGAACATGTCATGTGAAATGCAGTTCCTTTGTCAGTGGTGAAATTGCAATATATATTTTTTTTTTGCATCATGCAAAGGAGAGAGATCTCGATAATGTTCTCTTCTTAGCCGTTTGTTGAGAAGCCACAGTCTGCAGTAGTCTCCTGACCAGCTGCAGTCGTCCCGACCTGATGAGCGCTCGAGACAGCTCCGTGACCTCGGCGGTGTTTGTCCTGTAAAGGCACCTCAGCTCAGCCTTCACCACATCCTCGGGGTACTTCTCCTCAGCCTTCTGCAAACACTGCTCCATCTGCGTGATAACGTGGTTGAGCTCCGGGCCCGCCTGCATGAACACAGCCAGTAAGGCCTGGAGGAGGCAGCGCAAGGCCGTGGTGTCAGAACATGTCGCTCTCTCTAAGTCCAGAGCGCATTTGAAGCAGTCTGCGGCGTTTTGTTCCTCGCCCTTCAGCAGGAGGCAGCGTCCTTTGAGCAAATGGAGGTCAGGCAAGCTGTCTCCCATTTGGTGCAGTCGAGCCTGGGACAGACTCACCAGGGCGTTGTTTATTGCTCCCTCATCCACCAAAAGGCTCTCCTGGAGTGCATCTACACCCATGTAGTAATACACCTAATGGAGTAAGGTAACTAAATAATTAAGACCAAAAATAGCTATTTAAAAAGTCGACTTCATGGCTTACCTGTGCCATCTCTAGGTGAGTCCTCAAACAAGGGCGCACAGCCAGGACCTTATCCAGGTTTTTCTGGGCCTCGGTTAACAATTGTCTGTCTGGCACACCACCTTCCCCACATTTGGCCTTTTCTAGGTCCCTGACGTAAAGCATTGTGTTGATCTAAATGAATCACAATTGCTTACAATCATTTCATGAGCTGAGATGTTCTGGATGTAAGCCATAGCATAAAAAAAAAGATTCATCAGCATTAGGGGCAAGTGAAACCCATGCAACTCAATGGATGGTGTTGTAGTCAAATATTTCTTTCTGCATTGATGCAAGTGGTGGTTATTTTGTAAAGTTTGGAGTGTGACAACTGCACTTGCCTCTCAAAGACATTTGACCTTTAACCCAAACGGGATGTTCTAATCTTAATTTTAGTTTTGGGGTGTTCCAGTTATGTCTCTGGTGGGTGTGTCCACTGAGAGTGGTCACATGGGAATTGTTGTTACCACAGGACATGGCTGGTCAATTAATCTGCTCATCCACCAGTGAAAAGTCCAGTTGCCTTCAGTTGGTCTTTGCAGATTTCCAAAATGTGTTTAAAATTTCTAGTCTCAACTGTGTCTTCCCACAATACAATGTTGCTGTGGCTTTGGCAGTTCTATTGAACCTTCTTGGCAATGTTATATTTGGCAGTGTGGCGCCACATTACCATGGAAACAGTAGAGTGAGTGTGTAGGACATCCACCAATTTTTATATTGGAGTTTGTGTTTCTATTCTATCAAGCAGCAAGTGACAATATTATGTTGTTGTGCGTGACACCCAACTGAAATTTCATTGCAGATGTAAAGTTTAAGAAGATATCCTGTTTTCTTGTTTATATCGACGACTCTTTCAATATATGCCTTAAAGCAGGGGTTTTCAATCCTGTTCCACAAGGTCCTCTGTCCTGTCATTTTTCCATCTCTCCCTGCTGCAACACATCTGATTCAAATTAGCAGATAACCAGCAAGGTGCAGAAGCAGGATAACCTGATCCTGATCATTTGAATCAGGTGTGTTGCAGCAAGGGGAAATGGAAAACGGGCAGGACAGTGGATCTCAAGGAACAGGATTGATGACCCCTGCTGTAAACTAATTTCATTTTATATCATAAGATTATTCAGTGTGCATGACCTAATCTGGTCCGATATTAAAAAAAAAAATGTTTGGTGTAGTGTGGTACCGGCATTGTTTGATACCTTGGCAAGGGTGCAGTAAGCTTGCCAATTGAGTTCCGGATCGGGCAGCACATTGAGAGCCATGTTGCAGATCCCTGTGGCCATCTCATGCTTACCCAGCAGGAAGAACAGCTTGGCCAGCACGTTAAGGATGAACGCGTCATCATTGGCCAACTTTATAGCCTGCAAAACAGATTTGAAGATGTACTTTTTATACGCTTAAAATGACCATGTTAATCCAAACTGGTCTTTTTGGGCCTCAGTGGAGTGGAACTTGCATTTCCATAGCAGGATAACGGATCGGTGGCAGAGTAGCCGCAGTCGTGTATGGCCATGGGCACTGTGGTGAACTCATCCTGTCTCTCTAACATGATGCCAACATAACACCAGGAGAGAGCTAGAAACGAGAAACGGGGATTCTTGAATAAGCCGAGTTATCTACAACTAGCAATCAACATCCGTACATTCTGTACAGCCAAGTGTAGTTCTCATGATATGATAAGATAAGTTGCGCTCACCTTTTTGTTGTGTTTTCTCCGATTCAAGTGTTTCTGCGAGAAGCCTGAGCCCCTTATTATATTGAGAGAGTCTGGAGTATTCAGCGTCTTCTTTGGTCTTTACTATGTCGTCCAGTCTACAGGGAGGAGTGAGGAACAAACTGCATTATTCCAGTACCATAATGCATTTTCGTAAGTTAGTTCATTTTATACCTGATATAAATAGTCGCCATCTTAAAGTACCAACTTCTTTTTTCCTCCACTGGTATCTGAAAAGCAGAGTTAGAATTAATCTTGGCATCCCCAGAAACATTTTAGCCTACAATATTGAAATACAATTTGATATATTAATGACATGATATTCATTTCCTAAATGTTTCTATTTTTTTTATTCAACTTAATCAGGAGCTTTCATGTTCACAATCCTTTTGCGGTGGTTGTCAATTGTTGTCAACCGCGAGCTGCAACTTCCCATTGTTGAAAAGCGGCAACCCACTTTAAAAGAAGTTATGCACAATAGAGCGTGTTTTTTTTTTTTTTTTTTAGTTTTAAAACAGCCTCCGAAAATACATGTGCAGTATAAATTCCTACGGTCCACTATAATGTCCACTAACCAAAGGCTGAGCTGGTCTGTATTTGTTTTAAAAATAAACCAGTGACATGCGAACAAATGAGTAACATTTCCTATCACTTATCTAAAGGCGTACCATGTGAGAACTTGGTACGCTGCTGTACGAGAAGTGAAATTTTTTTTCGTGCGCACTCACCCAAATTGGGTCCCGATCTACCAGTTGAGAATCAGTTTGAGAGCATTGCCTATGATACCACTAACCATTTTTGGACTCGCCCAAATGCACACAAAAAAAATAATCATTAAAAGCAAATCAAACATATTTTTATTTTTTGGGGGGGAGGTGCACTTTTTTGTGTCATTTTCAATTGGAATAAACAACAAACTAAAATAAATTTATCTGTAACTCTGATCAGGTGGTCTAAAAATTTTAATTGTGTTTTAGGCAAATTTAGACTCTCAAACTGAACTTGACTAGACATTGAGGAAAAATTGAAAATCCAAAATTGAAACTTCTGAGCAGCCTGCTACCCAATCAATCAAAATAAGCAGGATATTTTTTTTTCTTCTCAATGAGTTTGGAACACTACAACCAACAAAAGGATATTAATATACATTGTTATTAGAGTCTGAAAAATGCTCCTTTACATTCTTAAGTCCATGTTTCCACCTCACCAGATGAGCGCCGTAGTCCAGAGCTCTGTTAAAGAGCATCAGGGCTGTGGTCAGTTTGTCCCTCAAGTCATCCTCTCTCTCCAGCTCCACATCATAAGGGTAAACATAGGCCTGCTCTGCCAGGCAGCGCGCCGCCATTTGCCGGGTGTCTTCCTTCGTGGGCCCGCCAGCGTCTAAGCCCATCAGATGGGAAACTTTCTCCACACATTCCCCGGCATCCAGCTCTCTTCCCAGCTTGTCGTACACATAGCCAAGGTTGGCCCAAGCGTTGAGGTTCCCCGGGTCTTCTTTACAAATGGCTCTAGAAGTCCGAGATACGCAACATAGAGGTCAAGGAAAAGTGGAAAATTAAATTGATAGAAATGATTAAAAGTCAGGTTTGTTATATCGATACCAATAGTGTCTTGTTGTCATTGCAAATGGTGACAGAAGTATGACATTAGAACTTTAATACAATAATAACATGGATTAGTGAACCTAATTTCTATCCATCCATCCATTCTCCAAGCCACTTATCCTCTCCTGAACTAAAAAGTTATATTGTATAATATAAATATAAAGATTTATATATGCTGTTTGAAGCATCGCAGATGATAGATAATACCATTTTTACATTTCAACATCCCTTGAAGCAGGAGTAGGAAACATTTTGTACTCAACTTGCACATTCGATTTTCAAAACAGACAAATGAGCAAGGTCATTCATATGTGAGGTTTATTTTTAGAGAGTTTAAATTTGACCAATAACGCTAATGACGTACTCAACTGAATTTTGTTTTGAAAGACAAAAAATGTTACTGAGATGAGTATTTCAATTATTGTCAGCTCTCATCATTCAAATGGTACACTGCAAATCAGACAGTTTTAAAATTTCTGGGAGAGTGTTGAAAACAGAATGTCGGTGTTGCATTAACTCCACTGAGTGTAGTCTGTGCTGCAAATCTGCTGGTGTTAATTCAGCACCATAAAGCAAAGTGCATCCACACTACTTTATGTTAAAGTAACATTCACTAAAGTGTTAAACATTAGACACCTAATAGTGTGTTACAGCAACAAAACTACTGAGTGTGGCGTCATCGTAATCCCACCGAGATGTACCGAATCCAATTATTCCGAATCGTCCTTGAATCGTTTCGCACCCCACATTTTGAAAGCCGCATTAGATCAAATTTGGTGGAGGGATTGCACACTCCAAGTATTTACAGATTTGCAATTACGATTGCATCGATTTATAATCATATTAAAATTATATTCTAGTTGCATCATAACAAAATTCCGCTTTATATGTCTGATCGTTAGAGATTTTATTATTTTCTGAAGTATGCAAGTGTCCAACTCCTATTTGTTGCTTGCCACGTTGTGGTCACTGTGTGGTGTCTTGTATGAACCTGGGTCTTAGAGGATGTGCTGTATTTTTGTTGTGGTGTGATTCCTCCCTATCTGAGGGTGAGGGAGGTTCAAACTTGTCGAATGGAAGGTTCTGGTGCAAATAACATGCTCAACTGTGCTGTGCTCTGTACTAACAATGTCTGATATAACCACAAGCGTGGCTCCAAATGTGGTGTCAAGTTACAATATTGCTATTGTTCTGAGGAAATGTAGAGGGTAGAAAGAAATTTCGACTTTAACAAAAAAAAAAAAAAGAAAAAGACAAAATGCAGTGAAACTAATTCACAGTTTTAGCATAATGATGCTGATGGTCCAATGGCTGACTCAGAGTTTTTTATTAAAAATAAATAAATAAATAAATAAACATGCATGTTTATTACCTGAATATTTCCTCGGCAGTTTGAAGGTGGTCGAGATGAAAAGCCAGCAGACCGATCAGATTCCGAACAGCATACTGTAAATATCCAGCTTCAGCCTCAAGCTCTCCTTTGAGACTCTCCTGTTTCAGATAAGTGTCTCTGTGTCTCAATTTCAAAGGTCCAGTGGGATCACAGTTGAGGTTTAGGTCCAGGTGGAAGTGACCAGGAATGTAGTCCATGTCATCTATCAGGGACTCAATGTCTTTTGTTTTATCCTCTTCCATGCCCCCCCACCTCCACCTCCTCCTCTCCGTCTACATAGGCTTTGATGCAAAATAAGGAAGGCTACAGTAAGGCTGAAGATTAAGATACTTCATGCGTTGGCATTGAATAGTGCAAAATAATGGAGTTAATCCTGCTCAGCCCACACAAGTCTGCTGCTTTGACATGATACAACGTCAGCACTCACCTGCCGCAGACAGGTTGAACAGGTTGGACATGGGAGTGACCA
Source organism: Idiotropiscis lumnitzeri (assembly GCF_059441095.1). NCBI lineage: Eukaryota > Metazoa > Chordata > Actinopteri > Syngnathiformes > Syngnathidae > Idiotropiscis > Idiotropiscis lumnitzeri. The sequence continues at coordinate 4,917,909 of NC_142403.1, read as the reverse complement.
GGAAGTGGAATACGGACCCAAAAAGTCAAGGTGCATTCAGCAAACCTACTCTTCCTTTTTTTGTAAATTACGTGTTTGAGGCTGCTCTAACAAAATATCCCATTAATTAACCCTTTCTAATTAGCACATGCAATAAATGGCACAATTCATTCTGTGCCTTTTTTAAAAGGCATTTTGAATTGGAACACTCATGAAGTTCTTTATTCTCTCTTTTTTTATTCTGACAGGAATGTTGAGTATGCTGTAAGTGAAAATGTATTTGAATCTATGAGTGACTTGTTGTTCGCTACTGTCACCAGTGGCCGACTGAAGCATGCAGGGTGTATGCAGCACGTTTACGTGCATGACTAATTTCATGTACTCTAAGTTGAATGGACAATTAATGACTAACTAAAACAGCTGTTGCGCATTTTACGAGACTGTATTTTTACATCTGATGCTAAAAGTGTCCATTATTATCATATGAACAGCGGAACATAATAATGTGGTAAACTACGTAGGTCCAGCACAATAACAAATACTAGAATTAGACCGATATGGTTTTTTTCAGGGCCTATTTTTAGTTGTCAAGGAGGCCGATAACCATTTGGACATTTGGAGCTGACATTTATTTTCAGTAAAAAGGAAAATGCTGCTATTAAAACCTGCTATTATTTTATTATATGTGTTGGCAAAAAATATGTAAAGCACTGTTGCTTACTACTGGCAAAGCATATCAAAGTACTCCAGGTACCCAAAACAATTTGAAAGGCATCTGAATGATGGAGGCATGATGCTGTCTGGCTTCTGATCCTTGAAAACTGATGGTGTCATTTTTTAGAAGTTGTCATGTGATTTATTTGTTGCTGCAATACACTATGATGAATTTCACAGTAGTATCCTCCAAAGTTGCATATTGTGTGTTTCTTAGCATCCATCTGTGGGCAGTACTTTCTGCTAGCTGCATGTGGGTGTTCAAAAACCGTTGCCATGGTGGTCATCATGGTAACCAGGATGACGGCATGAAAAAAACATACAGGAGAAGGGAGACCAAATACACACAGTATCGTTCTTACTGGGGAGATAATGATTAGAGACGATAATGTCTGTATGTGTTCGCTATTAAAGAGGGATTAGGGTATGTGCCACATGTCGTAAAGGTTTTATTGACCTCAAAGTAACCCCGCGTTAACCCACTAAATTACAGACAAAGCATAGTAGGAGAATACAAAATGTAATCCATATTTCAGAATATATACGACTAAGGGATGACACATGTGAATTGATTGCATGAGTGTCTTTATGTTAACCTATAGAGTTCACAACTGTGCAGTAACATGAATTTCCCCCATATTGTATTGTATTTTGTATTCGATAAATGGGCGAGAATTTGGGGGCCCATATTGGCATAAAACAAAGGTTCATAAAGAGCCGAGGAAAGCTTCACTAATCCAGACGTTATACCTTCCGGCTGCTCCTTCTATGCCAATGGCATATCAGTCATAACAGTTTTGTAACACCCCCACCATGTGTGTCGGCCATGGAATAGCCGCCTTAATTGAATACGGTGTTATTTGTCACTTTACTAAGTAGTCAAACATCACCCTTGACTCCAAATGTATTTGCCCTTAGTGAGTTTCTCCTCACCTGTCCTATTAACGACACTGGCTTTGTGATAACCTTGTCAGCACTCACTTTTACCAAAATAGCACTGTGTTTTATTCACTTTACACATATTAGAAGATACATAATGCATTGATAAATGTGACATGAGGGCGAAGAGTTTGTACTTTTGAATTATGACCTTTACCCCGAATAAGTAAATCAATCTCTATTAAGTTACTTCATCCATCAAAACAAACACAGACTTGGTCACATTTATAGTCTAGTAAATGTGAATGGCATATAATCCATTAATGTAGTTTAACCTTGATTTTTATCAAGGAATTATTACGTATCTCTTTGCAACGATTTCGTTGTTTTAGTTTGGTAATTTTACAAACAGACCATCATGTTCCTGTTACTGTTTAATTTTGAAAAGCCTTACCGGAAACAGTGTGATGTCATCTTTGAATGACTTTGACAGTCTATGGTGTGGTTCTCCGCTTCTCTGCGTCTGCGGCGAGCCGGCTGTCATCATGCAGGTGGAATGTGCGCAGTTTAGCAGCTGGTAGGGAGCTTCCAACCGGGAGCACTCTCACCAAGCCTGGACGGGGGCCCCACGATTAGGATAGCTGCGATGAGCACTCGTTAGTCGCTCGGATGCTGACAGTTTGTTTTTCCAGACTGGCGCAGTCCGCCTCAGCTGGGCTCGCATGTGATGCCACAGAGTACTGCGGGAACAGAGTCTCTTAACAAAACAGCTGGAGGAAATCCCTCTCGAGCAATTATTTGTCATCAGCGTTCCGTGACCATGATGGATGAAGGAACTTCTTGTGCGAACACTCCAGACCTGAGAGACATAGAGGCAAAAATCGGCCGGAAGACCCCCGAGGGATTGCTCAGGTGGATGCGGGAAGAGCCATCCGCGCACCGGGGAGAAGACAAACTGGCCCCCGCCGAGCACGAAACCGCGAAGCAGACTGGGAAGAAGAGCCTGGATGAAAAGATCACAAAACTTAAGACTGAGATGGTAAGTGTACATTGTAATTGTGTGCGCGCGCGTGCCTGCGCGCGTGCTGCAGCACGCGTGTTGTGTTTATTGCACGCCATATAGTGCAGTGATACACTTTCGTACTTCACAAGTAAATATTTAGTGTATGCAGCGATGATAAATAGTTCAGAAGTTCATTTTTCAGTTTTGGGTCTCTCACATGAGGTAAAGACGCACACATTTAAAAAAAAAAAAAAAGTGTTGGAGTGACAAAGGTTGATTTTAGCCGGGCGGAGGGTCGAGGCCGTTACCGTACCGAGATAGTGGCCGCAGGGCGGGGGAATGACCGGCAAAAAGGGTGCCCAGCTCTGGGTATCACTTTTAGGAAGTATTGGGGTAACGTTTGTACATATGTTTCGCTTAGATTTGATCCTGCTTGTATTGAGTGTGTTGGGTAAGATTCTGTAAATGTGTGCATTATTTCATTTCATGAAACCCTGACTGTGGACAGTACGAGAAACAATGAGTTCCAGGCCACGTACAATTGTGTTGCAAAGGCAGACCTCACAAGATATGAGTTGTGAGGTTACAGGAGTGGGCAGGTGCTTACGTGATTTAACAAGTTACTTTGATTATTTTGATTGTAGTTTGCTGTCATGTAGAACTGTACTGCATCATTCTGAAAGTGGTTTCAACTATTTTGGTACAACATCTCAATACATTACACGAAACAATACGTGGTCAGTGTCAGCTTTCAGAAAATATAGTTAATTCATGCCAGTCACGTCCCTTGAGTCTAGTTGACTAAGTGCTAGATTCGAGTGGCTAAATGACAGATGGCTCTTTGAGCTCCACCCAGAGCAACATTTTGTCTGCTAGAAAATGCAAAAGTGAATGTGGGCAAAGAGACATTTCCGATTTGCAAAGGCGTGAAAATTGCACTATATTCTGTGTTCTTCGTTCTTCTGTGGAAGTATTACACAATAGTGAGTGTGCAGCAGTAGACTTGTGAACATCGCACTTTATCATACAAAGATAAACACAATGGCTTTTTCCCTAAACATTTTCACTTTCCTGGGGACCTCCAGTTAGAATTTGCAACAAAATGACACCAGAAGAAAATTACTGTGCTCTCATTCTCTCTTGCATTCTCCTTTTAAAATATTTTTTTAACAAATGTTGTTGAGAAAACATAAAGCATAGGATATTTTTTTTATCATCTTTCTGAAATAGTTGCATCCAAAGTGACAAGTACATGCTCCCGCGCTAACATAAATGCAAAAATTATGTATGTATTATGATTTTCTCACGTTTTTGAGACATTGAACCTCTTCTGTCCCTCTTTGGAGCATAAGTAACAAAGTAAGGAACAAATGCATGCTGCGATGTCTTATCAACCATGCAGAAAGATCTTACAGGCTGCAGCAAGTATCTGTTTTAAAGTCACACGAGCCTTTGGGGTCTTTTTCCGTGATTGGCGTAAATCCTGCGCAGTATGTAGCATGAACACTGTGCGAAGGCAGGTTAGACACTCATTTTGTAATTTTGCAGGTAAGAGTGAGGGCTGCGCCGCTGTGGGAGTGGTCACAGCCAAACCATGGCGAATCAAAGCGGCACAATGCATGCCCTTTTTACAAGGCTTGGACTGTACTTACCTTTTACCCTAAAAGGAGAATACCTTTTCACTCCTGCAGGAAGCTTTACAGGAGTCACACTCCAAGTTGAAATGTCTTCAGGGGGCATGTGTTTTATTTTCTTCTGTCTTTTCTGTCACTTGCTATAATCGCTTTCTAGCCTGTTCAGGGGCAAAGTTGATGTCAGTTGATGTCCATTTTCTGTACAAAACAAATCGTCTAGAAAGCCATATCAATGATTTAGTCTGCCATCTGTGCCTCTGTGGATATTGGCAAACAGCTTCCTCAAAGGGTGCCAAAAACATACTCGTCCTTGCATAAATGAAGCCAAATCGTTAATCTTCTGTCACGTATCTGCAACTACAGTATGTGTTCATTTCTCTCTTTGTTTTATACAGTATTGATGTAAAGAACGAAAACAGTTCTGATTCAGAAATCAAGGCTCATCTTTCTGCATGGTAGCGCGTTTTTGACATCAAAATGTGCTGTGTTGTGCCATATGTTATGCGTCAATGAGGTTTTTATACAAAGGAATGAGCGCTTGAAAAAGAGAATAGTCAATCTTTTGTTTGTCTCATGGTGAGTGCAAGGATGTGCAACATCTGCAGGAGTTCACCGGGCAAGGTGAACTGACACCATGGGACATGAAAAGGCTTGCTCAGAATGAGATGGGGGTGGCTGGGTCCTTGCTGCTGTATTAGAGCAAACCTGTAGCTGTGTTGCTGCTTTTTGGATGAGCAGTGAGTCAGCAGTTAAGGAGGGACCGTGTGACTTGTTTTTGACAAGAGGAAGCTTTTGCGTCATTTATCAGGCATTTGCATTTTGAAGATTAAGGTGGCAGTTTACCACTTGTAAGAGGTTTATATGACTTGCTCCATACTGTAAAAGTGAGTCACTTGTGCTCTAGGTTTGTCATTTATAAAATGAGTATTACATGCTGTCTACAGTTTCCTTCCCTCAGCAGAACTTCACAGCATCTCTTCGAGCCCAAGGCTTGATTTTCCAGCCACAAGTTGACTGTTTGGGTTCATTCGCACTGCTCATAAGGGTGCCTGCGTGCCAGCTGGCTGACATGGAGCTTGCTGATAAAATAGCCACAATGTTCATTTTTGAAGGAGAGGACAACCGTTAATAACGAGATGTTGATGTTTAAAAAAAAAATCTCTCAGCAGTATAGCCTATTAAAATAAATCTTGTCCTTTCTCTGGAGATCACCAAGGAGAGAAACCACCAAAGTTCCAAACTACATTCAAGCCACAATTTCTTTTGCCATGAGGCTAACTGGAAAAAAAAGTCATTGGAAGGTTCCAAACAAAACAAACAAATGTCTAACAAAATATCCATCAGTTACATTTTTGGAAGGGGCTTTACGGGAGTGCAAACTTTCTTTCTGATGTTTGCAAGTCTTTATTGATTCATTCTCTTGAAGGAGGTGCCACAATCTTGCCTTGAGTTGAATTCCAACATTAACATATTTCAGTTTGAATTGCTCTGCCCTGTTGGTGTGCAGGAAAACTGAAATGCACAAAAATCGGTCCAGCCCATGTCATCCCGCCTAGCTTTCATCATCGTTTGAGGCTGTTTGACCTTTTCCAAGGAAAGGTCCTCATCATGATGACGAGGTTTCATCACATAATGAATAATAACAATCAAACTAACGGGGATGAAATAATTTGTGAACTAGAAAGGAAATAGGATACTGTTGGCATACATCTTAACAGTTGTGATACGTTTTACATGATGGAAAGCAAATATAACATTCTAGTTTGTCATGAAAGCATGACTTAACTGAAGTAATGTCTGTAAAATCTTTCACTTTTCTCTTTTTTTATACAAAAAAAAACATTGAACATTGTTGTATTGCCTTATTTGTATAATGCATTTCAAACGGAATTTGTTTTACATGATTAAAAGTAGGGGCGGCACGGTGGCCCGACTGGTTAGCACGATGGCCTCACAGTGAGAGAAAGCAGCGGTCGTGGGTTTGATTCCCGGCTCCGGCATTCCTGTGTGGAGTTTGCATGTTCTCCCGGTACCTGCGTGGGTTTCCTCCGGGTACTCCGTTTTCCTGCCACATTCCAAAAAACATGCATGGCAGGCAGATTGAACACTCAAAATTGCCCCTAGGTATGAGTGTGAGCGCGGATGGTTGGTCGTCTCTCTGTGCCCTGCGATTGGCTGGCAACCAGTTTGGGGTGTTTGTCGCCTACTGCCCGAAGATAGCTGGGATAGGCTCCAGCACCCCCCGCGACCCTTGTGAGGAGAAGCGGTGCAGATAATGGATGGATGGATGATTTTGTGAAAAAATAATTGTTAGTTTACTGCTTAGCAGGTTTGTACCATCATCTTTGAATGATAATTTCATGCTCTGAAAAAAACAGCACAGTACGATACTATTTTGTTCTTTGCTTCAAACCCTTTGTTGTTGGGTTATGGTCGTGGATCTTTTACACATGCATTGACAAATGTATTGTGAAAAATGAAATATACTAAGAGCACTTATTTTGTCCATATTTAACATAGCCATTTTGCCATACACCTGGTTCCGAAGTGTGTTGTTATATATGGCCACCAGTAGCACTGATGAAAAATTGTTGCCCGTTCCTGATCTTAACACTCCATATTTTATTTATATCTAGTGAAGACATGGCCGACAAAAAGAAAATGGGACACGCTGATGCCTGCCTAGTTTGAAGTAATAAATTCAAACCGCTCTGGTGTTGTAAATCCTTCACATGCTTGTTGAACAGTCGCAACAGTATCCGAACATCTTGTGTGACAGCATACCTCAAATTGAGACGATGGACAGTATATCACAGCGAGGAAACAAATCGATGATTTTTCTGCCCAAGCTCAGCTGCGAAGCCGAGAAGTGAAGGAAGGCAAAGCTTCGTTAGCGTTGTGCTACTTCAGCGCTGACAAGGCTTGAAGAACCTTGACTGCCACTCTCATTAGGCCTTGAGTGTCTGCCAACCTCAAACCTCAAGCCCACCTCTCCGGGACACCAGTGTGTTTATCACCACATACTTGTGTAGACATGTTGTGGTGGCACTGCAGGGGTTAATCTCACCTACGCAGTATGTCGTATTTAGCCAAAGAGCAGACAGAATAACATTGCATGTGCGCTTGTGTTCATTGTCAAGAGTCACTTCAATATCAGAGGATTGAATGTTGTGCCCTTTCCCTCAAGTAATCTACAGGAGCAATTTTGCTTGAGTATTTGTCTGTATAGTTCTTGTTTGAAAGTACTTTTTCGATTCCCCCACAATATCCATTGTGAATGGTTTTGAAACTTCTTAGAAAATGCAGCACAGATTAAGACTTGCTTTGGCTCGGGTGGGGTGAAGCAATGCTTTAGCTTTTGTGATTCAAGTTCGAACAGGTCAGAGAAATATTGCATATTATGGAGCATGTGTATATTAAATCACACTTGGAGCCACTGTTGTCGTTATAAGAGAGTTGGTTGTTAATATTTCATTGCACTCTCGTCTTTTAAATCACAACTTCCCAACACGCTGACACTCTCGGATTTTTAAAGAGCAGGCATTCTCACATTGAGGCTAAATATACAAAAGTCTTCTTGCCCTGCCTGAAATATTTTGAGCTTTTATGGAGAGTAATTGGGTTGTAATAATCCCTTTCAGATGTTGTTTGAGAGATATGAGAGTAGCTCTTAGTGAGGAAAGTAATTTTAAACATACCAATGGAAGCTAAACATATCTTAAATAACGGAGATACAATATGAGGTCAGAGAGGTTTTATGGTAAGGCTCTCTGGCATGGCTGATGTAAGCGTCATCAAGAGTCACAAAAACAATAACTTAGGGCAATGGTGTCAAACTCATTTTTGTGGACGGGCCATCGTGGTTTCCCTCAGTGAGCCTTTATGACTGTGAAAGCATCTAAAAGTATGATCATCTTGCGTTATCACACACACACACAACAAATGAATGGAAAGCCAGTTTTGAAATCAGAAGCCAGTATGTAATTGTTTGTTCAACAATTTTGTAATTTATTTTTAAAGGGGAGGATTGGTAACAAATAAATGGCAATATCTCATATCTCAATGCTGTTAAAAGTGAAGAAAATGTGCCAGAAACAGGAAGTTGACGCCCATGATTTGCCCTTTGCGGGCCACATAAAATGAGGTCGGGGCCCAGATCTGGCCCCCGGGCCTTGAATTTGACATCTTTGCCTTCGGGCCGCGGCTAAGCCACTTTGGACAGATAAACAGTTAAAACAAAAAAGACAAAAAAAACTTGCAATTGATGCATGTCAAGATGCTCATTGTCTCGGTCGCATTTACTTACGTTAAACACACAAGCTAGCAAAATGTTATAGCATGTACAAAGCTCGCTCTTCACATAGAGCGGCAAGCACCACCAACCTACTCTCATCACTCTCTATGCCGCCAGTACCCAGTCCGCCAAAAAGTTATGGAGTTGTATGAACCGGTCCTCGCCCCCCTCAAAAAAAGTTGGTGACCACTGCCTTCAGGAAACCAATGTAGTTGCAGTGTGCACATCAATGATGCAGTAACCAACTTAGGAACCATCCATTTCACAGAAGAAGGCAATTTATTTCACTGATCTTTTGCAGTTTCAGTGTACCGCCATGGCAAGTTCAATGTGTCAATATATACCTTTTTGAGTCTGGGCTCTGACTGGGCTGTTCCAAAATCTCCATCTTCTTTTTGTGTGGCTATTCTTTTTTTTTTTTTATCTGAATCCAATTAATCTGTTGGACTCACCATATTTATTCTCCTGTTTTTAGCTTCAGAAAAGTTTTGACTCTCACGCTATCATTGAAAAAAGCTATTTACATCATCAAGTTCTTCTTTTTCCACAGGCACACTTGCGCTCAGTGGACATTAAGATCCTGCAGCAGCTGCTCGCGGTCCACGAGGGCATCGAGGCTGTCAAATGGTTGCTGGAGGAGCGCAGCACGCTTACAAGTCGATGCAGCAGCCTGACCAGCAGCCAGTACAGCTTGGGCGAAGGTCCCGACACCTCCTGGAGAGGCTCCTGGAGCAGCCTTCATGACCCCAACGACAAGCCGGACAACATTTCCATCGGCAGTTACCTGGACACCCTGGCGGACGATATGGATGAATACTGCCCCTCGAGCTCTGAGTTGCTTATCTGTTCTTCCACGCCACAGGTCTCTGAAGCTACTGCTGGGGGCCGGACAGCAGAAGTTTCTGCAGCCACGGTCTCTGTTACTGCGACTGGGGAGAAGCCCGGCGCTAATACACTGACTGGGAATGGAATTGCAGTTGGTATTCGGTCCCGATCGAATGACAATGAAACTGGAAAAGGGAACGTTGTTATCAGTGATGTCAATGGGAACGGGATAGTCAGAAGTGAAAGCGGAAAGCCATTAGTTCCAAGCAGCATTCCTGAAGCTCGGCCTGATGCCAAGCAAGATGCTTTAGTTTGCACTAAAATGCCAGAGGCGGGCCTGGTTTCTTTGAACAATACCCAGAGCCAGACCATCAAGGCCAACACCGTCCGAGAGAAGTCGACCACACCAACAGGGAGCCACGCTCGGATCGGGCTCAGTGAAAAAGTGGGCATGAAACAGAGCCCCAAACGTAAACCGTACAAAAACGGAAATGTTGACTTGGACACTTGCAAATTAAATGGCAAAATGCATCTGGAGTATGACGCTCACTGGCGCTGGGTGCAGTCACAAGAAGATGTGACCTTTTTGTGAAACTACTGACCAGTTACAGATGGTTCCTTCGAATAACGTCAACAAATGGCCATTGGGTTGCTTCCAATGCAATAAGGTGCTGACTGTCAAGGGAAAAAAAGGCAACTTATTTTTGTATTTGCACAAATAACATTTTGGTCTTAATGCACACGAAGGGATTTTGATGATTTCCTCTCAGTGTTAAGTTACATTTAAAATACTGTGCAAATGTGTTTTCTCAGGCTATTTCGAATCATTCCCCTTTTTGGTTTTTTATTTCCCTTCCAAGCACAGTGAGATGAGCTACCAGATGTCTGAAACGTTATTTATAGACATTAATGTCATTTGAAGTTGATTTTTCTTCCTCAACACAGTCCTTATTTAAACAACTTCATATTTAGTGGCACGGCAACAATTTGTCAAGCTGGCTCTAAATTCTCTATCTTTAGATATAGTCTTCAGTCTTTTAATACCACTGTGATTATCCCTCACCATGTCAATGTAGTAGAAGACCAAAGTTTACCCCTGTTTTACTACATTTGGGTCACCCAATTATTTCAATCTGTGTACTAGTATGTATACCGTATAACAGAAACGTATCAGTTATATGCAAGTTGCTAATGAATTAACAAGTGAAACACGTGTTATACACTGAGTGTTTTGATCTGTGAGCATGTTTGTCTCAAACACGTAGTTACCTGAGCTCAAGTCAGAGGGTGTCGCCCTCATTTTCTGTACTATGCACATTATGCAAATTTGTGTCTACTGTATGTCGAGCTAACACCTTTCATCTGTCATGTGTTGATGTCACAGTACAGCTCCTCTGTACCATTCGTGGCTGGTTGTAGGTGCTTTTTGAATATGCCTTTTTGAGAGCCAAAATGTTGACTGTATGACTTCTTGATTACAAGCAGATTTGTGCCTGATTGGTGAACACTTTAAATATATTGCATATTCACCTGGCCTGTTCTTTCCCTCTTTAGATGGACTTTTGACGTGACCTCGGGTTATCAGTGTATTTTTGCCTGTTCCTGCCTTCGGCTTGTGTGTATAAATGGCTCGACCATCAGCCTGTCTGGACTCTCATATACATATAAACGAGTGCGTGAGAGAGTGAGATTTGGCATGTTCCCCTTTTTGAAGCAGCTCTTTAAACTTTTTTTTTATAACTTATTTTTCCTAGCTTGTGGTATTGCATTTGTTCTTGACTGAGATGAGCGTGTTGACTGAGGACAGGTGAATGCATGATTTTCAAAATAAAACTTATTTCACACTCTGCTCAATAAAACTTTTTTATTTATCTGGACCATTGGCACTCAACTTCCCACCTTGTCAGAGGCCAAGTTGTGCTCAGGGTGGCGATCAAGTTTCTCAACCCATGTCCACTTCTCTGCTCAAATACAAATAGGAAAGGTTTCGGTTTTTTGTCAGATGTCTACATTTGAAATTGCTTTTGGATTTCAGTGTAAAATATCTACAAATTAACAAATTAAATCAGATCTGCGCAATGATAACATAGGACGCTTTTGACTGTATTTTCAAATAGTTCTAGCAGTATCACAAGAAATGGAGTTTCAAAGTTTCATAAATCAGACAGAGATGGCACAGCACTCTGTTTTAAGTCTTTTTCTTTTTCATCCAAAAATGCTTTGGGAAAAAGTTTGCAAACCACTGGCAATTTCTCGTCAGTGTTTTCTGCATGGATGTCACACGGTGCCACTAATGTGGCTCCTGTTATAAATTGAATGCTGCTTAAACTTTGTGGAAATTGTGTTGGCCTAGTTATCACTTTTTTGTAAAGAGCAGGAATCCAAGTGTGAGTTTACTACATCCTCCATAAATATGTGGATTATTGAAATTTTACAATTACATCCATAAGTGTCCATAATTAGTGTCTATGAAATTATTAATTTGTGGTGCTTTTTAAAAATCCATCCATTTTCTGTTCCTCTTATTCAAACTATGTGCTACCAGATCCTGAATCTGAATAAAATAAATTGAATTTGGATTGTTTGAAACTTTGCTCTGAAAAGCGGAATCTAAATTGTACTATTTGAATTCGTCAAAATTTTTGGGGTTAATTCAGATTCAGTTTCTCAAAGCACTTATTCAAGTTAAGGCATTCTAATATCAGTTATTCAGTTTCTGATGGCACATATTGTAGCCCATATAAATAGCACGTAAATATAAAGATTCACATGAAAATAAAAAAATTACAAATGCCTTTGTTATATTTTCCGGAATATTTTCCCCTCTGCTCTGCTATCCTTTTCTTCGCACTTTCCTGCACCACACCGGTTGGATGGAAAGTGCAGCCTTAGCCAACACACACATGCACACACACACACACACACCCCAACACACCCCCACCCACACGCACACACACACTTGCAGTGACCTCTGACACTAGACACCAGTTGACATGCAGAAAGACTGTCTTCAAATTGGTCAAGGAGTACTCCTTAAAATCCGCCATTTGAAAGGCCTTTTTCCATCTCTTAAATGACTTTCCAACACAAATTTCCAACATCTCAGTTGGACAATCCGTGTCCAGTATCGACTTGACGTCATCAGAGCCCGCCTTCCTCTTTTAACATATGTGCTGGCTATAAAGCAACATTGCATGCCAGAGAGACAGTCTGCTCTGCTAGTTTGTGGTTTGCTTTCCAAATTAGCTCAACTCTATGTGAGGGGAAAAAAGCAATGTCTGTAAAAGCCATTATATGAAAGCATAGTGCGTCTCTTCCACAAACCTGTGTAATGTACAATATTTCACTGTATGTTGAGTTTTGAAATGAACATTGTATCAAAGCAAAAACCTGCCCAACAAGCCAGGTGGCTGAAATGGTTTGTTTCAATTAATTGATTAAAGTTGCTCGACAACTCTTGTTACTTTGACAAGTGAAGTTCCGACTTTAGATTTTAAGCAGCAATTTCTCCTCACATGCTGCAGTTTTATCAGATGCCCACATTGTGTGCCGACCTTCATCCCACCCTCCTTTGCTATTCTTGGCACAAGACGTAACAGCCATTACTTCATAGACTGCGACTGGATCTCCAGTTGCCATGACAACATAATGGGCTGTTATTAGCGATTGTGACTGTGTCTTGCATTTTGTTACAATTTTACTGTTTTGGGGATAATCGTGCATTTTTTTTATTTGAGGGATGCAAAAAAAAAATCACATTTGTGCATTCTTATCACAAATGGTAAAAGCATTTTTCTTTTTTAAAATTTTTTTTTTATTGATGATACCAAGGACCTGGATTTTGCAGTTCATACACAGGAAAATAAATCATTTGGACCCTTTGGATTCATTAATTCAGACGTGTACAAGTTGCACATGATTAAAATGCGCTTCGCTAACACATCATACTTTGAATATTTTCGAAGAAAAGAGTATCAAATTACATCAATTGACCTGTTTTTAATTTTGTGCAACTGAAAGTTAAAAGGGAAGTCAACCCCACAAAAACGGTTTGCCATTATATGTTGTATGTGCCTTCACAAGTAGTCTTAACACAGCATTCTGATTAATATCGCCTTTGTGGAATATGAGTTAAGCAGTAAAATCACCAGTTTTTAGCATCGCAGGGGGCAACCTTTTTGTCGCTTTCTGTCAACTGAAAATGACATCACAGATGCTCCGGGCTCAGATAACGACCAATCACGGCTCACCAGTTTATTGAAGCTGACTCATGTTTGGTCGTTAGCTGAGCCCTGAGCAAATGTGATGTCGTTTTCAGTCGACAACAAGTGGCAAAATGGCCGCCCTCCGAGATGTACAAAAATGAGTGGATTTTACAGCTTTATATCAATCAGAATGCCGTTTTTTTTTCGACTGGTGTGGCTGCATAGAACATATTCTTGTTTTGGGGGTAGAATTCCTCTTAAAGTACTTTTTTTTCAGCTGAGTCTCATCTACCAGCAAATAGCAGCCAAATTTACTCAAGGCTATCACAAAAATCTCAAGTTATGGTGAGTCAAAACAAAGCACACGTGTCTTGGTGGTACTTCAGTGCATGAACCGAAGAACTTCAGTCAGTCCAATGCTTGCTCTTTTCGTGTTTGGGTTTCATAAACAAGGCAGCTGAAACTGCAGAATGCGAATTAGAATATGCATGAACGCAAGTTTGGGATTCATTATGTTCTGTCCTTCCAGTTCTTGCAATGAAGGGCTTGTTTCAGAGCAATCGTTTTTCTCCCTGTGCTCATCATTCTTTTGTGCACCCGCCAAGCCATCCTGTCATGGTCCGTTTACGTCATGTCTTGTTTTGTTTACGTTTGCTCAACGGGCGTGGGGGCGTTTCCTTCCAGCGCGTGTCGTGTTGGCTGGAGAGATACGCCCACCAGCCACGCACCTGTTACTCGTTTAATTAACTCACTACTTAAACGCCTCGTCTTTACTACTCGGGTCGGTGCATTGCCCTTTTTTTTGTTGTTTTTTGGATGTCACTGTCGCTCTTTGTTCCTCGTTCACGTTCTGTGCTCATGGATCCTTGTTAGTGTAGATGAGGCATCCTGTATCGTTTCGACACAGTGACACACTGTATTGACACTGTGTTGACACTGTGTTGCTGAATACTGACACCTGGTGGACTTGCAGGAAACATTTGACAGGGTCATCTGACACTGATCTGTCAAACTAATTTTATCCAATTACATTGATTAGGCATTTGCATTCACATTATTTTTACATATACGTACTTTCATAAAAAAATCTTTGATATTCGAGACACAGTTGATAAATTAAGTAAAAATCTGTCTGAATGCCTAAGTAAAAGTGTTGTGAATAACAATGGACTCATTGTGTAATTAAAGATTTTTATTTTAAAAAAAAATTGTTTCTCCAGCGTTATGTTATTCAGTCTATTTCTTTTTTTTTGGGCAATTTCCCCCGCCTTTGAGAAGATCCTCTCACAAGGCACTGAAGAGGCCGGTGTGCACAACGCCTGTGTGGCTAATATAAATAGGTGAGGGAACGTTGCCTCCATGGACTTCCAGTATAAGAGCGAGTTTCCGTACGTGCAACGTGTCCTGCTGACCTATGGCGCTGCACGTCTGAGTGCGCACACAGCAGAAAACTTGTGTTTACCAGTGACGTCTCCCATCTTGCGGATATTTAACGCAGAGTAACATGCCAATAACTTGATGCTTGTTTTGAGCGTCCATCCTGTTGACAGATGCGCTTCCTTATGAACACAGTTTGGCGCGCGGCCGCTGTGTCGACACGGTTCCGATAGTGGTCACGTGACTTTCTTAAAGCGGTACGCGCACCAACACGGGGTTTGCCCTGGAAGCTCGGCGCACGCATCGACGCCTCAGTGTCGCTGGACCCATCACTAATCCTTGTCATTGTCGCTTATCCCTGGTTCCTGTCCCGGTATCCTAGTCAAGTTTTGTTCTGTCTAGTCACGTTTTGTTCGTCTTTGTTATTTTGCACTTTGATACGTTTGTTTCTCCTAGTACCTTGTTTGCCCTTTTATTTCATTAATTAAATTCCCTTTAAGTTATCCTTGCCTGGCTTCCCTGCATTTTGGGTCCTCCTCTTCCTCCACCCGCCGATCGTAACACTTCCGTGCCATTAGCTACCTTTGGATGCTCTCAAAATGCTGTTGCTTTGACTGGGTCCATTTCTGAGGAGCTAAAAGACAGACGGCTGCTTGTGTTTTCCCAGGAGGCTGAAAAGAGAGCTGAAGAGTTAGCTCTCATCATGCAGCTGAGAGGAAGGAAGCTTCCTGCTGGTTTCTTCCTTGCCTTTGTAATACTCAAACACATTCACACAAACATATTTGGTGTGTGGAAGCATCATTCACACTTCACTGAGAGCCATTAAAAGAAGTCTTGTTCCCTTCATTCTTACTTGTTCCTCTGGATTGTTTCGTTTCACATTTAAAACTGCATATAAGGACATGAATGTGAATGAAAAGAAAAATCTAGTTGGATGCCCACTGAGCCTGATTTGGGTCCAAACCACGACTCGAGTAGCTGAGTGAAAGGATGACGCCACCTTGACCAACTGCAATCCAATATTTTCCATTGCAATACTATTGTTGTTTCATTAGCTACAGCCACACATCCGATCCAACACCCTAATTGCTTGACTCAACCATCAAGTGAGGCAAGATATTCCTCCAGTATCTGAAATATGGCAGCCAACATTTATAGAAAATGTAATCACTGAGCACACATCACTTTCTATGTGTATTTTTTGTTTCTTTTGTTTTATGTATGTATTGTGTTTCTTTTTTTATGGATCATGTGTCTATCAATAATTGTAATAATAATTTAAAGTTGGTATTACCCAATTATGGTTATTATTGTGGTTGTGGCTCAAAATGGTTTCAAACTGCTCTTCATGAGAAATTCGACACTATTTTCAATGACATATTTGAGCCTAAAATTAAGGATCGGTGTATAACGTCCTTATTTTTTTTAATATTCATGTTTCCATGGGATCAGTTTACATAGCCTTAAAAATGCAATTAACATAAATTTTAGACCTCCGCAACTCCTCTTTTAGGATCTGATTGTTTTGCTATACGCACACAACTACGCCGCATCTATCGCGTTAATCTTGAAAGAATGAAGCCATATAATTTCCTGATGATATTATGGAATAAATCTAGAAAGTGAGGTCTTTTGATGGCACGAAATACAGTTTGGTAAATGAGTGGAACCAGGAAGTGGAGCAGACATGGTGCTCATTCGCATGGACAATGCTATTAATACAGTCTGTAGCAAAGTGTTGAGAAAAAGCAGATACTTCTTTGGGCAGTCGAGCCCATCTTGCACTTCTTGCTCGAAATACTTGGGACAGAGTCTGTTTTTAATTTCACCTGTGTGGCATGTCTCCTCTCCAACTGTAAATCACTCCTTGTCTCAAAAATGTTCACTGCGCACTCATTTTTTTAAATTAATTTCACACATTTTTATTCAACAGTGCAACAAATGTAGAAAATAAAAATAAAACAATAAACTAGTAAAAATGGACCACTCAGGAATAATGACTATGTTTTAAAATTTAATTATCCTACATACGGCGCCGATAGCATCATTCCATATTTGCAAATGTGCATGATCAAAAGATGACATGATCGATTGCTGCTGGCTAGTTACTAGCGGCTACACTGCCAATGTTTACAAGGACAGGCTATTCTAACTCTGCTCAAATGCTTGCATTCATGCTTCCCACTTCATCACTTGTGTGACTTGTATTGCCTCTTTTTTGGTGACATATCTTGCGCAATGGCGTCCTTCACGTCATCCTTATTCTCATTTGGGTCGCGAGTGTACAATAAAGCTGTTGTTAGTTGTATATAATTTATAAGATCATAATCTGACAATGAGTGGCCCTTAGCTCAACATTCACGCTTCTCTTTCTATTCCCTTGGTCGCCTGCCCTATGGCGCCCACCAGACCTGACAACAATTCACAGAGATCCCACAGGTCAAGCACTCTCGTCCAATTAGAGTATCTAACATCGAAGCAAAGTATAGTTAAAAAGGAAAAGGCACGGCTCGTCATAACTCTCCGGCCGAGGTTCCAGCTGCGGCTCTCATGAGTCGGGGAGACTCCAGCTGGTTGTAGCGTACGTGTGCAACCTATAATTTTTTTCAGTCACCACATCGTTGGGCGCAAATTGGGCGCACCGCAGAGTCCTGTTGTTACGATGACTTTGTGTCGACTAGTTCTTTTTTCATTTATTGCTGGGTTGGGTTTACTTCAACTTGCAAAACAAAGCTAGACTACGACTGGCTGCAGTTGCGCACTTTCCCAAATTCATTCACAATTCTCAAACATATAATTACTTATGTTGGCCTTCGCAAGGTAAACGGCTGGGTAGTGGCCAGGTACCAAATGATATGATAGTGTGAGCTTGTCTTGGAATAAATTGTTCATTTTTTACAATTATTTCTGCATAGGAGAAAAGTATTCTTCTACATGAGGATACAAAATCAGACGTTGACCATCCCGCGATGGATAGCGTTCAAACTTGGAAGTTTCCACTTTATTTTTCTCAATAGATTTATGTCTTCTAAATTTGAGCGGAGAACAGTAAGTAAATCCAGCAATTATGTTGGTTTGCACAATATGCACACACACGCACACACACAAACACGCATACTGATGGAATCCCAGTTCAAAAGTTGTCATTACCACAGCACAGATATTTAAAGTTAAAGTCAAGTCAAGTTCTAATGGTGATGTATAAATTGTATCGTTCTTCAATGACCTCTTGAATGCTTGGCGAGCTTTGGGAGGTGGCAAAGAAGTTTTAAAGGCAGGGGAGGATGGCTGATGTGTGATGTCGCGAGTCAGTCCTTCGGGTCTAAACATTGTGTATACCAGTTGGATAGAAACATGATGTGACGGTGTTGTGTTTGTGGGAGTGGCGCTGCAGTGCAAGGACGGGAGCCACGCTGAGTGACGTCTGGTCTAAAACTAAATTATATTTAGATTGTTATGTTTGAGTCTGGCAGCACAGTTGAAAGAGTGGTTGCTTGACTTGCTTCAGAGCACCAAAGTTCAAGGTTCGACTCTTGGCTCTGTCCTGTGTGGAATTGTGGCGCTTCTCGCCAGGGCATTCTGATTTCCTCGGAGTTCAAAAACTTAGATCTTACTATGCGTATCTTTCTGTGTACCAGTTGTGTGATTGACACGCGATCAACCAGTGTCTTCTGGAATCAGAGGAACTTGAATGGTGGAAGAGTGCATGTTTTATCCAAATTCTCCACTGATTTCCTCTACCACAAATAAACAAAGCATGATTTGATTTTTCTTACCCAATTTTACTGTTTTATTCTTAAACCGTTACAGCAACCTGTCAATGGACTTGCAATGGAAATTAACTGATCATCTGTCATCTTTACACGTAACTATTCATCGGTTTGCATTGATATGCACTTTTGAAGAAAGAACTAAATAAAGAAACTGGCTTCTTCGAATCCCTTTAGAAACAGTCTTGGGTTGTTAAAATCTTCCCAGATACTTTATTCACAAGAGCTTGTTGCCGCTCGAGGATGTTTTTATCCAGGGGTCCTTGGGCTCCATGGGATGCCGAGGGAGACAAACAAAGGGGGTAGCTAGGGCACAATGTTCCCATAGAGTGATGTAATCCACATGTCAGGATGCGCAGAGACCATTGGGGGGGATGTTGAGCTACAGTTCTAATAAGTTCACTCATGTTGGGCAAAACAAGTTACGGGTGTGCATCTCACCAACACATGGGGTGTGACTCAATTAAAAAATGGTGCATTTAAAGGTGGAACGATACAATTCGGTTCGATTCAGTGGGATTATTTGATTCCATATGGTATGGCTATTGAAGTGAATTAAAATCAAAGAAAAAACAACTGCCAATTTATACAATTTTGATCGGTTTTCCATCCGTTTAGGAACATACCGTATTTTTTTCCTCAACATTTTACAACAGAATCATTATAAGATTGCAGATTGATGAATGTATAATGTTGATTTATGCTCATGTCTGTAATCTGAGTTTCTCAGAACTCATAGTAATGTGTAATAACCACAACTTGCTCCCGAATAAAAACAGATCACATACACAATTGTTTACTTCAAGGTCCAATGTGTTTTTTTTTTTTTAGCTTTTATATTGTATTGATCTGCTCATCCATAGGCACAGAGTCAAGGCTCTTATGCTTGTTCTTCAGTTCAAGGTCTTAAACGGTCAATGTTACTTTGAACATCTGATGAAAGATGCCTGATACAAAACAGGAAACGCTTACCGTCGTCTCTGTTTCACTTGGAATAAATTACGCAAATATAAAAGAATGAGAAAGCACGGTAGGTTTATTTTGATCAAAGAACTTGAAAAATCTGTTAAAATATACAGCTGTAGTTTGACATACAAGTGCCCCACAATGCATTTAATTTTAATTTATTACAAAGTCGCTATATCACCTCAATCTGATGAAGTGTTTCCCCCAGACTAAAGTGATTCTACTGCACAGACCTCAGGAGAGACGTGGCGAGATGTTGCCTTCCAGTAACGTTCCACATTAGTATCCATAAAGCGCCTCCTTCCTTCTCTGCATTGCTGATGCAGCTCATAGAAATGTCAACTACACTTGGACGCATGAATACACAGATGCACATTCATCGCCATGCGCACATATTTTAAAGACAGTTGGCTCCGTAGTTCATGTGAGTTCATTACCACACTTGACTTTTGTGATCTGTCTTGGTCAAGTTATCAGTGCTGACTTCATCAGCTAGTCAAATGAACCGTAAGAAAGTCTGCCCTCCAACCTCTATTCATGAGGAAAATAGCCTCTCAGCCTAATGCTTACGACCTTGCTTATTCCCACATCAAAGGGATAGTTCAAGGGGGTGGCGTTAGAAAATCGCAAACACGTCCACAGAAGCATGGGGCGTCGCTACGTTACATGCGGCCATGTGGACCCCGGGTCGAAGCAATTAGGTTTTAATTGAGTGTCGGAGTGAAAGGGGGCCTTTCAACTGCCCTTCTTTCACCCTGTTAGCCAAAGACAAGCATGCTTTGTGACACACGCACCCACTGATCTGGAGGCATTCCTCTGGCCCGACCCACTTTTGGCAGACAAGGCCTGGGCCAGAGGGCTTGTTGTTAAAAACGTGCATATCACGTACTCCGCCATAAATAAGTGGATGGGGCTAATGGTTTTGGCTGAGCATCCAAAGAGCATGGGAAGTAATGTTTCGCTACACCTCCAAACATTCAGACCCAAGGGAGAAATCAATGTTTTTAAACGGTAGCTTGTAACCGTAAGCTCTTAAGTCCTCATTGCGAATGAGTAACCCAATTCTTTGGACTGTAGTCTCCACACAATGTTGGAAGCCTGAAGACATACTGTAAAATTCCATTTGTACAATGTAATAGTGTACTTTAAGTATTGTGGAACCTTTAACATTTATCTTGCAAGAAAACAATAAGAAGCAGGAAGGCATTGCTCCAAAAAATTAATTGGATCAAAACAAAAAGGTAAAAAAAGGCACATGCAACCAATCAAAACACTAAATAAAAAATATATCAAAGTGTCAAAGAAAAACAATGAAAAAAAAAACACTCATCTGCAAAAAAAACCAAAAAAGTTAGGTGACAGCGGACAGTAACAGAAACAATGAACCGACAAGCAAGCTGACGAGATAATGAGATACACCTGGACAAGACGCAAAGTGCAAGAGGGAGCTGATTGGTTAACACAAGGGACCGGGTCGATGAGAACAGGCGGGAACAAAACCCGAAGGAGCAAGTCACAATATTTAAAATATTTAAAAAAACAATAAAAACGTGACAAAACATTTAACGAAAATCAACGTCATCTAAGCAAAATCAACAAACACAAAGATCATGATCTTTATTCATCAGCCCTTATCATAAGTTGTTGTATAATTCTTGAGGAGGAATTTTGCATTCTATGTCAATGTTATCTTCTTAAATTGAATGTCTTTGAAATTGACAATTGAGTATATTGAATAGCAAATGCTAATGGGTATACGCTTATGAAAATATCATACCTTACGGTTATGCTCAATTATTCATCAGGATTGTATTGAGTGGGGATTTTATTTCTTTATAACTGTTTTATTATGCAGTTTTTAACTGGTCTGAAACTATTATCTTTACAAGTATATTTTATTCAGGCCAAATTCCCTCACTGACCATTTTATTGATGCAGACATCAAGTCAACCAAGAAAACAGTGGCGGAGCAGCAAGCATGGCTGCCTAACCATGTGAGGTTAAAGGTTCGAATCTCAGCTGTGGTCTTCTTGTTTGGAATTTGCTTCGTCAAACTTCCACCCACATTCCAAAAACAAGCCTTATAGGTTCATTAAAGGCTCTAAATTGTCTATTGTTGCAAGAGTGAATGGTTACATGCTCTATATCAGGTGTGGGCAAACTACGGGCCGGGGGCCACATGCGGCCCGTTAAACATTTTAACTCATTTACTGCCATTGACGGCGAAAGACGTCAAAGATACTTTTTTTTTTTAACTTGGCTGGTAGTGAATCAGTTAATTAAATGAATAAAAATAAAATTCACGCTTTATTTTCTAAATACTGTGGACATATATTGTTGTAATGCTTTTATTCATTTTCATTTAAAATTAAATGTATTTTTTTTTCTCTGATGAGGTGAGGTTCCCAAAATCCATCCATCTGCTCCTGGTCCAGCCCTTCTGTCTAACACCAATCAAAAGGTTCTATATATTTAGCTCGTCTCCTGCCCAAAGTTAGCTGGGATAAGCACGTAAACCTGAGACGAGAAATGATGTAGTAAGGGCCACTCATGCAACTCATCAAACCTTTCTGGCATTAGAGAGCCTGATGGAACGTCATGTAAAATACGACTCGACTTGAAATTAGTCATGTAGCATCCATCAAGAGTTGATGTATTTCCAAACTGAAATGTCTTCCCAATCTCTCCTTTGGCCTCCACTCCGAGAGGGGCCACTAGAAGGGGCATCTTGATCAGGGCAGCTTCTGTCTGCATGTTGTTGTTTTCTTTCAGCAAATAACCATATCTCAGTTTTGTGTTTGTTTTAACTCTGACACACTTGTAGCTTCAAACATCATTCTAGCTTTGTCAATGTTCTCCAAACTCACATCTTTCATCTTAGTTTGTATTTTCAGCTTTTTTGTTTTTGTGCACCCTTGTGAATGTAATGATGTATTTCCACACAACTCAGCTGCATTTGAGCTAAGATTACAGATTACAGGGCGAGAGAGGATTTACATTCCCTGGGAGCCAACGTGTGTCTAGCATGAAGTAGTGCGGTGCCAGGCAACCAAAGCTCTCTGTTTACTGAAAGAAGGACCGGCATGAACTTGCAGGGCTGTCTCAACCACCAAAGGAGATTTCCCTTCGTTTCCTTTGTGGTTGTGGAGTTTTATAGTGAACTTGTCACATTTTGACCTTTGGCCCAGTGTGAAGACCTTCAAAGCCACCATGGAAAAATATCGGTAGCAAAATCCCATCATTACTGCAATGGGAATTAATGTTAGGCCATCAATGAAGGATTTACAACGTCAAGCTGCTAAAACCTTCTCTTGGCTGCCATTAACTAGGTTGATGGATCTAAAATGAACACCGACATCACAACACACACCGTTCTGTTCATCTCCTGAAACATATCGAGTGCCTATCATTTTGGATTACACGTTTACAATCTAATGAGGTCCAATGCAAGAGCCATATTTTGGGAGGTTACGCACATCGGCACAATGATTGGTTAATGTAAAAACACACTGTAAATCACAAAAAAAAAAAAAAAATCTGACAAAAATGATAATCAATTTTTAAATGTCATGTTAATTAACCAATGAAAATAAGACGTCGCTTTTGAATTGTGCTTCAACAGAATATTTTTTTTACATGACAGGAATGATGGTACCATTAAGTAAATATTTTGTTGTGCAACCTTTTGAGGCAATCACTGCAATCAAACGATTTTGACACTAAAACTTTAATTGAGACATCCGCACCTCTCAGAAGGTATTTTGGCCCACTTTGCATGGGCGAACTGCTCCATTTGTTTCAGGTATGATTTAAATCAGGGCTCACAGAAGTCCACTTCATAAACGTGTGTTTTAGCTGTGTGTTTTTATTATCCTGTTGCAAAACTGTGACTGTCATAACAGAGCCTCGTCCATTTTTCACAGTAGGGACAGTGTTCTTTTCTAGGTCTGTTTCTTCTTTGCATTTGTGAAGAATCCCCCCAAAAAATCCAATTTTGGCTTGTCTTGTCTGTAAAATATTCTCCCAGAAGCCTTGTTGCATGTCGACATGCAGATTGGCAAATTCCAACCTTGCTTTTTCAATTATTAATTTTCACCAGTCGTCTTTGCCTCAAACTTTGACGAATAGTACGATCTGACTCGGATGTTCCTTGGAGTTAATCTTTAAGTTCTTTGGCAGTCCCATCATCTATCTCACTAAGGGACTACCTGTCACCCTTTAATAGGCAGACTGACGGATTACAAGACACCTGTGACGCTAATGAGGGACATGTGCAATGCATTTGGCTATCAAACAAACAAGTGGCCAATAAAATGTATGTGAGTTCAAAAGTATTTGCCTAACTGCCACGCCTCTCTCCTCACCTGTGGGAGTCACCCCGGGGACCGATCACAATTTGTTCATTCAGAGTTATTGTAAGTACGTCACTAATAGCATCAAAATAACGGGAGCAACTGGCCCCAAAATGCATGTGGACGTCACTACTTAGGCCCTCTTCAACCTCTGAAAACATCAAAATATGATTACCCCTTCTATGGCTGATTTAATAAAGGATAAAAAAATGAGCAGCCTATGTGCACTTTTTGACTTGACTCGTTTGTTTTCTTTAATGAGTCATCATCCATCCATTATCCGAGCCGCTTTTTCCTCACAAGCGTTTGCCAGCTATCTTTGGGCAGTAGGCCGGGCACACCCAAACTGGTTGCCAGCCACGCGAAGCGGAAAGTTCAAACGTTTGTCGATGAGGTGTTTGCACCGCAACGCTGATGGCTGCAAGTGTTGGCGGACATAAACGTACTCGATAGCCCAGAGCTGCTTGTTTGGACCATGCAAAGCTATTCTGCTAACTGAGTCAGGTTAGCAACTCAAAGCTAATTGCTCCTTTCAGTAGTGCTAGAATTTTTAATACCACCACCGAAACTTAACTTGGGAGGAAAGCTAAACGTCAGAAATATTCCCAGTCGGGGTTCATGTGCGCATTCTTGCTTTTGTCTGCTTCAGTAAGTGGGGAAGCTGTCAGCTCAGTATTTTTGATTTTGTGGAGGTGATCATACAAGCTCATGTTTTATGTCAATAAAGCCGAACTATTGCGCAGAATGCTTTTATACTTTTACAGGTTGAAGTGGTCAAAAGTGTACATTTGCATTTTGGTGGCAATAGGTCACCGTTTTAGACAAGAGAACTGACAAACGGAGCAATATTACAAAGCTTGCCTCCCTGCTGTGACACTGAGACTGGAAAAAAATAACAAGCCAAGCTCCAAAAATTAAAAAAATTAAATCACTACGGACAGAGAGTTTTAGGAGGGTGAATTTTAGTACAGATGGCATTTTTACACGCAAACTTATTTTATAAGTGCCAACGTTAACGTCAATCAATTATCCTTTTAATTTTGTTGCATTCCACCTGCTAATCATGCAAATTCAGGTTCTGTTAACATTTCAAAATTGTAGCAGCTCAGAATGTTATACTTTTGTCTAGCCATTACAAAGAATATAATGTTAATGTTTGTTAGTTTTTATCCACATTTATTTTCAGTGGTTAACAAATCTTGCAATAATGTCTTATGAAAATGAAAACTTCAGCAAGCTTTATTCAAACTCGATTGATTGAAAACAAACTATCATGTGCTGTCCAGACTTTAGTCCAAGATGTGTCTGCTGGTTGGCAGCCCGAGCAGGTGGGCAGATGTATATAGAGTACTTGACTTGACATTAGACATGCCTTGGGGTATCCCCCCCCCCAATGTTGTTTAAAAGGACACATTTTCTCCTTGATTGGAAACATTTGCGTCTCTTAGGTTTGGACTCCAAGACATTCTTTCCAAGGCAGACCAGGAAAGTATCCACGCTCCATGGTTGCCTGCATAGTCACAACAAACCCAACGTCAGTCTGAGGCTTTCTTTCCATAACCATATCTGAAACGAGCATGGCATCATTTGTGCTGCCTTTGCCAGAGCAGTCAGTTGCTCATTGCACCATCATGTCCTTCTATGGTGAACGTGAGGAAGTTCAGTCAGTGAGACTGGAAGGTCGACTCAGCCAACTGAGTCACAAGACTGCTTCTATTCTGCCTCCTCGTGGCTGAAAGATGTAAATGCGAGAGAACTTTCTTTTGGTGGCAAGTAATGTACAAAAATGTTAAGTAGATTTATCAGTTATGTGTACTTGAATGTTTATGAAAATAAAGACTTTCTACAAAGAACTACTTTTATCAACCTCCACTGATGATGATTAGGTAATTTAAAAAAAGTACGTAGAGAGGGACACAGATAAGTATGCAGCACTTAATTTGTCTAAATGTCTGCCACCGTCTACATTTTATAAATGATTATTTTACAAAATTCCGGCACATCGGACCACACACTTCCCAATGTATGATAAAAATGTTTTTTTTAAATGGGGAGCAAATATATGCAAACTACAGTCTGTAATACATGTCGATTTTCATAATAAATTCCTCACTGTATGTTTAAAAGACCAAACAATTTAGGGTTTGACCCAAACAATAAAATAACCACATACTGTGATTTTTTTTTGGTGCACTCTTGGATATTCAAGGATGGCATAAAACTGCAGAACAGCAAACTCATTTACAGCATTTTTTCATAAAATCAATTCCCTCGAATTGAGGTACAATATATGTTTGTCGCCACTGTTAGCGAAAATCCGATTGTCACATGCACAGTAACAAAACGCCAGAACTGTATCGTGAAATTCTCACTTTGACAGTCCCCCTCCTCTTATACAAAAATATAAATGATTGCGATGAGAACAATTTTAAATGGTGAAATATAAATACGAGAGGAATTGGGACTGAGGCCTGAATAGAACAACAAAAACAATGACAATTTAAAAAACAAAAATGTCAGTGTATTTGAGTTCGACAGCTGTAATGCTCTAGTTCACAGGTGTCATACTCAGATCTGGCCCGCGACATCATTTTATGTGGCCCGTTTAACAACATTGAGATGTCAGATCTTGCCATTTATTTATTGCCAATTCTCCCCTTTTAAAATAAATTGAAAAATTGTTGACCAATTACTTTCTGGCTTCTAATTTCAAAACTGCCTTTCCATCAATTTGTTGTGTGTATGTGATAATGCAAGGTGATCATACATTTATATGGGCTCACAGTCATAACAGCTCTCTGAGGGAATCCATTTCTACGATGTGGCCCGTCCACAAAAATGAGTTTGTCACCCCTGCTCTAGTTGGTGCAAAAGAAAACAAACGTGAAGTACCGTGAAAAGGTATTTTATTGATTTTGTATAGCCGTTATGCTTAGTGTACACAAATGTCGAGCTATTGGTAATTGAATAATTGTCCATTTATTGTACGTATAGGCTTAAAAAATAATTAAACAGTAAGTGAACATTACTTGCGCTCAAACTCATTGTGATTTCCAATTGCAGCCGCAAGGGGGCGAAATATTGTCACGATTGTTGAGTAGTCTCAATGCAGCATGTTGGTGTCCAACTGTGCGACGCGACCGTTTCAGTCTTGACACGTGACACATTTTAAACATGTACCTTACGCTCTAATGTGCTGTAGCTATGTATATATATATATACATTAGATTAGGAAAATCGCTTTACTAATTCTCATTAGAACAAACCTTTTTTCAAGTTGAGAACAGTGCAGAGATCAAGCAATACAACTGATAGTCTCACTGAGAAGTGAATAAAGACACTCAAGGGTTTTATAACAAATAATTTATAGTCACCATGAAAAATAGACAAAACATCAATGTGCAACAACTGTTATTCATCACATATCAGTATTTTCATTGTTTAACTATTTTCAGATTTAGACTCACTGAACACTTACTCGGAACAACGTAATGATCTAATTGCATTAATAAAGGCAGATGCTCCACGGAGCGCTTTTTCCAATTATTTACAAGAGATGGTAACGTAAATGACATCTGTCACGTAAAAGCTATCTGGCAAGCGTTGTAACCACACAAACTATTAAATGGCAGATTTACATATACTTTTAAAACTCATAGGGTTGTCTTCAAAACATTACCTGAGCTCACATACCCTCATCAGTGACCATTGTAACATGATTGCAGAGAAGCAGTTGAGCTGGGTCAAACCTTGGATCTGTGGGCCCAATCACAATAAAATACATACATGCCAATTGCGAGGGTCATTACCTCACATTGAACAAAGAAATAGCAGCATTGATGAATATCACTCCAGAGTTACACACCATGTGAAGCTTTTTGACGCTGTTTGACATTCAATGTCAATTTAAGTCTGCAGGAACTGATTTTCAGTCTTTTGTGATGATGCAGTTTACGATACATGAAATCTAATGTGGAACATTGTGCTAGCAACCACATGAGGTTTTTCAATCTGGCAGCTGCCTGGTGTACGGAGTAGTCCTGAACTGGGGCATGTAGAGTGGCGAAAAGTCGCACGTGGATGTGGAAACCACCTCAGTGGGCGCAAGGTGTGACTCCACTCGGTTCAAAATAACACTTTTCAGCAGCTCTTCTTTTTGCTTGACCTCTCCTCCACCCTCCTCATCCTCAGCTTGATAGTCCATGCCGAGATAGTACAAGTCCTTCTCTTCTGCCGCATCTTCTTGATCTGATGTTTCAGAAAGTTCCTCCACTGAGTTGTAGGAGCAGGATCTACGCGGATCGTCCATCTCTCTGTCATGGCAACTCTCCAGCTCCCAGAGGCCACCAGGGAAAGAGCCGGAAATTTCAGAGTTGTTGGCAGAGAAATTGCCCTCGTCACTGGAGCTGCTGCCGCTGCCGTCCCGGTCGGAGATATGAATGGACTGTTCCTCCTGTTTTGGGTTGCTAAGCAGCACTGTGGCGTATGTTACTGACGACTGGGCTGAATTCTCCAGGATGCTCGATGAGGAATCAATGAGCTGCAGGTCATCCAGCCGTGGGCTGGGAGTGGTTAAAATATCCAAATCAAGGACTGATGGGGGGACGCCACTCAAGCGAGCTTCGCTGCTCACTGACATGTTTTGGTTCTCCTCAAGAAATGAAGGAAGGGACACCGCATCGAGAGTTGGGGACATAAGAGGGCTTCGGCCCAAGGCAGTGCTGAGAATTGACATGTTAGACTTTTCCAAAATGACCACTTTGGAAATGTTCTCGGAGGGGAGCAGCAAGGGCCAAGCTGGCAGGACATCTGAGGCCTGGAACAGCTCGTGGAAAGCGTCAGCCTGCAGAGATAAGTGCAATTAAGAACGGGACTGTGCTTTATTTCTCTAAATGGCTGTTTTCTAACCATTATTGAGCAAGTAACATGTTTTAAAATGCATAACAAACGTTACTGAAACACTGATGATATGGGTGTTGAGTATAAACTGTAACAGTTGACTACACAGGTTTGGTCATCTAGTAATTGTTCTGCCTGTCACTATTGGTCACTGGTATAGATAGACGACGGGCAAAGAAAGATAGATTATTTATCGTATTTTTAGACTAATTCAGTTCACTTAATAATTTCCCGTGGCACACCTGATGATCGGACACAGTTTAAGAGGGTAGAAGATTAATGTGAAAAGATTGACCTCACTGGCAAATTTGGTTACCTCGCTCTCAGAGTAAATGTTGATGACATAAACACAGTATCCATCCATTCATCCATCCATCCATTATCTGTTCTGCTTTTCCTCACAAGGATCGCGGGGGTGCTGGAGCCATTGTCCTAATCAGGCAGCTACCATGCTGCCACCCCGCACAGTATAGAGTATTTTTATTTAATTTTTTTTACTTGTAGTACTAATAGAATTTTTGCATTTTTACGATGCATACTAAAAAGATACTGTTTTCATCTGGCATTGTGAATGTTAATAAATGCAAATGATGTAACACTTTGACAGAGGAACACATTACTTTGACCACAAAAAAATCTTGTCAACAAAAGAAGTTCCACAGTACGTTTCCTCAAATTTAACACGATTAGGAAGAATGGTTTGCACTTTGGCGATTTCTGTGTGAAAGTTGCAAGTTATCTCTTTACGCGTATGGTCTTTCTTTTGATATGCGGGCTTCTTGGGTCCTGCATTTGGAAAATGTTCCTCATTTATTGAGAGACTCTAAATTGACCTTTGTGAGTGAAGGTAAGTGTGAATGATTGTCTGTCAGCCTAGTGACTGACAGACCTCACTCAAGGGTTGCCCAAATTTAGCTATGACACTTCACCCGTGGTTGCAGAAGAAAATGGATAATTGAAAGTTTGCTGGTATTGTTTTACCTTCTTGAAGTTGAGTCCTTTTGCCCAGGAGCATTTTTTGGGGTTGGGCACATCCTTCCACACAAACCTTTTCATCCTGAGAATAAAGTACATCTGGTTTAAGAATATGTAGATATGTATAGCACACCCAATAACATTCTTACATCAGCTAAAACATTTTTTTGGCAGTTCAAGAGACATTATATAAATGTCATCTGCGAAGCCACAAAGCAACTCTTACTGGTTTTGGGAGAGGACCAGAGTGATGAAGAGGACGATGGAGAGGAGGGCGATGATCAGCAACGTTGTGTAGGCCGCAGGGTCTCTTCTGGTGGCTATGTTATATCAGAATGAGGCATCAGAAGTTTTGCCAGTTTGCCAGTTTTTGCAACAATAAAATGCCCTGAAGAGCTTTTAAAAGCTTCCATACCTATTGTGAAGGCAGGCTCGCCCTCTCCCTCCAAAAACACAGGATACAAGTAGAAGCCATACTCCTCAGATGCATAAAAATCACCTGAAACCAGAGATCAACTTTGTTTCTTACACTGAGCTTCTATGAACAGTCATGTCAACAAGAAGAAGCACAGAGTTTTTGTTGTATTACCTTTTAGGTGGACGGAATGATCAGTGAAGGGCAGCCTGGCCCACGTGTGCCTAGTGTGACCTTTGCTCGGGTTCGAGTCATCTTGTCTCCGTGGAGCCCATTGTACCACCATGAAGACTGGAGTCGAGCTGTTGTCCACGAGGCTCCAGTGCAGAGACATACAAGTGTTGTTGATAAGCAGCACGTGGAAAGAACGCACGCAGCGGCCTGATGTGCACACAAGATAGAGCAGTGTCATTACAACTAGCAAATATCCACCAGCTCTATTTCTAACAACGTTTAACAGAAAAATTAGAAGACTGTCTTAGTTTTGTAGAGGACTGCTTCTAAAACTCACAATTGAGATCAAGATAGCACAATGTTCTCGCCGATAAAACACTATTAATAACAGACTCACTGTCCCACTTAGCAGTAGTTTAACTCAAAATATTTTGTGGTCAGTCTCTTGACTGCCACAGTGGTTAAGGATCCCTGCTCTGGATTTTTTTATAACTCAATTAGCTTGTTATTGAAAGAAGCATCAGTGTATAAGGAGTGACTGGTATGGCCGGAGGGCTGAGCCTTCAAGTCAATATAGATGAAAAAGTCGAAGATGAAAAAACGGCGGGAATATGGCCTTATGTGGACAAATTTAATGTGTTCCAATGCAGAAATGGCTATTCTGATTTTTCAAGCACATCAAAAAAAGTTCCAATGCAAGTGTTTTCCAGGAATGTGAGGGGTGATTTAATCACAATTCTGGATTATTCGCACTTCAGAAAGTTGTTGAACTGAAAACCATGAGCAAAAATAAAATAAATTCACATTGAATTGTATACAGAGTGGCCATTGTGTAGTATAAAGAATACCGCCTGTATGTTTAGAGTGGTTGATCACTCACGTTTAGGTCGTCTGTCCAGTGTCATGTTAATGTTTTTTCTGGAACTCCCCAGACTGTTGTAGGCTTCCACTGTCACACTTTGGAGATCTCGGTTCCACTCAAAGCTGTAGGAGGACACCAGCCCAATCTTTTCACTCTTCACAATGCCGCTTGAAGTCTTGTGCTGGACGATATAGCCAGTAATGCAGTAGGAGCGACTCGCTTTTGGAAGATGCTAGAAAGAACAAATTAACACATCTTTTGTCATACTTCTGCTATAAAACCAGAGGTGTTCATCATGTGCTTTGTACCGCAATCAGCAGAGTAACATTTGTCGAGTTTGTGAGCTGGTCATCTTCCAGAATTCTCCAAAAATCAGGGCCATGTTCTGGAGCTGCAGGAAAAAGAACATCCATGAGTAAAGGTGGTGCTGCTCTCGGTTCATAACATTTTGGAAAGTGTGTAAGCTTGCAAGGGAGGTGATTTCACTGATGTGTTACCTCTACTGTTTTGGGGTACAGAGTAGACCAAGTCGCTCCAGTCGCTCCAGTAGCCAGTGCGGTTGGCAGGCATGCAGCTCACCTGAACTGCATAAATCTGGCACATGTCCGGAATCGAGATCTCCGCCGACGCTACCCACACTGGAGTACTGAGCTGCATTAAGTAAGACAAAATGGTCAAAAATGGTGAAGCACAAACTCAGACTTAACTCACTGTCATTGTTGACTGAATGAAGAGGGGAAAAAAAGGGCAATGAAGACGGGTATCATTTTCGAAATGGAAACCTGTATGTGACAAGTTCATGAAGTTGACATGGTGAAGTTCTTTAACCATAGTTGTTTTTTCTTCCCAAAAATGTACAAGTACAAGTTTTTGATTTTTAAAGCTCATTTTAATTAACATTATGTTTAAAGACCTACGGTACACTAACAGAGAACTTCAAACTGGTAGGGTGTTATACGAGCTTCTAATAGGGCTAATGCTGTAGTATCTGAAGGATCATCATCGCGGAATAAATTGTTGATCGTCAGACATTCAAACATGACATTTATTTAGGTTTATAAAGGAATTATCTTTCATGGAAGTACACTGCGATTAAACTCATTTTGCTCAAAGAATAGCTCACCTTCCACTCTGGCTGAGCTCTGATGGCGGAAGCAGAGTGGAACTGGAACTGACACTGGAGCCCCTGCACAGGCAAAGATGGAGGCTCCCATGTGATCCTGAGGACCCCACTTTTCAGATTCACTGCCTTCACATGAGACGGTCTGTGGGGCTTCACTGCAAGTCGGACAAGGGGGGAACAAACTAAGTTAGTTGTCATGGCATTGAATCGATCGCAACTTGACTGTTGTGCTTCCGCCCTGTGTGGTCACTCTTTCATTCCAGTTTTTCTAGGAACCGTTCCACAGGCCAGGGAGGGTTTAAAATAGCAGGATGCAGCAGGCCAAGTCACAAAACTACAGTTTAAACAGCACACAAACGTGTTTCACAACAATATTAACCAAATTTACAATTTCATATTGCTGGCGTCAGGCCGGAATGTTCTTTGTCACAATTTGGTAGATTTCCTATTTTTTCCACAAATCTGTACTTTTGGTCAGTCCACACGCGTGGGTGGTCTTTACGCCACATGAGTGACATCAATTAGAAGAACAAGCAAAACATCTGGCATAGTACTATTTGCACATGCCGTGATTACATATAACGTTATACTAAAAAAATGTATGCATATGTCAGTGTTAAGGCAATTCATGGTGTTCTGAATGTGTATTTTCAAGAGATTGAACATGCAAGTTGCCCACCACGATCGAGAGGTGATATGTAGATGGGTTTGGATCTGAAAGGGCCTTGATGGGACCGCATTTCCAGCCACAGTTTGTAGCAATTCCGCCGTACATCCTGGATGGTGCAGGCATGTTGCTTGGATCGGACTGGCAGACATTCTGGCCCCAGCTCTCCAACTTTCACTCCATTTTTCTCTCTCTCCTCCATCACATCACAGGGTAGGTCAGTCCATCTGTGGAGAAGACATTCAGAATATTTCAAATAACTATTATCTTCCTCATTTACACTTTGCAAATATGATATTTCATATTTGCAGCATTCCACTTTTGTCAAGAAATGGTGGTGAAATCCTTTTTAAATGTTTATTCAGAATTATTCCATGTGGAGGGGAAACGGTGATAATGAATGAAAATTAATTGTAAAATTAATTAATTGTTTGACACTGTTCGAATAATAACTTGTAGAACAGACGTAAAGAAAACGTGCGGCACAACAGTTCTAAAACATGTCTCAACAGGAATGCCATTAAGCTTTGCACTCCACTGACTTGTGTAAATATTGCACTGAGGTTAAAAAAAAAAAAAAAAACATTGAGCAACTTCCTGGCGTCCTCTTGCTGTGCAGGATTGGACACATGTATTTCTAGGGTGTGCCCCAAAAGAGAATTGTCTCATTCAGTACGCTGTGTTCGGTGAAGCTGCCCATAATAACAAGGAGTGATTTGAGTATTCATGAACACGAGGACATGCGAGGGCACTCCAAAGTTAACAGCTCCTGAATATAAATCATGACTTACGTGTACTGGAATTTTGGTTTGATCCACCAAGTGTTGTTCCATCTGCAGTCCATGGCATCAATATCACCACTGGTTTCACATTGGATGTCAATCGAGGCCCCTGCAAAAACAAAAGAGATACATTTATTTTACATTCTGGTAAATGAAAATATGAACAAGCCATGCTTCAGTGTGACTCTCAAGTTCACGTCTGCACTCGCTTTCCTGCCTTTGTCAACAGCAGGAAGAGGGAACAAACATAATATCCAGCCATTTTTGTTTTCTTTTTAAATACGCATGTGTGCTGTAGCCTCTCCCAACTGGCTTTAGGCGAGAGGCGGGGTACACCTTGGACTGGTCGCCAACCAGTTGCAAGGGATATTCACATTTACGCTAAATAGTCTTCAATGAACCTAATATGCATGTTTTTTGGGGGGGTTAATTATAATTCTCATCATTAGAGCTGTCACCATTAAGAAATTTAAATTGGACTATTCCATCACTCAATTTCATCGATTAATCGGACAGACATTTACATTCAAGTGTATTTCAATCCATATTTTTACTGTTTATTCAAATATTGTTGTTAATTTGGTATTGATTAAAGAACAACAAAACAACAATTAAGCAATATCACATGAGAGGGATCGATGATGTACTCACAAATACGGTGGCAGAGAAAGGTAACAATAATTGCAAAAGCCACAACACAACAACATTGAACTACAGCGTTATTGCAAAAGCCACAACGGAAGTGAGCAAAACTCCCGCGGGATGGGAAAAGATGCAAATCTGGAATAAAAATAAAGTTGTTGTTTTATGGAGCTTGTGTAACTATAGCAATGTCAGAAATTATTCATGCTGTTTTTCAAATTATTTATTTGTGCTGTCATTCCCAGCCACATATTAGACGTTGATAGTGTTGATTTAATTTTAAGATAAGTTAAGGCAGAGGCACTAAATTGCATTTTTGATAAGCGAAGGTGGAAAAATAAGCTTAGGTTACATTATGCTTTTCAAAGTATTGTAGTGTTTTCAAAAGACACAACATCTCTTTAGCTATCTACTTATTTGTGGTTACAACACGGCCCACTGTAGCCGATGCCAACTCCGATTAACCCGTTCCGTCATCACTACACACGGATCTGCCTCCCTCTATTCTCCGCCCGCTTCTTTCCTTCTCGCACAACCCTCCAGTCCAATTCGTTACAGTATTCTTAATATTCTGTGGATAATAATATCATGTCAACATGAGGTTTAACATTACTATTCCAGCTTTGCGCCTTTTCCCATCCCGCGGAAGTTTAGTTTAACTTCCGTTGTGGCGTTTACAATAGTGTTGTAGTTCAATGTTTTTGTCTTGTGGCTTTTGCAATTGTTGTGACCTTTCTCGGCCACCATACACAAACTTTATGAAACATATTCAGATATTGGTTCGGTCATTCTTTAATAAAGTAAAAGCAGAAGTTTGAACATATCTTAATGCATATATATATTATTTATTTCATTAAACACAAAGTAATCGGCCTGCTACCATGACGGATTACAGGAATCAGACAATAAATACTCTTGAGAGCATGTGGATAATTTTGTAAAAAAGTTAAAAAATGAATCTGAGTGAACGATTACTTGATTATTTAAATAGTTTATGAATATGTTTTTTTTCAGATGTTAAAAATGTCGTTTATGAGTACAGCTCACCTTCTACATAGATGATGCTGTAAGGGATGGGCCACTCCTTTGTAGCCCTACACTGCAGCAGCTCATACATCCCATAGCCTGACGGCTGTATTGTGACGTGGCTGACCTGGTATGGACAACACTGAGTGAGGACAACGGTTTGCAAATATGCCACACCCATTTAAAAGAAGGCAAGCGCGCACTCATACCCGTTGGTTGACTGAGTGATACTGGCTGGAAGAGAGAGGCTGTTCCATGTTCAGCATCCACACAGCAGACTTGGCATTGACGCTGCGGTCGTTGAACACACAATAAACACTTACGTTCTCCCTCGGATGGGCCAAAACTTTTTCAGGGATGTAGCTCACCACTGAACATACACATAAAAAGATATGGATCATTATCAGGCATCTGCAGAGCTTGCTGATGGTTTGAATCAGGTGTGTTGCAGGAGGGAAATATGTAAAACAGATAGCAGATTTGGACACTCCTGCATTATGTCTAGATAAGGACTGAAATCACAGGCCAACAAGAAGATAGAAAAAAAAAGGAGGGGGGGAGCCATCGGTAAGCAATTTTCAGTCATACTGATTAAAAAAACAAAAACAAATAAAAAATACCTCACTGGCCAAAAAAGTGACACTTTTCTGATTTTAATAGTTTAATTTGAGGTAAAAATAAATTGCATCTTTCAATATTTTCCTTATTAATTGTCTGACTGACAGAGAATGTGTCACTTCTAGTCGTTATAAAAATAGGCCATAGCAATTATCTGTCTTATTTGTTCCATTTTTATTTCACCACTAGAAAAGGTCGGTAAATTAAAACAACATGGACAGGCTTCCGAGATGAGTCCAAGGTGTGCGAGCAATTATGGTGAGCTGACCTTTAGTCTGTTGACATTGCGCGTAATATGAAGAGTGTCTTATTAAAAGCTAATGCTAATGAGCGACAGCCATTTTAATGCTTGAGCGCTGACGTAGGAAATAATTGAGGTCGTAGGATTAATGCAACACACTCACAAATGTACTCTATGTTTGAGGGCCATGAAGCAGTGATGTTTATGCGGATGTTAGCAAGGTATTTTCTGAACTCCCAATTTCAACTAACGTGCTGCTTTTATAAACGGGTGCAAATTAAAACGTGTTTTTTGGATTCATCGCTTAAAATGATCAACAGGTTATTCAATGATTAAAATAATTGTTAGTTGCAGCCATCTGACTGAATGCAACACAATAAAAGAAAACACAGAAGTGTTGCTTACTGCCAAGGTAGATGTGATACGGTGCACTCCAGTTGCTCCACAACGGAGGTTCATGCAGGTCAGAGCAGCGAACCTGCATGGTGTAGTTGACTTCGGGCTCCAGATCCAGAATCATTCTGCGCTCTAGCCCTGTTGACACCGCCTGCAGCCAGCAGGTAGAGCATTGAAGTAAGTTTTGGAGGAAATACTTGTCTCAGGCCATCAACATTCTCATACATGCAAAAAAAGAGAGCAGGGCAGTCAGTGGCGCCCATTTTCGGGGCAGGGCTCGGCGGGTGACTAATTTTAAAAAAGGGTTCGGTTAACAAAGGCTGGAGGTTGATTTTAGTCCGGCCCATGAAACGGCCCTCATGCGTGTGATGTGTTGGGCGACAAAAAATGAATCTCAGAAATTGCCTCAGAACGCGTCAAAAGTGCCACTACCAACTGTTTGTGCATGAAGAGAAGTGAGACGACACTGTACGGTCAAGCATGCCTGTATTCCCGTATAGTGACGTCACGGAATGCGCGCCTGATACCTGCTACTGGGGCATACCATAACAAGAGGGGAGGGGAGGGGGGGCCAATACCTCAGACAGAGAGAAAAGAGGGGAAGTCAAACCGTTCACCCACTTCGGTTTTTAGCCTGATCGCGGCCAGAGGAGGGGGACTGACCGGCAAAAAAGGGTCAAGTGTACAGCTCTGCAAATTCACGACAACAATATCTTCTTCACTGAATTTTGGGCTCCACTCTCGGATGAATACGTTTTGTGGAGCATGTTGAATGTGAAATGCTTAACAAGTTAACGCTGTACAGAAAGACAAACACTGAAAATGGATGACCTTGTGACCCAGTGCATGAATAGCATGTCTTGTGCGTCACTTCATTGGCAGTTGTCAACAAACAATCTTTTATTTAATTATAATTAAAATAATTAGACCAATCAGAAACCCTGTCAGGTCACTTTTTCACTACACAGCTTTCACTCCACACCTCAATATTGCAGAAAACTGCAAAAACCACTCCGCAGTTAAGACATCCCTCAAATCCTAGGGGCTGCTGTATTTACTTCTCCGCATGTGGCTGCTGGCCAGAGGAAATTGGGACATTTTTATTCCACAATAAGGAAGCGCTGCAGATAAGTGGAGACGGTGGAGCAGAATAATGCAGTGTGCAGTTTTAAGCAGTGGTGGCACATAGGAAGTAACCATTTTCCTCTTGAAAGGAGGGTGGGAAGATATCTGTGTGTGGGGGAATTCAAAGTTCAAAAACATTTGGACTCTTATATAATATCAGTAATATTCATAATATATTTTTTAAATTGCTATTGATAGATTGAAAGTGGTGGCGAGGCATTTGCCACCCTGGAAAAGTGCTTATGTTCAGTAGACCAATTGATCAGGTACTAGAAATAGTAACTCAAAGTTCCTGGTTTTGTCATGCAATTGGCAATTTATACACAATACATCGCGACAAACTCAAAATGTGTCGTAAGGATTAGTATTCACCTGCCAAGAAGGACGAGTGCCATTTGAGTACCGGACCTCATATTTTAATGGAGCAGAATCATGGTCTTTTGGGTCTTCCCACTGAAAAATCAGTTCTGGCTTGATGGTCTGGAAATGTGAGAGGTTCAAAGGAGGTCTGGGTTTCACTGTAAGATAAAATCATTTCATTTAAAAAGTCAAATCAGTTGGGCAATTACATTAAATACTTGACCTAAATATTGATCGATTGATGGGCATTGTTGTTGACTTTTTTTGTTTTTGAGTGAACTTTTCAAAGGACGTAAAGAAATAAAATAATAAATGATTTTCTTACCAGGTCGAGCCGGTACATTGAGCAGGAGGGGTCCCGCTGCACAGCCGGACATGTTGACAGTTACAACGGTAACAAAACTTGTTTCACCAATGGAAATTGAACACCTGGTGGAATCCTTTGTTGCACACACAACAGTTTCAGAAGATTCCACATTCGTGTAGTTGAATGATGGGTCATTTTTGCCGAACCTGGAAAAAGTGAGAAAAAACAATTTACTTGTCATGTCAAAAAATAAAAACATTTGACAGTATGGCACCTATAAGGTCGCCTAAATTGCAGGTCAATTTTGACTAATTTGTGTTTTTACCCTATCCAGTTGTTTGTGTGTAACTTTGGAATGCTTTTAATAATGTTTTTAAACTCTTTGTAGCATATTATTTATTGAAGTCAGAATAGAATTTATCATCATCATTATTTTTTTTACATTTGATTTTGATATGAAATTTCCCATCATACTGAAGTTCAAACTATGTATTTGCGACACGTGAAAATAACATTCGAATATTAGACCAGACTGATAATGAAGGGAAGGTCACACCTAACCTCACTGTGACAATAGGAAGGCAAAGAGATAAACGGCCTAACAGCTTGCGCAGATGCTTCGTACGTCAACATGGTCGCAGGCAGGCTGGCTGACGGTTCAATTGGCCAACTTGGGAAGGCTCGAGCAACTGAACCAAGTCACACCAGCATCAACAAACAACATAGAGGATTTTCAAAAGTGTCTCTTTTGACCACCCACATAAAAAGCCAAGGGCCTAAGGGTACTTAAGTGACTTTCCGTCAACAGACCAAAGGTCAAACGCATGCATAAATCGGAAACCCACAACTTAGGGAAATTAACACGGAGAGTTTCCCTCCCAGCCACTAAATAGTCCTGGCTACATGTGCAGATTTTATTTTCTTCAGTGCAGCTGTACTTGAAGCGAATGCAGTCTGGCGAGCTTAGTGAGGATAAGTGTTTCAGCAAATGGATGGACAGATAGCAAACACATCCAGTGTGCTGTCGCTGTCATAATATTAATTAATATAGGATAAGCAGCTCGAATAATGCTTGATGGAGGGAATTAAAACGGCCATGGCTCGTGGAAGTGTAGCTATGGTGAGTGATATTTTTAATAATTTGTTTTTATTTTGGTCCTTGAAAATGTGGTCACATGAAAATGACCATTAGCACTAAAATTTGTGGGCTTCTGCATTTATTTTAAAAAATGCGTGCATATTAGTGCATTATTGGAATAGATTCTTGGTAAATACACCGTGCAGAAAAGTGAGTTATCATGACCGGCCTAATGATAAATAATGTAAATGCAACCCTGCACACGCATAGTTAAACATAACAGGAATAAAACATAAGCACTCACATGAAGCGTTGCAGGCTAAGTGCCACAAGAGCTGAGGTCAACCTGCCCGAAGGAAGTCTGGGAACCCCCAAATCACAAGTCAAAGTTTCCCAGTTTTCATCAATCCTGCACAGCATGTTCAAACAGGGGCCTGAGAACACATTGACATTACATTCACATGAGATTGAAACTTACTAAGCAGCACTAACAAAGTGTTACTTCCTAATAGTAAAGCTTTTTGAGAAACAAAAATGTTCCAAGACTTTCACAACCTCGCTCATTTGGAAATTCCAAAATTGAGAGCGATTTTAAAGCCGTTGAAGTCATAAAGGATACATATTTTGATACACCTTTTTTATGTTTAATAAACGTGCGTGTACATTACCTCAAATGTGTGGGTGTCGTGGGTACACACAACAGTGTTAACATTTGATATTTTCATGGAAAGAGGAATGCCAAAGGAAAAAATATGTTTTGGAAAATATTTGCATTTTAAACGTTTCTAATTAATGCATCAATGAAAGCTGCGGCCTGTTCATGATGATCATCAAGTTGATCATTATATCAGCTTTATGAGATATCCGTTATTATTTGGCCATCATTTGGTTAGGGTGTTGAAGAGATCACAGATTATTATTATTTTTTTCATATTATTTTTCACATGAAATGTGATTAAATTCTCATTTTTCATGTGCGGGATCTATTTTCAGACAGTAGGATGTATGCCAGTTTCCAAAAAGACCGAGCTGTGAAAACAATGTAATTGATAGCCATGTAAGAATCCGAATGAAAATCATCTCCAGTAAAATATTTCCCAGGATGGAAAATCGAATCAAAGCCACAGTGACGACATGTTGTCTTCCCAATCAGATGAAAGGCAAGAAGCAAACTGCTACAGGAGAAGTTTCACAGAAAACCAGTTAGCTACATGTCAGCGTTGCGCACTGATAATATTGTATAATTATTATAGATGATTAATTCTGCCCATATTTATTCATCATTTCCCCAAAATGAAACGCTCAAGGGCACGTCGTTTTCCGTCTCATACTGCGAAGTAAAAGGCTTGATCTCATCATAGCAATGTATTGGATCACAGCACATGAGTGTCGTTCGTGGTTGCCCTCCTCGACCACAGGCTGCAGGGAATGCCAGATAGAAAGCCAATAAAGTGTAATGAGCCTGCAGGAGTGATCTTTGCCGGAGACAAGCGATTGTGCAGCAGGCTCAGCTGTGATGCTGCAAAACACCAAGTCCAATGATGAGCAGGAATTGCATCATCAGCTCTTAGGCTCGGTGTATTAAAAGCGTTGTTTTATTTACAGACACGGCTACGTTTCTTCATTCAGTGACAGCTGTTTGCCCTTGACTGAATCGGTCAACAAAAATGAATCACCACATCTCATAAAAGAAGTAAACAAAAAACTGTCACTATAAAAGTCTGCTCCGCATGAAGTACATTTTTAATTCTACCACCCAAAGGCAGAATAATTGTGATTTCGATAGCTCTCAATTACACAACTTGGAGAGCCACTTCATGAACCTGATTTTATTTTATTTTTTTTGTTAAGATTCCAGCATTATGCGCCACACTCCAAAAATAAGGAAACACTTTTTCTTAACTTTATGAAAGTGAAACTGTCCATACACCAAAATATTATTATTTCTTCTTTCGCCCTCACACAACCAAAATCATCATCAGTCAAACGGCTCCCTATGATTTTTAAATCTAAATCAAAAGACAAAATCAGAACATGAATAACAATTACATAGCATCCATAATTTGGTTTGTGGTTTTGTTTTGTGGTCTTGAAAAAATGTGGCCATAAATATAATAACACCAATTTCATGCCTGTTTGTTATTATACAACAATATCTGTTTTATCATGAATACACTGTACTGTATATGTTGATGGAAATTTGGGAGCTAAGCCATAGTCTCATCTGAAAAGATATAACCAAAGAAAAAAAAGAAACAATTAATTTGATTATAATTTAATTAAGAATTATTTAATTATATATATATATATATATATATATATATATATTTATTTATTTATTTATTTTTTTTATTTTTTAAACCACTACATGGCTCATCAAAAACGCTTCGCACATTTA
Organism: Idiotropiscis lumnitzeri; assembly: GCF_059441095.1. Lineage (NCBI taxonomy): Eukaryota > Metazoa > Chordata > Actinopteri > Syngnathiformes > Syngnathidae > Idiotropiscis > Idiotropiscis lumnitzeri. The sequence goes on along the minus strand of NC_142403.1, from coordinate 4,875,823 downwards.
CAAAAGTGTAAAAACTACAATTGTACATCAATGCTAATTTAATGGAATCTTTCATAGGTCATGACCCACCGCAAAAAGATTTGAGGAAATGAATTTTTGTGTCACTACCCAAAAATAAAAATAATCAACAGTCATAAAATCAGCTACAAATGAAAAATGCAGCAGAATGCGAGAGAAATGTGTGGAATTACACTTATGTCTAATTATTATGAATCATCAAAAAGTCTTTTACCGCCAGAGGCCATTTTAAGACTTGATCCACTTGAAATGCTCCTCAGGTAGCAGTGAGGTTGTTGTGGGAGCACGGATTCAGAACGGTTTCTCCCAGGTGTCGGCGTGGCGCCCCCCTCCGCCTCCCCCTCCAGCGCTGAAGGTGAGTCATAGCACAGTTGATCATGCCACGGCAAGTCCAGCGCACCTGAAGAGAGTCCTGCACCCTCTTCAGGCTTCAAGCACAGAGTTCCTAGTGACGGGAGATACAGAGCACGACACATTCACTTTGTTATTTTATTCTTTTTTTTCCTCCGCAAATCTGTCACGTGTGTCAAGAATGGAATGAGTGTTTAAGGTCATAGTGCCCAATGTGACCTCATCACATAACAAAGGAACCTTTAATCAGAATTGGGAAGGTGTTTTTTTAAAGACGAAAGTAAAAGTTTCAAATTGACCCTAGTTCTTTTGCTTTAGGTTATTTACTTGTATGACCTTGTTTTACACGTTGGAGTGGCGTTTTGAGCTCTTGTATTTAATCGACAAACCCCAACTTCAATGAAGTTGGGTTTCAAATATTTACTCATTTTTTAGTTAAAGGCAAAATTAAAATCATCAAAATTGCATACTGCATATTTAAGAGCTCACAGTTGGAGGTAAAACTCACCACGGAGTATCAGCAAAACATGGATGAGGACGGACAACATCGCAGATTGACCCCTGTGGAGAGACAGGATGGGATATGTGAGAGGGGAAAAAAACTCTCATGGTCTGGTGGCCAAGATAGAAATGAACAGTTAATTAGATTTAGCAGGCGTTTAGCAGAAAGTACATGAAAAGTAGGCCAACCTTGTGTTAGCTCAGCGTACATACACTGAAGTAGAACTGGGCAATGTGGCAAAAAGATTACAATAAAAAATATTTTCTAGATGATAGATTATAGATTTGGATTTTTATGGCAATTTGACTGCCTATCTATTCTGCCATGAGGTTGAAAGTGGAAGAATGATCGCAGGAAGTATTCTCACAATCTTATTATTATTACATGTGTTTGTGAGTAAGATGACTGACAGAGACGGAATGAAACAGCGTGACTGAACGATTGAGTGTGAAAAAAACGGTCACGTCCATTTTTTGCTTATTGAGCAAAAAGTCGATATAGTAATTATCGTGACAGGCCTAATCACAACACATTGTGTCACAATGAACAATCTTGATTATCGTGATTTTTTTTTATGTTTGTTTGTTTTTAAACCGTGGTAATAAGTACAAGGCAATGTCTAATTTGGACCAGCACGGGACAGCGTTTGTTTCCTCATGGGAGGTTTCAAAAGAGAATTTTAAAAGTGATGAAGACCACACATTATGTTGGAACAGCTGTGTGACGGTGAATATTATCAATAATTCTGTATTATACAAATAAAACTAAAACTGAGGCAAATCCCTTTTCCACCACACTTTGCAAACAAAATTGGAGCAGGAAAAGGTCGGCTGATTTCCTGTTGTCAAGCACAGTTCCTCCGTGTTTGATCAAGTAAATATTCTCACAGCTGAGCCCGTGATGGACTTTAAATTTATAGCAATCATATCATTGCCCGACCGCACTGCAAGTTTGACCAGAGAAAACCTAAATGAAAGATCATAATTAAAATAATTATAATGAATGAACCTGAAATTAATGCACTAATTAAGTATACAATTCCAAGCCTTAATATTTCATATTATCAATTATGATTGTCAACTGGTTTACTGTTGTTTTAAGAGACTGATGTTATCAAGTTCTAGGTACTAATCCCCCCCCCCCCCCCCTTTTCCTTGTGCCATACCAATGATGTCAGATGCTGTTTTGAAGCCGCCCTCACCAGACATTCCACACAGTCGTGCTTTCTCACTCAATGAGTTTAGTTTCACAGTTAAAATCTCACTCATGGTGATGACTGCATGTCGCTGCTTACATGATTGTTGCATTCAAAGCGTGGGCATGGCTTTGCTGGACTTTTCTTCACTTCTACTGCACGGACAAGAAAAAAAAAATATTAAATAAACGTTTGCCTCAAATGTCACGATTATGAACATGGACCATTTGGAGAAAATGGCAAACAATTAGACAAGAACGACCACTTGATTTTATTTTTGGGGGGAGAAATTCACTGTTCGTTCAAAATTAATTTGCTTGTTTTGAAGCGGAAAAAAAGCAGAAGGGCAAGTGATATCATATGACCTCACACCAGCTGGTAACCACATGTAGTAATTAATTCAGTGAAACGCTAGACTTGAACAAAAATGGAAAACATCCCCAAAAACATGTGAACTGTGATAATCAGTGCATGTGTTTGTGAGTATTTGTCGACGTTTGGACGTTTTCTGTTGTTGTTGTCACACACAGTTGAGGGTGCTTTGGAAACAGTCAGTGGCAGATTATTTCAACACAAATCACTATAATAAAAGAGCAGCGGCAATTACCAACACAACTTTGCTCTAGGGAATTTTGCATTCTCCAGATGTCCTAAAAACAATGTTGTGTGAGGAGTCATAAGGGTAAGCAGCGCTAATTTCTCCAATTACTTTTCCAAGCGACCTGCTGGGGTGAAATGGCTTGAGAAGACTCCTGTGACTTATAAACTACTTGCTAAAAACCTCAACTTTCTGATTAAGATTTTGGAAATGCAATGTCAACATTTTAATGGGCATTTGTAGGGATGTAACAATTCACTCACAAGCCCTGATTTGATTACATTTTCGATTTTCCGTTCCCGATTTTGATTTGGTTTGATTTTTTTGGGGTCTTTTTTTTTTAAACTAATTTCATACGAGAATGTGTTTTTATTTTAACAGCTGCATTTTATCATTCTCAAAAAGTAACTTTTTGTAACTTTACAAAAAAAAAAACTTGAAAGAACGAATGATTTTGACTACATTTTGGTCTCATCAGTGTTTTGTTAGTGCCGGAACTAAACATGAAAATCAATAAATGTACAACAGATTGGACTGTCATTACAAATCCTTTAATGATCAAAATGTCCATAACAAGTTTTTTTATATTTTACATCGATGCATACTTTGAGCAATTTAAATAGATTTGAAATCGATTTTTGATTAATCGTCACAATATTAGGCATATGTAATGGTCACTATTACTCGAGTCAATCAAAGTGCACCTAAAGAGACAGACGAGCATTCACTGTTATATTCGCATGCAGCTGGATGACTGAAAGACGAATGACCTGCTACAGCATCAGTGTGTCTTCTTTTTAGTCCTACACATCTTCTTTGAATTGAATCTCCTTTGGAAACTCCTTATTACATTACAAAGACTGAGCCATTTGTGCCGAGTATATTTTCCACGAGCAAAGGAAGCTCATGGTTCCTTTCCTCAAGGCTTTTTTGCCAACTACCCATCGTGGTCTGAGTCTGACTCACCTCCTGCCAGTGGGAAACTGCTACAAAACGGGGGAATGGTTTCATTCATTCTCATTATCTCTAATCGTTATGATGATGATGATGTTGATGATGATGATGATGATTTTGATGATGATGACGAGGATGAAAATGATGATCACCACGACCAGCAAAATACGTCCAACAAGTGTCATAAATGCTCCAGTTAGGTGAGAAGAGCAATTCACTCCACTGGCGAGGCAAGAATTTAACAACTATCTAGAAAGTCCAGACAGTAATCGTAGTGCAAGAACTAGTCAGGTATTTTTAGGTTTATATAGACATCTAATTGCATGGTTACTCTCTGACAATAGTCAATTATAGACTCATGAAAAACGATAACTGAAAATCCACCAGAAGAATTTCAACCAATAAAACGGCATCAAAAGAAAGACACAGTGAGAACAACAATTTATTCTTACCTGGTGGCTCTCCTGGTCCTGTTCAGTTAGTTTTCCGTAAGTTTTAATTACTCACTAAAAGCGTAGAAAACTATTTGAGTTTAGTGCTAGCGGTGGCAAAGTAGTCGCTACTTCATCACTCTCGCGCTCGACTCGGCTCCGCTCGACAAACTGACCTGAGCGAAGCAGCCCAGCTGAAGGGAAACGGTCACGTGACGTCACTGGAGATGGGTGGAACTCACGGAGAGACATTCAAGTAAGATCGGATCTTTGCCCTTTTACCGGGAACGTCTCAAGTCCGTTTCATGCATTATATTCAAAGGCATGAATGTTTAAAAAATAGCATTATTTACTCACGTTTACTATATGCATGACGTTTTGGCAGCTTGGTAGCCAGAGGTGACTAAAGTACTGTACTAACACTAAGTAGGCTACAGATATTTGCTTTAAAAAAAACTAATTATTCTGAACGCTCCAAACGTATTTGCAGTTTATCATACAACACTCATTATGACAATTTGGCACAACATGAAAAAAATCTCTGCACACAACTAATTTGACTCTTTTAATAACTTGTATATTGCTTGACAGAAGAAACGAATCACTGGAGATCCTTTAAAACAGCTGAACTGGCTCACCCCCAAAAAAAAGAAATGAAAATAAATAAATAAATCTTACCTATAGGCCCAATGTGTTTTTATGTTGCCACAAGAAGACAAAACACATTTGCCACTAATCATTCTTGCAGCAGCCATCATCAAACAATTTTCTTATAATCGGGCATGGAGAGGTAATGTCTTCTTTAAATCTGTTCTATCGTCGTCGTGAAGAGATTAGAACAGTCATAGATTATATTAGACCCGATGAAATAATGATTAGAACAGCAATAGATTAGATTCGATTAGATTTGATTAGATAAAATAAGATAAAATAAACCTTTTTTATTACACAGTAGGAAAATTTCAATTGTAGTGGTGGCTAATATATATGACAGTATGATAAGGGTACTGTGAGTAATAAAGAAATGGAAAAATTAGTGTATTATATTCAGTGCATGTTTTGAGTGTATTGCATTAGACCACCCTCTTTAAGAAGTAGATGCACTTTCATAGACAAGGCAGAAGTGATCATATTAAGTTCAGAGTAAAAGGTTTTACAATGCTGCAATGCTGCTAAAATATGCAAATATTCAAAATAAAGCAACTATACATATTGATGTTGAATTGACATCACATGCCCACCACTGGGAATGCTTTTAATAACATAAATGCTTCCTCACTCCCCAAATTCATCAAACAACCAGCTGCTTGAGTGAAAAAAAAGTTTCCGTATTTCCATCCAGATGTGGACAATAAGCCACACTGAAGTTAACTTTGCGTTCCAAATGTCTGATCAGTAATATGCTGTCTGGAAGGAAGGAATGTCCATGTTACTAATAAAAGCAAATATTATTCACTGTTGAGGAATAAAACTAAGAATTACAAGGATCTTGCTAGGTGTTTTTTTTTTGGGGGGGGGCAGCCCACCAGAGAAGGACAATATTCATGTCACTGAAATACAAGAGCAGAGTCAGAGGCCATAAACGTGTGCAGGTTGAAGTGTGTTTTCAGATTATCTTTGTCCCCCACAAATCACAGGTCGGATCACTGCAGCATCTGAATTTGTACAAAATAATACTATTCCACATGTGCTTCATGGATTCAGTTAAATATCTGTAAAAATCAACAATATTTTATTGTAGCGCAGTATTATTTATAAACAATTCTGATGATCATCATGCACGTGGATTTAAAACCTTCCTTTATTTAGATTTACACATTCCATTTCATTTAAAGTAGGTGAACATTTATAATAGCTGCTTGAAATGTGACGTTCAATGACCATAGAACAGCAGGAAAAAGCAATAAGAAGGCAACCACCCTACAGCAGCAGCCTCTCTGTGCAAGGGGATGACATCATCCTCTCGAATGAGATCATCCTGAACAACCTACATTTGATGTCATCCTCTGACTATGCAACATTTGTGCAAAAAATGACTTAGCAGTAAATAAAGTCAAATCATCTCATACAAAGAAGCATAATCAAAAATTTAAAGATGTTCTGGTTGAAGAAGTGAGTGAATGACAAATTCATTTTGTTACATTATTACTTAACCTGTAAGCTTTACTTTCCTTCCTATTTTTTCCCCTGTGAGTTGCTGACACCTAATTCGGCCATGAATATTAAAACTGAACATCTAATTGATTAATAATTTCGGATCATTATGTCGTTGTTATCCAGGTGGAACTGGTTGGTATGGTTGGAGTTATAATTCTGTTTTGTGTATGCGTGTGTGTGCGCGTGCGTGCGTGTGTGAGTGTTTGCATATTAGAACGTGAGATTTTATTCTGCACGAATGAAATGTATTTGGAAAACACTGGATGTCGAAAAAGCTACCTCAGTTCATTAAAGCTATTCCCTTGGCACAGTATTCACCGCAAGATGATGTCAGAGCTCAGGATCACTGCTGAGTCAAGCCATGCTATACACCATTGTGAGATGACGCTTTCCAACATCGAACATGTCTGTAATTTTCACTTTCACTTGGAGATTAAGGCACTTTCATTGACAACAAATGTAATGTGAAGTGATATAGGAACGTTGAATCGCATCTTGTTCACGCTTATCTGAATAAAGCTAATAATTAGTCCGCAATCCGTAATTATGGTAGTCTTTGGCTCTGGTAAAAATGTGCTTTCCCTTTCAGAGTGTAAATTTTGGTGAATTGATGATCAAGTATGAATTAAATTGAAACAAATATTTGCACTCCACATTTAGGTTCAAAAGGTTGAACAGTACAATGAAGACATGAGCAGATGAATAACTTGAAATGGCAATACAATACAATACTTTTTATTCTTTCCAATATGAATTATGGATTAAATACTGAGTGATTAAATTAGAAAACTTGAGTTTCTACAAATCCCTTAGATGTAGCGCTTTGAAACAAATTCCGAAAGGCATACACTTTTGATTTTGAGCCCGATTCTTCTTTGAATTCCTTGTCGTGTCGTGTGTAAAGGGGAACAGGGAGCGATTGTCGTGTGATAATTGGTTTGCCGTGTGTGTTTTGGGACATAAAAGGAACATCAAAAAGAAGAAGTGTACTGTTTGTGCTTTGAATGTTTTCTTCCACTTTGACTGTTTGGGGTTTTTGGAGTTAATGGTGGATTTGATCAAATCAAGTCTTAGTGTGCTCCATGTGCATGTCGTATTTATTTAATTATTTACTTATTTTATGCTACTCTCACTGGTTGATTGAATTGTTTCTTCCTCCCAAGTGGCCAACGTAATAGCAGGAATTAATGGTCAGTAATTGCGATGTTCGTAGTGGAGTTGTTTTTGTCGCATCGTCATCATCATGTAATGCTGACAGTGTTGCAGATTGATGTCTTTTCCAGGGCACTGCTGAATCATGACCCCTCGAAAGCTTCTCTAGGTGAAATATAAGATGATGTTATATTAGTCATGTGATCTGGTTGATGTAGTAAGTAGGTCTTCTAATCCATAAAGCAGACCACTTGTCAAAAACAGCAAGCCAAGAACAATTACAGTGCTGACATCAGCCCTTGTGTCAAGTGACACGCGCTCGAGACTACAAAACAATTATGAAATATTTCACAGCAGTATATTGATGCTTACTTTACTCATGCTAAAAATAAATAAAACATGTAAATCAAATAATTTCCCTTAATTGTGCAGGTAAAAAGATCAAAAGTATTCCAAAGTTGAAAGATAGATTCTTAGAAAGGAATAAATGGTCTACTTGAGTGTCAGACATTCACTTCCGGATCAGAGGCCGACAATTTTTATGAATAAGACCAGGTACAGAGATCGCGGCTGGAGGGCGGGGGACTGACCAGCAAAAAAGGGTCAAGTGCGCAGCTCTTGGTGGGATTTTCTTTTTTTTTGGTATTTTCGTAGACGGGACATATAAAAATGTGCGTATGCGCCATTGTTGGAGTGAACACAGCCGACTCACTCGTCAAAGAGGCTCCTCTTCCATCTGTTCCGCTTCTCCTCACGAGGGTCGCGGGGTGCTAGAGGCTATTCCAGCTGTCTTCGGGACGTGCTAACCAGTCAACCATCGTGCATGCAATAGCAGCGAGGCATTCGGTCTCCATGGAGGAAGCATAAAGGACTTGCTGAAGTCCATGAAGGAGATTGCCAGATCGGCATGCCAAAGTACGTTTATGAGGGACTCCAAGAAGATCTCCACTGGCGGATGATATAAAGCCTCTGTAAAGTGGCTAATTGGAGGCCGCCTTCTACCCTGATCCTGAGTCTGTGTGTGACAAGCCCACCCCCTCCACACACAAACACGCACGCACAAAGTCAGGGGGTGCTTTGCAAAATATATAAAAACGGTAATAGAAATAATGCATCCACTGAATTCATTGATATGAGGGACATCCACCACACATCAGCTGAGCGCTTCACTTAAATCCACCAAAATCACATTTCACTCCAACTGAGACCTACGTTTTAGGTGGTCCTCCAGCTGGACTACTTTTGTCACCAAATTGTCCGGTTCGCCGTGGCCGTGTAAGAGAAAATGCCCTTGGCCCAACTGGTATCACTGTCTGACAAATTCACAAACACGGTAAACTAGACTTGCCCTGGCACGAAAGTGACGACACTATATATTTTACACCGTGCATACATGCCCCTTTCTAAGAAAATGGAGCCCTCTCTCTCACTGTATGTCCTAACTCTCCTCTCCTGTATTTCTTGGGATCTACAGCAGGAAAGTGCACTAAAATACTGTATATACAGTGCTTACAAATGTGGTATGAGCCAACATTTTCCACATTTTACAGAATTAACAAAGTCACTGCTCAACTGTGATGCTTCATGTAAAAACAGCACCTGCCAAAAATGATTTCTCAATGGAAACAGTGCCTGCAAAATGGAGGGGAAAAAAGAGTGAGTCAATGTCGTCTGTCAACCAACTATGTAGCATTAAACCACAGATTCGATTTTGGACAGTGCACTGACCAGACAGAACAAATTAACATTCTTTCTTTCCGCCCTCTTTCTTTTCAGAAATGTACTGGCTCAACCAAAAGTTATAAATTAATATGTTTTTTTTTTGGGAGTTGCTAATGTTCATCCGACCATTATTCTGCGGAGTAAATCATAGTAATTGATAAAGTCTGCACAGAGAGTGTGGTTTTGTGGTGAGTCAGCGCACGCGTATAAACTCCTAATGACACCGGTACATGGAAAGATAATAGATATAATGAGTCCCATTAGTGATAATGCTGCAGCACAAACACGGACTCAACAGAGAGATGTTTTTTTAGGTCTGCAACATTTTTAACAACGCACATTAGGGCAAGATGTGAGGGGGTAACATCCCGTGATTAGCAAAGCCGGGACCAAACACGCCAGCTTAGAGTTTCTTCTGAGAATCACTGGCAAAGCAAGGAGCGATTGATCATCTTGTGTTTTTCTTTCTGCCTCACCAACTCACACTCATGAAAATTTTAAATGCCTAAAGCAGTTGTGCAACACAATGTGACAGATGACACTGTAAGCTTGTTCTTATCAAAGCAAGAAACAATCACTCCTAGTCTGGCCACTTTGTGTCAGTCTTCATCAATGTCACAACTTCCACAACAAGTAGACTACCCAAAATAATTAGGGTGTGACTCTCTTATTCCACTTTCCCCGGAGAAAACAAATATGAGGGAAAAAATAGCGAAGGGCCGAAGGAGGGAAAGTGCTGAGGTGTTCCATGCCAAACTTGTGCGTCATCTAATTTTATTGTCTAAAATCCAATGAGCGCCCTCCATCCATAGGAACATTGAGGTAACAGGAAACCAAAGCGGCTGGGGACACTGCTGTCATTTTTAACGCTTTACAGCAGTTGTGTCTAAACTACAGCCCAGGTGCCATTTGCAGCCCAATGACTATTCTTAAGCGACCCGTGGCATATACTAGAAATAACTTTTGACATAGCCCGCAATTCTGTTTGAAAAACGTGACCAAAAAAAAGTGGGTAGTTAGCGTTAGAAGTGTAGCAGTTGTGGGATGTGCTTAATGGAGAGGACTATTGCTAAACATGAACCTTTCTAAAGATACAAATAAATTTACAGCTAAAACGGTATTGGAATTTCGATTAATAACACTGTGGATAAGAAAGATAATTACATCTGTCATTAGGATTCATTCATGTTCATGAGAGGTGTTATATCATGATTATGACAGTCTTTTTAACAAACTTCAAATAAAGTGTTACCAAGGATAATTTCCTCTACTTTCTGCCTTGTGCCAAGGTCTGATTTGTGAAGATACAGTATTGTTGTCATTTGCGTTTGCCTCTTATTTTAAAATTGTTGCATTGCAGTTTATTGTGCTGGTCTTCTGACTTTGTGTTTGTTTTCAGGGCTGGACATGCTCAGGTGCGCTAAGATCCTCGCACAGTTGTTCATAATCACTTATCACACCCAGTATTTAGGTTCCTGTCAAACTTCCACTAATCACCAGAATGTCTTGTTACTTCACAGAAAAAGTTGTTTTTCTCTTTCTGGTTAACCATTGTTCTGAGTCTTTTCCTCATTCAGAGTTTTTGATATTGTCCTCAGTTGAACTTTGACATTACTCCTCACGTGTCTGGGTGATTCTCTGTTGATAAATGTATTTCTGAGAGCTCCTTCCTGGGTTCCCCCAGCAGTTTGTTTGATCTACTTTTTACTTTGATCTTTTACAGCCCCCAGTGTTGAGAGTTCAGCCACTGCCACACCCGGTTCTTGTTTGTTTATGCAATAACGTTTGTTCCTTCTTCTATCTTCTCTATCTCTCGCTCTTTACCTGTCCTCAACACTATATATATCTATATATATCTATATATATATATATATGTATATTAGGGCTGTCAAAATTAAAGCATTATCTCAGGTGATTAATCCCCAAAAAATTAACTCAGTTAAATATTTTAACTCAGTTAACTCAGTTTGATTTACTTAAAAAATAATTTGCATATTTTGCAAATATTGTGCCAAATTAGCTGTCTATAGCACGTCTCAGAACAAAACACTGTGTTTAAGGTACCACTGGGCCTTGCAAACCAACACTGCTGGAGTGTGGCGCTTGTGGGCAGTTTTGAGAAATGTTTTGAAAATAAATGTCTGCAAAGATGTCTCATTTAGATCGTATTCAAGAATCCAAGAAAGCCATTAGAACAGTCTTTGAATTAAATGTACTTCATATTTGGTGATTTTGCATCGATTCCAAGAAATTATTCAAGTAAATATCTGTTATAAGTGTCGCAAAAAATAGTTGTTGAAAAATGTGATCAATCATGATTAATCGTGGAATTTTTGGTGATTAATTTGTTAAAAAAATAATCACTTGACAGCACTAATATATATGTAAATATATATATATAAATATATATATATATATATATATATATCAAATTTATATTCATTTATTTATTTTTTTCACTGGTTATTACCTTTCTATGTGGATTTGTCGAGACAATCGTTCTACTGTTAGTGAGTCGGGTGGTGGTCTTGTTGACCAAAGAGCTTTTACAGTTTCCTCATTCACCCTGTCACACAGTGATTAATGAAGGGAAAGAAAGAGCTTATCCTTAAACTGAGTGATGACACAGCACCAGGAGCGACTGGGCATTTCAGTACGTTGCTCAGGGATACTTGGACCAAACTACGGGTGGAATTGAGGCGACAAAGTTGGGGCTGAAAGATGAACACTCAAGAATCCGGGCTGAGCGTGGATGGGCGTCTAGTTGGGGGATGTGTGCAAACACGGTTTCTTGCCCAAAATACCCTGTACTGTATGTTACTTAAGAGGTGGAAAAGCGCTATTTAAGTAAAATACCATTTACTATTTACAATATATACAATACATATACAGTGTATGTTTTTGTGAGTCAAATCCACATGCAGGTGCAGAGCGACATGGTGGCCATGACCTCCCCTTGACACTCCCTGGCCACCCCCCACATCTATGGGAAAATGTTGATACCTGAACTTTAAAACAAATAAACAAAATGTTTCAATAATCTGTCTTCAGGAAAGAACATTTGATTTTCAACGTCTATATTAACCAAAATCAATACTTTCACACCATAGCAAACAAACATGACAGAGAAGTCATTGTACATCACAACATCCACAGTCACAAAATAAAATAGACACAAATACCAAGTTTAGCATCTGAGATGCTTCACGACCACCACTATGAAAGTTTGGTAGGTCAGAAATGTTGTATGTCTTGTCGCATAGTGTCACATGTCCAATGTCGTCCTTCGATTGGTTCTTTGGCATTCACCAATAGGAGGACAGCGCCCTCCTACTTATGAAGACGGATTGGAAGTGGCGTGCATATACAAACAATAAAAATAAATGGGGGAGGAAACATTAGAAAGTATACGTAGCATTTCAACTCATGCTACATTTGACAACTGCAAAGCCATTAGCTGATTAGCAAACGTGGTGTCATTAAACAGATACCTTAAAGCAGTCATTCTCAAATAGTGGGGCGCGCCCCCCTGGGGAGGCGCGGTGCGATGCTGAGGGGGGCACGTGGGACCCTGGGGAACATGTTTATTTGCATAGTTTTTGGACCGAAAAAGGCGATCTCAGACAACGCGAGTTTGAGCTCGTCAATGGTGTTTATGCCCCTAGTTCACACAGTACTGGTTTAAAAAAAAAAGTGTCGCCCTGTCACACAGGACTGATTAAAAAAAAGCGTCGCCCTGTCGCTCGTTGACCCGGAAGTGATTTCTTTCGCCGCTACTTAAATGCACTGCGCCAAGCTATCTTGCGCCGCAGCAGAACGGACTTTATTTGAACTATATAAAAGTCCGCGTACAGCAGAAGCAACAAGCTACGTGATGGCAAATAAACGACTCCGCAAACAAGTAGCGTACTACACGAGGAGGCGAGCAAGGAGGCGCTAAAATGAATTGCTTCGATGTATGCTCGACTTTTAACAGAAGTCTGACAGTCAGGATAGTCCATTTGTATATAACAAACTCAATTTATGTATCCTTTTTTCAGGAAAATTATATTAGCTTGTCTTTTCTATTTTATCAATTTGTTTTTGAAAAAAACAACGCAAAACCAAGGAGTTTAAAAACTGTTCCTGGTAATGAGCATTGTGGCCACGCCCACTCCTCTCCCTCCATGTCTTGGTGGAATCAAGGGAGGGACGATTACAATTTGTCCATTCAAAGTCAT